>NC_087215.1:67996906-68024406 GCF_015104395.2 Macrobrachium nipponense | reverse complement strand
CGGTAGAGAGGTTGTAAAAACGGAGCTACGTCAAAAGGAACGAAAGGGGTTTGCAGCTAGAAGTGTAAGGGACGCCACAAGGAACCTCATGAAGTAATGCCTACAGCGTATCGCGTGAGGCGTGTGCTTTGACTGAACCAACCTGCCCAACAGAGAATAGTAGACACATACAGCGCTGCGTGGATCATCAGTATTCGATTATCCGGAACCAAATAGAAAAAAAAAGAGGGATGATAAAAACTGTGATTTTCCAAAGTTGGGAAGAATTATCACGGAGATGAGGTCGGGCAGGATTTGATTAAATTCGCTAAGGCGAGGTGATTAAGGATGGGGAAATCATATTATTCCCGATTCCATTTTGGGCAGGAATGCTCAGGGGTATGGGATCCTGTATTATTATTATTCAGAAGATGAAGAACCCTATTCATATGGGACAAGCCCACCAAAGGGGGCAATGACTTGAAATTCAAGCTTCCAAAGATTATTATTATATTATTATTATTATTATTATTAAAGATGATGGCAGCATCAGTGGAATTGATTTTATATATGGTCTTTTCAATTCTCCTTATTATTCTCTTCTCATCAGGGCTGATATTTGCTAATAGCTGGCCGATGTTTCCAATATCTTAGTCCAAGGGCGTAATGGAATTCCAACGTTTCAACCATATCATTGGTTCATCTTCAAGGAAAGGTGAGCGTGAACTGATTGGAATGAGGTCGTTTGGCGGTATTTATTGTGTCCCAGGTGCTCTGTCTGATGGGCGCTGCGTTTTCATTGGCTGAACAGAGGATTAAGTCCCTAAGTCAAAGCCGTCCTTGGCAGAGATGGAAGCTCGAACTGCTCTTCGCATGCGGACGCTGGAGACTGGGAGCGTAGTATTGGGCAGGGCACCTGATTGGTCCGTTCGATCGGCACTATGGTGCTGGCGGGCGGCGCCCTACGTGCCACCGTCGGGAGGAGTGAAGTCTCTTGAGTGGTGTTGAGGCTGGCTGGGCTCTCTCCTTTCCGATGTGTAGGGCCTCTAAGAGGCCCATCGAGCATTGCCGTGACCGTCGCCTCCCCTTCCTTGACGTCCTCGTCGGGCACAAGAATGAACGCTTTGTAAACACAAGTGATACGAAACCCACGAACCTGGGCATGTGCCTGAATGGCGAGAGCGAGTGTCCAGAGAGATACAAACGCACTGCAATCAGCGCCTTCATCAAGAGAGCTCTCTCACACTACTCTTCGTGGAAGGACACGCACACTGAATTAAGAACATGTTGCCCAAGTTCTAATTAACAAACGGGTATTCCAACCGGGACATCGAAAAAGCCATTCGCAGAAACATCGATAAGTGGTACAAGCAGGAGCCTTGCCCCGCCGCCCTTGAAGACATCACTCTCTTTTACAAGGGAGTATTTCACAAGAAATACAAAGAGGACGAAAACGAGCCCTTCGTAACATCATCGAAAGGAATGTCTCCCCTACGGACCCTGCGAAAAAAGTGAAATTGATCATTTACTATAAAAGCAAGAAGACTAGTGGCCTGATTATGAAAAACAACCCAGCCCCGTGATGCAGGACCCTTTCAAGAAAACTAACGTTGTCTACCAATACAAATGCCCTGTCCGGGAATGCCCCAGCGCCTACATTGGTATGACAACGATGCGATTTTCCAAGAGGATATCCTGCCACGCTCAGGAAGGCACCATCCATAACCATGCAAAAACATCCACAATACCAGGATAACTCGAAGGACATTATTCCTAATATTGGTATTATCGATAAGGCGGCAGACCACCGTCGCCTCCTCCTCTTCAGACGCCCTACACTTCGGAAGGAGAGACCCAGCCTCAACACCACTCAAGAGACTTCACTCCTCCCTCCGACGGTGGCACGTAGGGCACCGCCCGCTGGCACCATAGTGCTGATCGAACGGACCAATCAGGTGCCCCTGCCCAATACTATGCTCCCAGTCTCCCAGCGTCCGCACGCGAAGAGCAGTGCAAGTTTCCACCTCTGCAAGACGGCTTGAACTCAGGGACTTAATCCTCTGTTCAGCAATGGAAACGCAGCGCCCATCAGACAGTGCACCTGGGACACAATAAATACTGCCGAACGACACCATTCCAGTCAGTTCACGCTCACCTTTCCTTGAAGATGAACCGATGATACGGTTGGAAAGGTTGGAATTCCATTAACGCCCTTAGCACTAAGATTTGTTAACCCACTTTTGTTATCATAACAATAAATTTAGTATTTTTAGAAAACATTTCTTTAACCAAGATATGAACATCGGCCAGCTATTAGCAAAAATATCAGCCCTGATGAGAAGAGAATAATAAGGAGAATTGAAAAGACCATATATAAAATCAATTCCACTGATGCTGCCATCATCTTTAACAAAACATGTTTGAGAGAGGGTCTCCTACCTTCATATTTTTTATTATTATCATTATTATTATTATTATTATTATATTATTATTATTATTATTATTATTATTATTACTACTATTATTATTATTATTATTATTAATATTGTTCCTCCTCCCCACTGCAGTCAGGAGAGCAGCAGACAACGCCCCACAACGACCATCGCACCAGAGGGATCCTGAGGATGATAGAAGCATTAGCTCTCTTCCTGAGGACGTCCCTAGTAACCCTGAGGGTGATCGAAGTTCAAGCTCTTGCCCTCCGAGGACGACCTGATAGCACGCCCTTCGAGGGGGCCTCCACCATCACCAATAAGGATGAGGCTCCGCCCACGAAGAGGACAGCTAACGAGCAACGGGCCCCCTGACGCACATCACTCGTGACGTCACAGGTATTGCCCAATGAAAAGTGAGGGTACCCATTTCTTCAAACACCCGAATGCAATAAATAGCGTGAATCCATCTGACACAGACCAGACCCACTGAAATACCGACCAATCACTCTTTTCGAAGAACCTGCTAAAAATCCTGGAGACCTTGTTGAAGGTCCGACTAAATATGTATCTTGAAGACAATGAAATTCTCCCAAAGTATCAGTTTGGATTCAGGCGAAAACGAGGGACTCAGAGAGTGATTGCTACGATGCACGAACTGCTAGCACTAAATCAGAGTCGGCGAGGCAGCGCCAATATTGTTTGTCGGGAAGTCTCAAAGGCTTTTGACAAAGTCTGGCACGACGGACTGAAGTACAAGCTGCCTCAATCAGAACTACAGACGCAATGACAAAAATACTGTGTAACTTCTTAGACGACAGACAGAATGACATCTCCTTTGAAGGAGAGATATCAGAGACCTTTGAGCTGAGAAGCGGAGTTCCGCAAGGATCCGTTCTCTCCCCAACGCTGTACATATTCTATACACATGAAATGCCACAAGGGAGAGAAGGATGTGTCAACCTTATCTTTGCGGACGACGTGACACAGATCATAATGACGAACGATAGAAGTAGACATAGGTTTGCCTTACGGACGGGACAGCATATTAAAGAACTCAATGAGTATGAAAGAAGGTGGAAAATAAAAACCAAACCAGGACAAGTTCAAACTGCTCTCAATATCAGCATTGAGACCAGAAGACGTAATTGTAGACAACAGACGAATACCGTTTGCTAATAAGGCTAAGGTACTCGGACTCACCCTAACCCGATGCGGGATGTTCTCACACATCAAGCAAAAGATCAGGGATGCTAGAGTAACCAAAGCTAAATTAGCACGATTTGGACAGCTTAGACCCAAGACTAAAGCCCACCTATATAAGGCGCTCATTAGACCTGCCCTGGAATGCCCAATAATACCGACATGCTTACGCAGTACCAGCGACAGACAAAGACTACAGAGATTCCAAAACGGAGTCCTGAGTTGGATAGATGGCTGCAACAACCGAGGACCTGGGTGATGGGGGAACAGAAAGACTTCATGCAAGATACCGCATTGAAGCTATCAATTTCCGTTTCTACCGTCTGGCAGACAAAGTATGGCAGAAGCTATCCGACCAAGATGAAGAAACTAACGACCAACGTGCCTGATCTCCCTGGACGACGAAGACTATAGACCCCACCTCTGGTGGCAACGACTTTCCAGGTTCTCCCAAGACGGGTTACCCGACCCCATCTTTGTGGACATGGACAGTGACAGTGACAGCGACAACGACAACTAGGAGAACCCCAGGAATATCGAAACAAACCGTTTGTGGACCCAGAAGGTAATGATAATTAGAATTAAGAATAGCATGAAGTACTTAGAATTAAGGTGAACTAGTTTTTTGGATGTCAATAAGTAACATGTAAGGAACTATGTTAAGTTAATTATAAAAGGGGAATCAAATCCCAGGTTCTCTGAGAACTAATAATTAGAATTAAGCACTTAGAATTAAAGTAAATTAGTTTAGATATTAGGGAAACTGTAGGGAACTAAATTAGCTTAATTCAGTAAGCAATCTTTAAATAATTAGGTAATCTGCAAGAACGAACTACTAACCCACTAACTCTAATTATAAGAATAAAGGGGAAAGTCTGTCCTAGAAGGGCAAGGAGTCTAGAACACTTGCTTAGCTAGCCTGCCCCCCCCCCCCCCACAAAAAAAAAAAACCTAACCTCTAACCCTACACGGGACGCAAATCCGAAATAGCATAAGTTACTAACAAGTGGACATAACACAAATGTAGCAATACAACGTGGTTTGAGTTCTCATTCCCACCTACCCCCACTAAGGGAGGGGGCGGGGGGGGAGAGAGGACGATACCAATGAAGAGCCTGATTAAGCAACTAATTCTGACTAACACCCTTGCCCATCTGCCTTCCTAGCAAATTCATACAACATTGGAACTATAAAGCTCATTACAAATCCCAAGACAATCACTACACTAAACAACAAAAGACAAATAGGTCTTGTCCCATTTCCTACTCACTAGCACTAATACCTTCCTTTCCACCAAACCTTAAAACCCTACCAAACTTTACCTTCCTTCTAGGGGCCCCCCCCAGGGGCTGACCCACTCCATCCTATCCCACACACCCCCCCCCTAAAGCTTGCTACACAGAACATTGCACTCAGCGATCCCGTCCCGATGGCCAAACGAGGTGGCCGAAACATGTAGATGCCTTTAAAAACCAGAAAAGAAGAAAAAAACAGGGGAGGGAATACCGGATAGACCGGACCCCTGACGACTACGGCCTGTTCCCGACCTACGAAACGCACCTGTATACCTGTTGACGACCCAGCCTGTTCCCTGATAACCAGTTTGCCTTTGATATTATTATTATTATCATTATTATTATCATTATTATTGTATTCTGGAAGTAAACCCTCTTTTAAACGTTTTATTAAAAGTGATTGCTGCCTCAGCTGCATTAATTCTATACAGGTTCTTCTCTATTTTTCTAATTATTGCTTTCTTATTGTTGCTTAAACTGGTGAGCAACGCACCAAAGGTTGACATATCTCAATTAGGTCAACCGATTGATTTTTATTGGTAAAAAATTGCAGTGGGGGTAGTCAAATTTTCGGGTATATCCCGTAGTGTTTATTGCAGATAGAATTGATGTTAAATTCTATTTCTTTTCTATTCTTTTCGATTCTTTCCGGACGTTTCATCTGAATAAACCTCAGACATCCTCTGGGGCGGAGGTGGGTGAGACTGAAGTGAGAGGGTGAGTCCTGCTGATTATATTGTTATTATTATTATTCAGGAGACGACGAACCCCATTCATATGGGACAAGCCCACCAAAGGGGCCACTGACTTGAAATTCAGGCTTTCAAAGAATATTATGGTGTCCATTCGAAAGAAGTATCAGAAGGTATATAATAGATGATACACAAAGAAGAAAAAAAGTTATTAGAAAAGACCAGAAAACAATTAAAAACTAATAAACAAATTGATAAAAGGGCGAGTAATGATTTAAATGAAGAATTGCTTTGGGACAGTGGGATCACTGCATCTTTTGAAGTTTCAATTGCACGACATCTTCAGCAGGAGATTGTTCCACAGTCCAACGGTGTGAGGAAAAATGGGACCTCTGGAACTGAGGAATATAGGACTCTGGTGAAACTGAGGAATAAAGAAACTCTGGAACTGAGGGATAAAGGACCTATGGAACTGAGGGGATTTAAAGGACCTCTGGAACAGGAATAATGGACCATCTGGAACTGAGGGATAAAGGACCTCTGGAACTGAGGGATAAAGGCCCTCTGGAACTGAGGAATAAAGGACATCTGGAACTGAGGAATAAAGGACCTCTGGAACTGAGGGATAAAGGACTTCAGGAACTGAGGAATAAAGGACCTCTGGAACTGAGGGATAAAGGACCTCTGGAACTGAGAAATAAAGGACATCTGGAACTGAGGATAAAGGACCTCTGGAACAGGAATAAAGGACCTATTGGAACGGAGGGTATAAAGGACCTCTGGAACTGAGGGATAAAGGCCCTCTGGAACTGAGGAATAAAGGACATCTGGAACTGAGGAATAAAGGACCCTGAAACTGAGGGATAAAGGACATCTGGAACTGAGGAATAAAAGGACCTCTGGAACTGAGGAATAAAGGACCTCTGGAACTGAGGGATAAAGGACCTCTGGAACTGAGGGATAAAGGCGCCCTCTGGAACGGAAGGATAAAAGGGACCTCTGGAACTGAGGGATAAAGGCCCTCTGGAACTGAGGATAAAGGACATCTGAACTGAGGAATAAAGGACCCCTGGAACTGAGGGATAAAGGACCTCTGGAACTGAGGGATAAAGGACCTCTGGAACTGAGGGATAAATATGACCTCTGGAAATTGAGAAAATAAAGGATCTCTGGACTGAGGGATAAAGGACCTCTGGAACAGGAATAAAGGCCCTCTGGAACGAGGGATAAAGGGACCTCTGAACTGATGGGATAAGACATCTGGAACTGAGGAATAAAGGACATCTGGAAACTGATGAATAAAAGGACATCTGGAACTGAGGGGATAAAGGCCCTCTGGATCTATGGAGAATTTGACAGCTAGGCACGTTTACTGCATAATGGTGTTGCAGTTAAGCGAATCTAGTCTCTCTCTCTCTCTCTCTCTCTCTCTCTCTCTCTCTCTCTCTCTCCTCTCTCTCTTTCTTTCTCTCGGCAGGAAAAGGAAACAAGAGATCAATTTCGATTGTGAAGGACTTTTCAAATACCGGTTACGAAAAGTTGACAGAAAAGAGACCATCCGTGGATGGTCCAAATCGTAATTACTTAAATTTTGAGAAATTTCTGAAGGCTTGTTTTAATGTGCCCTTCCAGTTATCTGGACGATAAATTTTTTAAAGAAACTAATCAGATATGTTCATTATAACTGCCAATGCTACTAAAAGTCAGCAGCTAATTTAGATGATATGCAAGCTCACGGGAAAAGTTGAATAGTGAGGTGTTCTTGTAATGTGTAAATAAATTAAATTCTATAAAAAAACTATCAAACGTTCACAGTCATATTCCATTTACAGTTTGAAAATACGCGACACAAACTAAATTATTTTAATCTTATTTTTATGGTTCATGCAAAAGATGGCGAAAAACAGGCTAACCGGCAATATGACACTTAAGAAAAATCATTAAAGGGATGAATATTAAAGATTCGGCAACTGTTTATATTCCACTTAGAAACACAGGACAATAAAATAAGAGAGAACTAAAAATGGTCCAGGAAAACACTAAGCAATACAAAAAACAGACAAAAAGGTGACAATCCACAAATACGACATCTGGAAAAATTCATTAAAAGGACAAATATTAAAGATTCAAGATTCTGCAACTTGTTATATTCTACTTAGCAAATACACGACACTAAGATAATAGGGAACTAAAAATGC
Source organism: Macrobrachium nipponense (assembly GCF_015104395.2). Lineage (NCBI taxonomy): Eukaryota > Metazoa > Arthropoda > Malacostraca > Decapoda > Palaemonidae > Macrobrachium > Macrobrachium nipponense. Next base: position 68,016,607 of record NC_087215.1, on the reverse strand, counting down.
TCCATAAAAACATTAAACAATAAAAAAAAAAAAAAAAAAAAAAAAAACAGCCAAAAAGGCGACCTTCACAAATATGACCTTCGGAAGAATTAGTTTGAATTGTAAAATATCAAATACCAACAGGATACTGTCACGCAGGTGTCAGCTGCTGGAAGCTTAGGCAAAAGGAACAAAAAAAAAAAAAAAAAAAAAAACAAAAAAAAAAAAAAAAAAAAAAAAAAAAAAAAATCATAACAATACGATGCCAAAGAGCAATTATCTCAATAAACCCGTAGGTCACGGGTCTGTCATTCCCGAAACGAAGTTGATTAAAGGAACGGGGAAACTCGAGGAGCCAAATAAGACCAGTAGTGGAAACCGGACCTCTTGAAGTCGGTAATTGGAGAGTCACAATTAGTCAGCTCTGGCTGGAAGGAGCTGGGAATGTTTGCTGCAACTTTGTTCTAACTTCCAATGCGTTGCAAGTTTAATTTTGCTTCGCATCCACTGGAGAGCATGGATGAAAAGGATGGCTTCTTTGATAGTGCGGGTTTGAGACGATGTTGCAAATTATTTGATATATATCTTTCTTTCGTAGATACTTTAAGCATTTGTTTTATCCTAATTTGGTTTAGATTGTACCTTAAACTTAGTTTAGGCTTTCGTAGTTCCTCGATGCCACAAACAATAGCTTAAATAAATATTGCATGCTGTAGTGAAATAATAAAGGTATTGACGAGAAGAGAGAGAGAGAGACGATGAGAGATGGACGAGAGAAGATAGAGAGAGAGAGAGAAGACTGGGGAATAGGCGACCTATACGAATAGGAGGAGAAAGATAGTGAGGCTAATAAACAAAAGTATGCTGTAGGGAAATAATAAGGTATTAAAAAGAGAGAGAGAGAGAGAGAGAGGAGAGAGAGAGAGAGAGAGAGAGAGAGAGAGAGAGATTCATTCATGTGAAAGCACTGTCTGTCGATACCTCGGAAAAAAGATTTAAAAAAAAGTTTCCCAAATGCTGAAATATTTCTCCACGAAAAAGGGCTCAAGGCACCGTGCTTGAAAGAAGTAAAAGAGATAAATGCTTCAATGCTCATTACTTGACCTCTCTCTCTCTCTCTCTCTCTCTCTCTCTCTCTCTCTGTATTTTTAGGAACGATTTACAACTCACTCACCCCCACTTCACGTAAAACCTGCTCTACAGATAAGTGAGCACACGATGTCTCCTCTTAGGATGGACTAACAAGTCTTTGAGACATCCTAATCCTTTTAACTCACTTACCACTTCATATCTCATGTGCCCAAACATCCACACTTTACTTCCATAAAGGAGAGGCGGCTCAACAATCTACCTTATACTTCCATCGACACTTCACACCTCTTCAAATTTTTTGGTAATGGGACCTGAAACGCCTCTTTCCTGGTTTCTGTTGTGTCTTAAGTTTTATCAGTTACATACATACATACATATATATACATGAATATATATACATTCATAAACACTTAAGCAGTAAATATATTACTTATTCAAATTTGAAAAAAGACGAGCGTACATTCGAACGGAAAAAATTCTTGGCAAATCTACCAAAACTTTTCGAGACGTTATTCTCAAGAGATTTATAAATATGTATATCCCAAGTACCTTACTCTTCACTATTACTCCCAATATATTGTGTCTAATTCATTAAATTTTTATTTGTTATTTAATTAATATTTTGTCTAATTCATTTACATTTTTTATCTATCTATTAATTAATTTGTTAAATGGAAAAGTAAATCCACCCAGTAGTAGTCTTTTGGTTTTGTTATTAAAAAATACCCAAACAGACACTACTGTGGATTTACCTTTTCCAGTGATTGACTCATGTGATTATGAGTTTTCTTTGAATTTGTTAATTGATAATTGTTTTCTAATACTGATCTCTTCTTTCTGTATTTTCTATTATCTCTAATTTCTTTCAAATGAACACCATAGTATTCTTTGGAAGCTTGACTTTGAAGTCATAGGTCCCTTTTGTGGGCTTGTTCATCTTCTGAATAATAATAATAATAATAGTAATGATAATAATAATAATAATAATAATAATAATAATAATAATAATAATAATATAATAATAATAATAATAATAATAATAATAATAATAATAATAATAATAATAATAAATCTCTTATGGCAGAGTTAGAGTAATACATTTTATTTTATATCACAGAAAATAATAATAATAGTAACAAATTTATGCTCTCTCTCTCTCTCTCTCTCTCTCTCTCTCTCTCTCTCTCTCTCTCTCTCTCTCTCTCTCTCTCTAGGCTTCACCCAAATCCTTCCGAAAACAGATATATACACCCCGCTGTTCCTGAGAGGAACGCGGATCTGAAACGGGAATACAATTGTCGACCAAGGTCTCTCTCTCTCTCTCTCTCTCTCTCTCTCTCTCTCTCTGTGCAGGCCCAGAGTTTCCCATGCCAAAAGGGATCATTTCTGACCATATGGAAAAAAAAAAAACCGTTTCCAGGGAAAACATCGGTCGCAAATTACCGCCACAGAATTGCAGACGAGGCAGTTAAATGACGCGCGAGATTTCGCGCGTTTTCGTGCTGCCATTTCTTGGTTAAGGCTCCGAGTAACGTTTACTTTGTTATTATTGAGATGGAATGAAATACACTAGATTTAGACCAAAGGGCTGAGCTCTCGGGACTTACAATGGGGTCATTCTGCGCTGCTGGAAGGTTTATTGAGAGTAAAAAGCTTTGAAAATTCGCAACACGAGGAAAACTGACCAAAAAGGTGACCTCCTCCACAGTTACGACATCCGGAAATATTCATTCGAAGGATAGACATTAAAAGATTCACGAATCAACTGGTTGAATTCCACTTAGAGAATACACAATACCATGAAGCAAATTGTTGAGAGAGGGTGGAGACTAAGATGGAATGGAGATTATGGAATGAAATACGGTTGAAGGCCGTAGGGACGACGCAAAGATCCTCGGGTTTTAACGGGATTGTCAGAACAGATGAAGGTGTCAGGTGTCAGTTCATTTGTAATGACAGTTTCTTTCAGTCAGGTACAATGCATCAATGCATTCTCCTTGCATTTTGATTTTAATACATTCCTATCTATTTATTAATATATTTTCTTCCTCTCTAATAAGTGGGATCTCTTCTTTCTGTATTTCCATTTACCTCCTCTTACTTCTTCTTAATATTCTTTGGAAGCTTGAAGAATTCAAGTCAGTGGCCCCTTTGGTGGTCTTGTTCCATATGAATAGGTTTCATCTTCTAAATAATAAATAATAATAATATTATTATATTATTATTATTATTATTATTATAATAGTAATAATAATAATAATAATAATAATAATAATAATAATAAAAAGTTCTGAACTCCTAAGGAGTAGGATGCAACCCGGAACCCCATTCTATAAAAACCACCCAGTCGAATAAGATAACTTTGATAGACCATGATGTAATAATAATAATAATAATAATAATAATAATAATAATAATAATAATATAATAATAGAAGTTCCTTCGCCTACACGACATAAGTGCCGCTTAAATATCAGGCAGTTAATATATTCAGGTATTGTATTCAGGCGATCTCAAAAATATGCGTTCTGCCTGTTTCAGAATTATTATTGTTATAATTATTATTATTATTTATTTTTTTTTTTTGGTCTATCACAGTCCTCCAATTCGTCTGGGTGGTATTTAATAGTGTGGAGTTTCGTTTCTACTCTTGCAAGAAAGTCCTGGAGCTACTTCAGCCTCTATTTTTCCCAGATTCCTTTCCAGGGATCTTGGGATCGTGCCTAGTGTTCCTATGATTATGGGCACAATTTCCACTGGCATATCCCATATCCTTCTTATTTCTATTTTCAGTTTTCATACTTATCCAACATTTTTTTCCCTTTCTTTCTCTTGTATGGATACAAGCCACTGACTTGAAATTCAAGCTTCCAAAGAATATTATGGAAGACGTAAGAGGAGGTAAATGGATATACGAAAGGAAAGAGTCTCGCTTATTAAAAAAAGGGAAATAAATAAATAGATAAAAATGCACTACAAGAAAGGAGAATAGCATTAAGGGAGTAATGCATTGCATTCTTCGGTCTGAACTACCCGAAGTACAAGTTGCAAGTCATTCCCAGGGTATAATACCTCGAGATGTTATTATTTTCTTTTAACCACATCTCCGTCTTACCTGAAGGACAGGTGATGTATATATAACAGAGGCAAACGGTTAATGACTGGACCAAGCTACAGCTACGATTCCCAATCTCCTCTCTCGTTTTCCGATTCGGCAGTGATCTGCGTTCATTATTCAGCGGCAGACTCCTGCATTTACGAAAGGATCTCTCTCTCTCTCTCTCTCTCTCTCTCTTCTCTCTCTCTCTCTCTCTCTCTCTCGTCACCAGCGCTGCTAGACGCCGGGATGATCCGACCTCTGTGATCTTGCATGAGTAGTTTGTCTGATACAGGGATCTGTATTTCCAACTTTTTCATAAATTTCCAATAAGGATGTGCACCTCACGCGGCGTACTGTAGCACAAACTTAAAGCGTTCTTTTGAGCGTTTCTAAGCAACTAGCTGTTACCCCTTTCATTCATTTTGCTGTACCTCTGTTCATATTCTCTTTCTTACATCTTACTTTCCTCAATCTCTCCCAAACGATTGATTCAACATTATTTTCAGAGCTGAATGACCTCATGGGTCTCATCGCTTGGCCTTTGGCCAAAATCTTTTGGTCTATTCCGCTGTGTTAATTTATAAAAATATACGTATATGTATGATATATATACACAAATATATATATATATATATATATATATATATATATATATATATATATATATATATATATATATATATATATATATATATATATATACATATACGTATAGTATATATTTATTTATATCACATATATACATAGTAGTACACACAGATACACACACACACACACACACACACACACACACAACACACACACACACACACACACATATATATATATATATATATATATATATATATATATATATATATAAAATGTGTATGTGTCTATGTATATGTATATTATGTAAGTGGAGAGAGAGAGAGAGAGAGGGTGAAAGTCATCAAACTACGGAACTATATACAAAGTACAATAACAAAGAGCTTACAACGTCAACAAAAGTATAGTAAATTTATTATTGAACAAACTCTCGACTTCTCTCGTGAAATAACAAGAGGCTGTAATATAATAATGGTCGTCCTAACCTTCTTGTGAGCTTCAAATATCTCTCCTTTTTTATTTCTTTTTTCTAGGACGAGGAATATCTCGTCTCGTTATGAAACCAACTGAGACTCCTCAGGGAATCTATTGCATAGTAGCATCTTGGACCAACAGGGATATAAGCACATAAGATATCACAAGTCACCATGAAATAAATAAATAAATGGAAAATAATGTAAAAATTTACTATAAAAATACAGTAAATATATAAGAAAATTGTCACCATGGAAAAATTAAACATGAAAAAAATAGATAAACATTCGTCAAAAAATACAGTAAATACATAGAAAATGTATAAGATACTTTAGGCTTCAATCTTCTAAAAGGCATAGCATTGCCACCAACAAGGATTTTAAAGAGAAAGAATCACTTTATATATATATAAATATATATATATATATATATATATATATATATATATATATATATATATATATATATATATATATATATATATATATATATATATATATATATATTATAGTAGTTTCGACGTCCCTCTGAAGGGAATGAATATTAGAACGACAAAAAAATAACAGCTTTTAATCCTTCTGTTTTTGCCCATCGACTCGATTTATATGCCCATACTCCTCTCTCTCTCTCTCTCTCTCTCTCTCTATCTCCTGTATTTCTCTTCTAATCAATATACATTTACTATTTCAGTTTACCATACAATAGTAACAAACCTATCTTTCCTCCCCTATTCGTATGAGGCGCCCCTAATTCCTTCTCTCTCTCTGTCTCTCTCTCTCGCTCTCTCTCTCTCTCTCTCTCGTCTGTAATTAATACCTCTCTCAATCTCTCCCACTCTCCCGTAAGTAAATTTGGTGAATTTCTCGCATGGATTGCTCGAAACGACGCAGAATTGCTGGCAGAATTCATTTTCCTTAAGGGCACAAAGCTTAATTTTCTCATTCCAAGTCATATTTCGTATCTCTTGAGGGTCAAGCTTCGTTTTTCGTTAACAATCGGGTCATGAATCATAAATTCATAAAACGTAGGACATTAAAACATGAAACACAGCACTGGTCGTACTTAATTTTGTTATACTTTCTCATACCGTCTCTGCCAAGGACGTTCTGCAATTGGAACCTTAAAAATTCAAGTGAAGATGAAACGTATTACTGCCAAAAAGCAATTCTCCTTGTATTTCTAATAACATACTTATTTATCTTTTTTATCTATTTATTTATAAATTTGTTAGTTTATTATTTTCATTGAGTGATTTCTTCATTCTGTATTTCCCAATGACTTCTGTTACTTCTTTCAAGTGAACACCATAATATTCTTTGCAAGCTTGAATTTCAAATCAGTGGGCCCTTTGGTGGGTTTGTTTGACCATATGAATTGGGTTCATCTCCTGAATAATAATAATAATAATACTAATACTAATAATAATAATAATAATAATAATAATAATAATAATAATAATAAAGCACTGTAGTCTTTCTTAGTAAGCATAGCATGATTCGTCCACATTAGCTCCGGATAGGTATCAAGACCTGAAAATAGAAATAAGAAGGATATGGGATATGCCAGTGGAAATTGTATACCCATAATCGTAGGACACTAGACATGACCCCAGATCCCTGGAAAGGAAACTGGAAAATCTGGAGGCTGAAGTAGCTCCAGGACTCATGCAGAAGATTGTGCTCCTAGAAACAGTGCACATCGTAAGAAAAGTGATGGATGACTAAGTAGGCTGGATGCAACCCGGAACCCCACACTATAATAAATACCACCCAGTCGAATTGGAGGACTGTGAAAAAGAAAAAAAAAAAAAAAAGATAAGGTTTAGACTAAATACGAGATCTATAAGCTAAATCTGCGTCATAGGAAGAGCAAAGTGTGATATTTACAAGTTCCAGAATAATTCCCAAGAGAGTACACATTGAAATTTCTCGTTAACAAGATTCCCACGAGCTATGGCCTACATTGAGGAGGGGAAAAAAAAAGTTGGGTGTTTATAATCTAAAATTCACTTCGTTATCTGAATATACACAGTTAATATGTAATCATATACAAACGAAAGTATGACTGATGCATTAATTCCTCAGAACAGAGGGAATTGGATAGAGATAGGTGGTCAGCGACACAAGCTGCTAATCTGAAGTAATTCAGAGCTGTAGGACGATCTACTAGAATGGCTCCGTGAGGAGAAAACTCATAAACAGAGAGAGAGAGAGATAGATACGTAGGGTAGAATGGCATTGAATATATAGATTCAGGCCACAGGCTCAAGCAAGCGCTGGGATCTACAACGAGGTCATTCAGCGCTGAAATGCAAATTGACAGGAGAGAGGTTGTAATAGTGCAACAAGTTGCAATGTGAGTAGACTGTTATGGGAGGGTTTGAAAGAAGAGTAAAAACGGAGCTACGTCAAAAGGAACGAAAGGGGTTGCAGCTAGAGGTCTAAGGGACGCCACAAGGAACCTCATGAAGTAATGCCTACAGCGTATCGCGTGAGGCGCGCGCTTTGACGGAACTAACCCCGCCAAAGGAGAATAGTAGACACAGACAGACAGACAGGACCAGAAGCAGAATGGCCCCGTGAATTTACTAGAACGGGACGTCTTGGAAATCAGCGATGCGAGGATCATCAGTATTCGATTACCCGGAAACCAAATAGAAAAAAAAAAATAGAGGGATGATAAAAACTGCGATTTTCCATCGTTGGGAAGAATTATCACGAAGATGAGGTCGGGCAGGATTTGATTAAATTCGCTAAGGCGAGGTGATTAAGGATGGGGAAATCATATTATTCCCGATCCCTTTTGGGCAGGAATGCTCAGGGGTATGGGATCCTTTATTGTTATTATTATCATTATTGTTATTATTATTTAGAAGATGAAAAACCCTATTCCAAAGAATATTATGGTGTCCATTCGAAGGAAGTAACAGAGGGTATATAATAGATGATACGCAAAGAAGAAACCAGTTAATAGAAAAGAACAGAAATCAATTAAAAACTAATAAACAAATTGATAAAAGGGTGAGTAATGATTAGAAACGAAGAATTGCTTTGTGACAGTGATGCATTGCATTTTTTGAAGTTCCACTTCCACGACATCCTCAACAGGGAGACTTTTCCACAGTCCAACGGTGTGAGGAATTTAAGACCTCTGGAGCTGAGGAATAAAGGACATCTGGAACTGAGGAATTCAGGACCTCTGGAGCTGAGGGATAAAGAACCTCTGGAACTGAGGAATAAAGGACATCTGGAGCTGAGGGATAAAAGGACCTCTGGAACTGAGGAATATAAAGGTCCTCTGGAACTGAGGAATTCAGGACCTCTGGAGCTGAGGAATAAAGGACCTCTGGAACTGAGGAATAAAGGACATCTGGACCTGAGGGATAAAGAACCTCTGGAACTGATGGATAAAGGTCCTCTGGAACTGAGGGATAAAGGACCTCTGGAACTGAGGGATAAAGGTCCTCTGGAACTGAGGGATAAAGGTCCTCTGGAACTGGGGAGTAAACGACCTCTAGAACTGAGAAGAAGTTTGACAGCTAGGCACGTTTACTGCATAATGGAGTTGCAGTTAAGCGAATCTGATCTCTCTCTCTCTCTCGGCAGGAAAAGGGGACTAAGGACCCATTTCAAATGTGAAAGACCTCTGTTAAGATACAAGTTACGAAAAATAGACATACAAAAGACCATCAGTGGATGGTTCAAGTCGTAATTTACTAAATTTTGAGAAATTACTGAAGGTTTGTTTTAATTTGTCCTTCCAGTCATCTGAGACTTGGCAAGGGACTTTTTAAAGCTATTCAGAAATTTTCTTTATAACTGCCAGTGTTACTAAAAGTCAGCTAATTTAGATGATATGCAAGCTCAGGGTTCAGTAATATGTAAATAAATTAAATTCTATACAAAAAAGCTATCAAAGGTTCACAGTCATATTCCATTTACAGTTTAAAACCACGCGACACTAAACGTGTATTAATCTTATTTGTATGGTTCATACAAATAATAATTCCAAAAGAGGCTATCACCATTATGCACTTACAAAAATCATTAAAGGAATAAATATTAAAGAATCGGCAACAGGTTATATTCCACTTAGAAAATACGGGACACTGAAATAAGAGGGAACTAATAATGCTCCATAAAAACATTAAACAATTCCAAAAGGGAAAAAACAGACTAAAAGGTGACCTCCACAAATATGACATTTGAAAGAATTCCTTTGAAATGTAAAATATCGAATATCAACAGGGCACTGTCACGCAGGTGTCCGCTGTTGGAAGCCTAGGCAAAAAAAAAAAAAAAAAAAAAAAAAAAAAAATCATAACAATACGATGCCAAAGAGCAATGATCTCAATAAACCAATAGGTCATGAGTCTGTCATTCCCGAAACGAAGTTGATTAAAGGAACGGGGAAACTCGAGGGCCAAATAAGACCAGGTAGTGGAAACCGGACCTCTTGAAGTCGGTAATTGGAGAGTCACAATTAGTCAGCTCTGGCTGGAAGGAGCTGGGAATGTTTGCTGCAACTTTGTTCTGACTTCCAATGCGTCGCAAGGTTAATTTTGCTTCGCATCCAGGGAGAGCTTGGATGAAAAGGATGGCTTCTTTGATAGTGAGGGTTTGAGACGATGCTGCGAATTATATACTTTATATTTCTTTCTTCCGTAGATATTTCAAACATCTGTTTTGTCCTAATTTGGTTCAGATTGTACCTTAAACTTAGTTTAGGCTTTCGTAGTTCCTCGATGCCATAAACAATTGCTTATATAAAAGTTGAGAATCCTAAATAATTAGTTTTATTCTTGCGCGCATTCTGAAGAACTTGGTTTAAGTTTTCGTAGTAGTACTTTGATACCACAAACAATTGCTTGAATAAAAATTGAGAATCATCAACAATTCTTTTATTCTTACGCTCCTGTTCTAACCAGACAATTAAGACATGACGCTGTGCATCGACGGAAAATTTCTCCAACAGAACATCAGACCATCGAACTGCGGAAAATAAACTATGCACAGCCCTCTGTCCCTCCTACAATTTTTTTGGGGGAGGGGGGGTGGACAGTGTCCCCTCCGCTAGCATCATTCGGTCTCAATCTTTACACCACACCAGCCATCACGACCGTTCTGCTGGAGGAGAGCTCAGCAGGGAAAATAGAGGGTAGGAGGCTCCTCCCCTGACGAGGATTGTAAAATGATAAACACGACTTGTTACAGGGTATTAGCAATATAAATTATTTTAATTTAAGACATAATGATTTTTAATTGAACTTTTTAAAAGGCATTTTATTAGATAATCATCAGGGTAAACAGAACAGTATTTTAACGAAAAGACACAAATTTAAAAGACACCAAAGACATCAGAATAATGAAAGCTGACAAAGGTGGGTCACTGGTGATTAAGGATACTAATACATACAATTCGAAAGCAAATGACTTATTAAGGGATGATAATACTTATACTAAATTGTCAGAGTTGCCGTCGGTAACCTCTCTACAAATGAAATTCAACAGAAACATGCGGAAAATAGCCAATACCCTCACGGTGACTGAACAAAAACAGTTAGTTTTGAGTAAAATATCAAAGAAAAATGCCGAGTCTTCCTTATTTTTACGGCATACCAAAACTTCATAAAACAGGATGCCCTCTACGTCCCATTATAGCTACTTGTAATTCGCCAAAATCTGTTATGGCTGTGCGGTTAGCCGAACAGCTCAGCCCATTATTAGGCACCTTTTCTAATGCTCACTTACTTCATTCAAGTAACTTTAAAGACAGGCTTAGAACACTGGGTAATGTAAGAGGAAAAATGATTAGCCTAGATGTTACGGCCCTTTTCACTAATGTGCCTCTAGAGTTTGTCGTTACAAAATTAAAAGAACAGTCAGAAATTGGAAATGTTAACTTCCCCATTCATACAGAACAGATTTTAGACTTGATTCGTCTATGTGTCTCATCCACAATATTTTCATTCAACAATGAAGGCTATAAACAGAAATTTGGCGTAGCCATGGGTCCACCCTTATCCCCCATACTTGCAAATTTGTGCATGGAATTTGTAGAAATTGAAATACTCTCCAAATGTGATCCAAATCTAAAACCACTCATTTGGGTAAGATATGTCGACGACGTCTTCGTAATTTTCCAAGGTAATCAAATAGACTTCATTTCAATTTACAGTGGAATATGAAGTAGAAAATAAGCTGCCCTTTCTGGATGTTTTGGTATACCATGACCCTATTACATTTAGTTTTAAATTCAGTGTTTACAGAAAAGTGACTAATGCTGAAGCTTATGTCCACTTCTATTCTTTTCATAATAATGAAGTAAAGCAAAATATAATGATAAATTTAATTCTAAGAGCCTTGAAAATATGTGATCCTGAATATATTGACAGCGAATTTCAACACATAAAAGAAGTTTTTGGAAAATTGTACTCTTTCAAAGGGTTGATTTGGCACGGGATAAGCCCCTAGGCTGACAGGTGTCTTCGTGTGCCCTTTGTATTCTTGACAAGTGCGACAATTAGCTATGTGCTTTTTTATATCTATAAGCATCGTATGCCAATAAAATAAGGATTTGGCTTTCTGTGACATGATGGAAAAACCCGGGTGTCCATGCAGTGGATTTGCATGCAACCATTTTAAGACAGTGGGTATGAGTGAAATTGGTACCACCACCTGGTCGTTATTCAACTGTGGTGTGTTGCGGGTTTTCCTCGTCACGGATCTACACAGGATATTATCTTTGATTATATAATTCTGCTGCTTATACTTTATATATTCCTTTCCTTCGGATTCCGTTTAACGCATTTATGATTTTTTCTATTTGCTGATCTTTTCTTTGTTCCGTCTGTAATAGTTCAGCACTCCAGCCCAGATCTTCCTGTTCAGATATAGTTTTAACAATGGGCATGGAGGTTGATATATCTATTAATTCAGCTAATGGCTCCGTACAAGATGACGAGGGGTTGCGTGATAATGCGTCAGCAATGATATTTGCTTTCCCAGGTAAATACCCGATCCTCGCGCCAAAGTCTTGTATGATCATATGCCACCGAGTTCGCTTAGGGCTGTGACTAAAGCCTTTAAAGAAGTCGGTTAGGGGCTTATGATCAGTGAGAACCTTGACGGGATAACCGTATATTATGAACTTAAAATGCACTAGTGAATTAACAATAGCGAGCCCTTCCTTGTCTATTACTGCATATTTACTTTCGGAAGGTCTCAGTTTACGTGAATAAAAAGCTATAAGGAAAAACTGTTTATCATATTGTTGAAGCAATACACCACCTACTCCTAGGTCTGAGGCGTCTGTTGCAATAAAGAATTCCTTACCGAAGTCAGGAAATTTCAAGATAGGAGAACTACACAGTTCATCTTTCAAGGTATCGAACGCCTGTTGATGTTTTTCAGACCATATGAAATCTACGCCCTTCTTTATAAGATCGGTTAGGGGAGCAGCTATGATTGAGTAGTTGCGTATAAAGCGGCGATAATAGCCACTACATCCTAGAAATTGCTGTATTCCCTTGACGTTAGTAGGTATCGGAAAGTTACGGATAGCCGATACCTTATCATGGACTACTTTAAGACCTTGACTAGACACCGTGAAACCTAAATAGACTAGTTCTGTTTTAAAAAAATCACACTTACTTATCTTTACCCTTAGGTTATGCTACTTAGTCTTTGTAGCACTAACTCTAATTACGTAGATGTTCTTCTAAGGTATTAGAAAAGATTACAAGGTCATCCATATAGGCATGTAGGATATCTCCTAACAAGTCTCCAAACACAATGTTTATCATTCTAGTAAAAGTGTGGGAGCACAACGTAAACCAAAAGGCATACGCAAAAATTCATAATGGCCCCTGGCTGTGCTGAAGGCAGTGTATGGGATACTCTCCTTTTCCAACGGAATTTGATGGAAGCCTTTGAGTAAGTCCAAACTGGTAAAATATTTGTTCTGACCTAGTAAAGATAGAATATCGTCAGTACATGGCACTGGGAATCGGTCAGGGATTGTTTCCTCATTTAAGCGACGAAAATCTATGCATATCCGCCAAGTTCGATCTTTTTTCGGTACTACTATTAACGGAAAATTATAAGGGCTGTTTGATTTCCTAATGACTCCTTCATTTAGCATTTACCTACTTCCTCAGTTATCTCATTCTGGAATTTCGTAGGAAGTCTGTACGAAGGCACATAGATAACTTTCTGTTTGTCCTTTAGCCTTATTTGATGCTCGATGACATCCGTTTTTCCTAAGGTTCCATCTGTAGTGGAAAAAACATCATGATATTCAGTTAAAAGATTCAAAAATTTCTGCTGAATTTCTTCTTCTTGAATGTCTTTATTGATTTTATTTTTTATAGATTGCAAAAGGGATTCATCCGCAACTGATTGAGCGTGATTGATCTCAGCTACGGTAAGAATGCAATGCTTATAAACTTCACATCCAAGAGATGTTGATTTTTGTATTACTAAAGTGGTATTCAAATGATTACAGACTTCGATGTTACATTGTTGTTGTGAGCCGACTGTATAAATGGCTTGTGTGACGGATAATCTGTGTGTTTTCAGAGTGTCGGAAAGGATTAACATTTCAGATCCCGGCAAGGTTTTCTTTACACGCACTAATATGTTTGAAGTTACGTTCGGCTCGAGAGTTTGCGTGCAAGCTGATATTACGGGTGAGCGAGAATTCTGTTGGGTCGCGTGGATTATTTCTTGGTTCATGAGACAAGTGATTGGTTCTTTGATATATGTTACTACTCTATTTTCTGTCTCCTTATTATCTAAAACTGATTTTAGGGTATTAGAAGACTTATAGAATTTTCCTTTGATATACACGCCGTGTTTTGCAGGGGCTAAGGTAATGTTTTGATTGCCCATAGACGGGTATCCTATAATTACAGCGGGATACATAACAATGTTTTGTACAACGATAAAGGTATCGGAAAACGTGCGCTTACCGACCTTGTACTGAACATGAGTTACTCCTACCACATTTAATTCATTATTTCCTATACCCGAGAGTCTTACTCCGGACTTCTCTATAGGGAAGTTCGAAAAGAGTAAATGATGAGTCCGCAAATCCATGATATTACGTGGACTACCAGAATCAAAGAACAAAGTAAATGACTTATGGTCCAAATTTACTGCATGTAAGGTTGGGCGTAACTCATCTTGACTTATAATTGCATGAATTTGTTGCAAATCTACAGGAACCTGCACAGATTTTTTGGATTCGGCCGTGTGTTTCATAGGAAAATCGATTGCCTCACAATGATCTGATAAATGATTAAATTGATTATTTGATACAAAGGATGTTGATGTTAATGACCCAACATCGTCCTCTCCCCCCCTGGAGCTTACTACGTGGTATTTGCTTTGTTTTGCACACTCGGAAAATTCGCTTGACCTTGCACGTTCTGGCTAGACGGCCCAGGAACCGAGTTACTTGAAGCACGATTTGTTTGTTTCTGCTGTTGAGCAGCATTACTGTTCGCTTGTTTCTTTTTATAGTACTGAGGACCCTTCTTTTTGTTTTCATTGGCAACTGTTTGCGTGTTTTTAGGATTTTGCTGTTGATTCCGCGAGAAGCAACGATTATATGAATGAGTATAACTATTGTGTATTGAACAAAAATGCGTCCGACAGTCTGAAATCATGTGACCTGGTCGTTTACAGTTATAACAAACCATCCCTGTAGCTTGATTATTATTGACCACGTTACTTGTGGTTTATTCTCATTTTTGCAAAAAACTTGAGTAAGCGAGGGATCAAGGTCAGTACATTTAGACATGTGTTTTTTGATCTGTTTATACACATCTAGTTCCGTACTGTTAGGCTGCAGCTTTTTGTCAAAACATCGCACTAAAGCTTCAGGCAACATGACTGTAATGCTCGTTCACGGCGATTTTGGAACTTGTAACCCACCCGGAGTTACTTAAATTTACTTGATATTCATTTAGCCGGTCGGCAATTAGCGCCGCCCGCTCGACAACATTAAGCTGAGTCATAGAGGCTTGGTTAAGGATATTTCTTAAAGCTAGTACTACGTCTAAAGCCTCTTCACCGCCATACACGGCACGTAACCTAACTTTGAACTCGTCCCATGTAGCCGCCTCTTGGAAAGAAACACCTCTTAGATATGCACTTGCGTCTCCTTTAGCAAAGTCTATGAAGCTTTTGGCTTCCTGTAATTGTACAGATGGTCGTGATGCTTTTTGCATTTAAATGAGCGTCTACAGATGAGATCCATGCCTCACGTTTTGAGGCAGGAACCCATTGCCCGACCTTGAAAAGGGACAATTGCTGACCTCCGCGCTGACGAGCGTCACAACATTCGGGTTGACAGCCGCAGTAGTTTGCCATGTTAACTTTTACTTTTTCTTATCACTCCTATTCCTTGCGGTCTATCAAAATATCTATAGGAGTACACTCGACCACTACATAATCGCATATGCAATATACATTATAAATGTGTTGCAAATAATAGGAAAATCCCCCCCAAAAAAGATACTATTAATACAGATAATTTGATAAAGATATTATACGGAAAATTCCTGGAAGAAAAAGCGATTAGCAACAACGAGAAAAAAAAAAGTCTGCGGGCGAGAACTCGTAGTTGAAGATTGATTCCTGTAATGAATGAAGATTAAGACCGAACAACTCACCCCAGGAATACTGGACGATCGACTCTTGATGTGCAACACTTCACTGAGAAAAACCTGAATAGATAAAAGTTTTCTACTTAGCTCTGGTTTATATGGGGAAAGATTGTTTGACATCCAATGACGTCACAGCCTCTCTCTCTTTCTCTCGCGTCGGAAGAAGTCAATGTCGTGATGGACGCACCAGCCTCTCTCTCTCGCTCCCGCTCTCTTGTCTATATCTTAGCTTCCTCTTGGCCTAATATCCACGTCCTTGCTTGTTGTTTCCTATGTTTGTTTCTTCTTTCTGTTGATGTTCGATGCTGCTTCGCGTCCGGTTTTGATTCTTTAAGATATGTGATGACAGTCACTCAAACGTCGATATTGATGCTTGTATTCTTCTCGATGAAGGACATATCTTCGTCTTCATAGGATGTTTACAGTTGCGTTGATTGAAGATCCCGTTTCCTCAGTTTATTATTGACTTATAGCTGGGCTTCGATGATTGAAATTCTTCGGTAGGCTGATATGGTTCTTGTTTAAGTTTATCCCACCACTGCCACCATTATTGTGGTCTTCTGCTTTGGCAAAAGACTGTTTGTCTTTTCTTACGACTGTTGTTGGGTTCTACTTCTCTTCTCGCCTACGTTATATCTTGGTAAAGTTGATTCTTCTTAGAATAAGGGAGATGATTCAAACGGAGAAGTTGATAACTTTAAAAATAACTTTATTTCTCAACTCCATCACAAGAGAGATGGTCCGTCAGAGAACCGCTCCGTTTGATAACTCGAATAGAACTAACATCTCAAGCATCGTGTCGGTAGCGAAACACTAGCTATCTCAGCGATTCATATAAAAAGAATAAGTAGTCCGCCGGCTCGGAAGTTACAAGTTTCCAGCGCAGGTTAACAGGTCAACCGCTTCCCATGGAAGGTGTTGTGAGCAGTTAACAAATTCATGAATTGATGATGTTTCCAAACAAACGTAAACCAGGCTACTGCAAGCATTGCACAGCGTGATCTAGATTTGAGATTGTCACGTAGGACGCTCCTAATTCACCAATGACCCCTCAGGTCATGGGTTCTATTTACAGACATGTAATTATCTGTTTCGAAGAATATATTTATTACATATATATATATACATATGTATATATATATGATATATATATATATATATATATATATATATATATATATATATATATATATATATATATATATATATATATATATATATGTTTGTCATTATCATTATCTAAATATTATTCATGACCAATTATCTATGTGTCCTACAATATTATTCATACCCAATTATCTATGTGTCCTACAATAATAATCTGGCGTTTTTTTTGTGATAGTTACCTATGATAAATAAAATACAAAGGAAACGAATAAGTTTTGCAATAATTTACAGATATTACTAAAGAGTATAACGTCACCACTTTTACCAGGCGTCGTAGGTTACATCAAGTTTCATTTTCCCAAGGATTATACGAACATCATGAAATCAAGAGTCATCCATTTTGATGAGTTTCCATCAAGTAAATTTTTTAACTCTGCTTCACCCACTTTCTTCTCTCCTAAATGCAGGTCCTATAACCTTCTTTATTTTGAGAGGCCCATGCATCACATACTGAAAGAATGAGCACAGTGTGGTTTTTTTTATGTTCCTTTTGTTATGTCTTTAGTTTTTCCATCTCGGTATCTGTGAGAAATGAAATATAATTTTCTACCTACTTCTGTGTTTCCTCAATTATTTTTCCAGCATCTTTTTAAGTGGGCGTTAATTAGGTTTTCTGTAGAGTCCATTCGACCCCTAGCTGGAACCTCTTTCATTCCTATTACTGTATCTCCTTCATATTCGCTTTCTTCCATCTTATTTTTCACCCTCTCCCTCCTGACAACACCTTTCAAACATTTTTGCTTCAAAATTTCCCTTCCAGCGCTGAATGACCTCGTGGGTCCAAGTGCTTGGCCTTTGACCTACGTATCACATAATAAGTTTACCCTTGAAAGGGAAGTGAGCGACTGGCTTTCATTTTTAGATTTAGAAGTCTTTCGAGAAAACAGTCAGTTTTGTGAAGCTAATTTTCATTGCTTTTGCGTTCAAAATTTTAAATTCAACGCCATTTTTACTCTCGTATATAGAGCTGTCTCCCTTACGTCTAACTGTTATGTCTTTCAGGAGGAAATTACCTTTCTTTTTAACATATTTTACCGATAACTGCTTTCCCACTAAACTCGTCAGCAAGATTATTTCCAGGGTTCTGAATAAAGATTTTCGCACTATATAGCGCCAGTGAAATAAATCTGCCAAAGCTCCCTTTTTATGCCCGACGATTCCCTTATTTGCTCGATGATTACTATAGGGCCGAATTTACATTGTACATAGATATTTTAGTGCATTAAATGTTGAACTTATTCCTATAAATCCAGTCACTAATGGCTCCTTGTTTCGATTTAAAGATCGTTTATGCCCCTCCTCCCCGCCCCCGTCCTCTGGTAAAGTGTACAAATATTCTTGTCACAGATGTAGTCTGGGAACTTATGTCGGTTCATCTCAGAGGATGACGAGGGTTCGCATAGACTGCCACAAGGGAGTTAGTTTCCGTACTGGATGTTCACTATCAAATCCTGAAAAGTCTAAACTGTGAGCATAGCAAAAAATATAAAGTTTCCATTAAATATAACGATTTCAATATTTTGGGTCAAAACTCCAGCCCAAATGAATTATTGATCCTCGAGAGTCTCTTCATTAAACAACTTGTTCCTCAGTTGAACAGCCAATTCCACCTCCACCCCCTTGTACCTTTCTTAACCTGTACATTCTTTAAGTTTTTGTTTATCTCTTGCCATGGTAGGTCGACCCCCAGCGCTCCTCCTCAAATATGTCTTAACTGTCATTTTTTTGGTTTGTATTTTTATCGGAACTCTTAATCAGCGTATGTGCTTGTAATTTCTGACGTAAGTTTGTCAACCTTTAGTGTACTTTTATATATGTATGAAATTTTTATTTCCATTTTAATTAGTGTGTAAATGATTTTTAGACAACTTGTAAATTTATGTATAATTTATATTGGTCATTATTTACTGTAAAGAACTCCACACGGGGGTAGCGCCATCAGTGCACTTTACACGGTGCACTGTAGGTTCTTTGAAGCGTGCCCTCGGCCCCTAGCTGCAACCCCTTTCGTTCCTTTTACTGTACCTCCATTCATATTCTCTTTTTTCATCTTAGTTTCCTCCACCCTCTCCTAACAGTTGATTCATAGTGCAACTGCTTTGAGGTTTTCCTTCTGTTACACCTTTCAAACCCACTGGTTCCATGCAACGTAAAAACACCATACAAACAAACAAACAAACAAAATCTTTCAAACCTTTTACTGTCCATATCCGTTTCACCGCTGAATGACCTCATAGGTCCCAGTGCATGGGCTTTGGCCTAGATTCTGTATTCAATTCAATTCAGTTCAATTCTTGTTCAGAACTTGAGGATGCATTTAACTGAATACGAAACGCGTCGGAACAAATTGTAATATTTCGCCATGTTTGTTCCTGCCCCTGCTCCCGGTGCATTTTATTTCCATGGCTGACATATATATATATATATATATATATATATATATATATATATATTATATTATATATATATATATATATATATATATCATAATATAAAAAGATCCTTCTTTTTTGCAGGTCAGTCCACAGCGTCCTGCACAAATCCCGAGAAGGATCCTTCTCAGACGAACTCCTGTCCCTTCCGTCGCAGAGTTACGGAGCCGACGTCTCGGCGACTTTCCAGGAGGCCT
>NC_087215.1:67984406-67994406 GCF_015104395.2 Macrobrachium nipponense | reverse complement strand
AATATATCTATTTTTATACTTCGTGTTTTCTACAAGAACCTCCTCACCATGAGTTTAACACATCGTCGTAATAACCAACAAGATAATACCGACTTCGTAAGTGATCTACAAACCCCCAGACACTCCATTGAATATGGAAGTGCAATACCAACCGACTTAGCGTAAAATTATCGCAAGTCTAACATTACCTCATAGGGCGCCTTATCATACAAGCCACAAGCCCTAATATTGGTGGCAGTGGACCAGAAGAACTCTACAACGTCCTACGAAGAAAAAACAGAATAATAAATCATGAAGTCAACGACGACGCCCAAAGCAGCAGTTTCTTCAAGCAACCTAGTATCAATCGTTAGTGAGCGACTTCAGAAAACAACAAGATTCGTCAAGCAACTTAGTATCATCGTTTAGTGAATAACTTCAAGAAACAAAAACCGACGTGTCCTTTTCCTACGGCAACGGAAGCTTCGTCTCTCATTAGAATCATTCAAGAAAACATCGTTAGTGAGCGTTTCCGGCACTGCAAGAAACAAACCGAACGCGTCTGCAGCATCGGATCTTTCAAGGGCTCGAATCATCGAAACAACGCGCACGGGGGAAACTGAAGCCAAACCAGGTCATCCGCTAAATAGAGAAGGAGGACCAAGGCCGTGTGTCGTTATCGGAACACCGTGACTTCCCACAAAAGCAAGCTAAGTACAATTTTTTATTCATTTGGAGTAACTTTGAGTGTTTCCTTTGCAGGTCGAATTTCGTTATTCCTGTGGCTGAAGTTACGAGACATTCTTAATCTTACTTTTTTACAGAAATTATCTACATCATTGAGATTTCGCTACTGCGAGTTTTTTATCTTTGAGTGTCTGTTTCCAGAAGTTCTACTGAAATATCATAATCATATACTATGTTAATTTTATCATTTTGGGTGATTATTAATCCCTTACGTAACAAATCAAATTAAACAGTGAATATGCGTTTACGCAGTGGACGTCTGTATTTATACAGATGCATGGATAGGGTCGTTAAGCACCGTAGTGATTAGAAAACACACAAAAAACAAGTGGAACACCCGTACAAATCTAGATAAATTAGAGGTAACACTATTTCGGGTCATGACAATAAATGCTCCTTTGCAAAGTCCCGATCGCAGTTTAGCCTTGAGTTTTTTGAGTTATATAAAATATCGAACCTCAATGACTCAACTTAACTTTTAAAATATGGCTGGATCGCAAGGAATAACATGTCTGTAAAAACTTTCATCAGGCTAAATGCGCTGACCAGGATCCCTCACTATTTCAAATTTTAGCAAAGAATGAACTACAAACAGTTAATATTGAATGCAGCAGTGATAAACTTGTCTTAATAGTAATCGCTCAGTTCCTAATAGTTCGTCATTCATTGCTTTAGACGTAACCAGCAACATAATGCTAAAAACACACAATACGTTGCCGATGGTAATAAAGAGAAGGATCCTAATTATTACAAAAAGAAATAGAAACAGTAGCCCGTCAGAATCAAACAAGCAAACTCGGTTACTGTGTCACCTAGTCAAGCGGTCAAGGTTAGTTAAATCTGCCGAAGTGTTCAAAGCATAGCAAATTCCACACAATAAGCGACTCTAGCAGAGTGGGGAAAAGCGATGTTGTTCATACATGCCAATATCTTTTTTTAATTAAAAAGGATTTTCCTATGAAACACACGACCGTATAAAGTAATCAGAGCAGGTTTTCGTTTTTTTTTTAATACGTAAGTTATTATAAGTAGTGGTGGATAAAGCCGACTGTACGCGCCGTAAAAATTAGAATATCTTGTTTATTCCTTTAGTACACGTAATATCCTGTATTTACGGACTCACCGTCTGTTGTTCGAACTTCCCTAATGAGAAGTCCGGATAAGCGAGCGTTTACAGATACCTCTATAGTTATAAAAAACATTGATCTGTATCTAGTGTAATTGTAAGATATCCATCTAGGGATACACAAAATATTATCTTACATCCTGCAAAATAAGGCGTGTTTATCAAAGGAAAATCCTATAAACCTTCAAACATATTAAAATCCGTTTGAACTAAAATGAGACAGTTATCAAATAATAACTTATATAAAGGAACTATACATTTGTCTCATAAATCGTAACATTGTTCAAATGACCCAACAGAATTCTCCCACAACCGCAGTCGCACTTTGCACGCAAAATCTCGAGAAGCATGCACCCTCGAATGTCTTAGTGCGTGTAAAAAGACTTTGCTGGGAAATGAAATTTTAATCCTTCCCGACACTCTGAAATATAACGTTTTTTCCGCGAACAAAGCCCTAAAAGTATACATATCGTGGATACGGAAGTTATAAATATCGCATTTTTTATTGTTGCTAATTTTTAATCACGCCCAACCAGTCGTGGATGAATCTCTCTGATAATCTATCTAAAGTAATATCCGTAAAGTCATTCAAGCAGAGGTGATTCAGCAGAATTTTTTTTATCTTCTACCTGAATACCAGGAAGTTTCTCCACTGGCGAGTGATCTCTGGAAAAAACGGATGTAATTTAACACAAAACACGGTCTAAGGACAAACATAAAGCTATATACGTACCTTCGCATAGACTCTCAATGAAATTTCAAAATAGAGATAAATGACGAAGTTGAAAAATGTTAGTAATAGGAGTCATTAGGAAATCATATAAGCCCATATTATTTTTCCATCAAACGTCATGCCATAAAAGATCGGACTTGGCGTATCTGCGTAGATTTCTGACGCTTAAACAAGGAAACGACTCCCGATAGTTTCCAGTGCCATGTACCGACGACATCTTATCTCTGTTAGTTAGAATAAATTTTTTTCACCAACTTGGACTTACTTAAATGCTTTTACCAGATACCATTACCTAAGTGATTGTACCTCATACACCGTTTTCAGCACACTCAGGGGACATTATCAATTTTTACGTATTCCTCCGGCTTACGTTGCACCCCAATTACAATATAGTGTTTGGAGACTTTTAGGGAATACCCTACATGCCTATATGGATGATCTTGTAATCTTTTCTAATACCTTAGAAGTACATTCACAAAATAAATAGAGCTAGTGCTACAGAGACAAGGCAAATAATCTCAGAGTAAAATATCTAAATGTGAGTTTAAAACCCAAACATGTTTATCTAGGTTTTATGTGTCTAGTCAAGGTCTTAAAGTAGTCCATGGTAAGGTGTCGGCTATTCATAACTTCCGGTACCTATTAACGTAAAAGGGGATACAGCACTTTTGCGCTTTAGTGGGTATTACAATCGTATGTAAATATGTAACTCTTCAATCATGACAGCTCCTTTAACAGATCTTACGAAGAAGAGCGTAGATTTATTATGGTCTAAAAAGCATCAACAGGCGTTCGATATCTTAAAAGCGGAATAATGCAGCTTACCTAACTTAAAAATCCCTGATTTAAATAAGGAATTTTTTTTTTTATTGCAACAGACGCCTCAGACCAAGGGGTAAGAGGGATACTACTTCAGCAATATGATAAACAGTTCTTTCCTATAGCTTTTTATTCACGTAAACTAAAGCCCTCTGAAAGTAAATATACAGTAATAGGCAAGGAAGGGCTAGGTATCTTTAACTCACTAGTATATTTTAAGTTCATAATCTATGGCTATCCTGATAAAATCCTTACTGACCATGAGTCATTTACCGAGTTTTTTCAAAGGCTTTAATCACAGTCCAAAAGGAACTCGGTGACAAATGATCATTCAGGTCTTTGGAGCCAAGATAAGATATCTACCTGGGAAAGCAAATATCATAGCTGACGCATTATCCCGCAATCCCGCACCATACAGCAAAGAACCATTAATTGGACTAAAAGATATAGAAACATCCGTGCCTATTGTTAAAACCGTATCTAAACAAGAAAATTCCTTAACCTAAGAGATCGCGAGCATTGAATATCTGGGTTGGAGCGCAGAACTGTTACAAACTGAACAAAGCAAGAGTCAACAGACATAACCCAAACAATAAACACTTCGAACGGAAACAGAGTCAGCAGCAATAAACACCAAACAATAAACACTTCGAACGGAAACAGGGTCAGCGGCTAAGCAAAAACAATAAACACTTCGAGCAGAAACCCTAAAGCAAAAGTATATTTAAAGTATGTGTATCAGAATAATGTAATCAAATGTAATATTATATGTAGGTCCGTGACGAGGAAAACCCGAAGAACACAGCAGATGACTAACGACCAGGTAGTAGTAATAATCTCTTTCATACCAATCATCATAAACTGGTGCATTCCGTCATCCAGGTTCCCTACTATGTCACAGAAAGCCAAATCACTATTTTACTGGCCTACAATGCTTACAGATTTAAAAAGCACATAACTAATTGTAACACGTGTCATGAAAACAAGGGATACACTAAGACACCTGTCAGTTTAAGGGCCTATCCTGTGCCAAATCAATCCTTGAAAGAATATACGTAGAATTATTAACAGAATTACGAGTCTGACAGAGGGAATACACACTTCTTAGTGTTAATAGTTCCTTGACACGTTATATAGAATTAATAGCACTAAAAACAAACACCGCAATTGAGTGCGTTAGGAATATTTATGAGAGCTAAATCAGTAAACATGGAATTCAACACATGATAATCTGACTCGGGCGGTGTAAATCAATAATAATCTCCTTAACATGTTGTGTGAATTCCTTTCCATTAAGAAAACCAATAATATATTTTATCACCCAGAGTCAATCGGTTTGGTAGAATAACGGATAATTAAATAGGAAGTGTCAATGTCTTACGAGTTACAACTCGTGATGTTGGATCCGAACTGGATTATAGCGGTTCTCGCGTTTTAAATACCTTTATCATTTATATCTTGTATCTATAGAATTGATGCCGCAAGTAGCCTTATACGGTACGCCGCTAGAAACACTTTTCCACATATTCAAGCCAACCATAATTTATCAATATATATATATATATAAATAAATAAATATAAAAAAATAAAATAAATATGGATACAAGTGGAGTCAATATAATACACTCCGTAAGAAGTCGGAAGGGTTACAATTTATAATAAAAAAGGAATCACGATAAAATCAATAAGCAAAACGTAACCATAGGTTAATTAAATATCCAAATATATATATGCGTAAAGATTTGAACTCTAACTTAACGCTTTAGTAATGACAAATAAGCTAAAAGTTCAAACACATATCAAAACCTACTGACATATTGTCTGTCCCGGTGATTTATATTCGTAGTCAATGAAAAAAAAAAATATATAATAATAATAATAAATAAATAAATAAATAAAATAAAATAAAAGAGATTTTAAAGTCAGGAAGTCTAGAAGTGAAAATGTTTATCTATGGAATAATCCTATATGAATCTTTATACAGGGCTAATAATATATATAGAATTTGTATGGAAAACCTTTTCATTAGTTTCAATAAGGAATATTTAATTTAACTAATCATGCAGTTTTCCAACATGAAACTAATATATGTTCAATTTTTGGTACTGTTTTTTTCAGACATTCTTCTTATGTGGGTCGAGTATTAAAAAAATAAAAAATTTATCCTAAAGTCGTATTTATTACAGCAAGTAACGTAACTCTTAGCTGGCTGAGAGCAATCTCCTGCCAAGTGACGACGTCATCATTGCCGTATCAGCATTTGTTCCTTTTAACCTCAATAATCTGCTTACACAGGCTTCATCTGTGTGTCGTCTCTGCTTGCAAAAGCAGATTGACTGGAGAAAGGAATGCTTAGCCCGAACTTCTCATGGGCAAGGCAGACATTAGGTACAGGTGTCTATCGGTGTGCGCAATGCAACTTGCAATCATTTTAAAATTAATAAACAAAATAAGGAAATAGAATTTCTATAACATCAAAATGAATTAATTTTTTCTGAACCTCATAGACATTTAGAAGTATCACGATATGGACATGGATTATTTACTTGCAACATGCTTATTACAATCCAGGTAAATCACATTCATGGGAAAATGTTCCCATTTTTTTTGAAAAACCCAAAGTTTATATAGAAAATTGAGTTGACATAGTGGGTTTTTCGTTGCATCTCCTACCTATTAATAATGTTTTTAAAAGTTAACCTCAGAGGATGCGCACGAGAAAATTGAATATGAAACTTTTGTTAGGGCACATAGAATCATGATTAATCTTCTCATAATAACAGAATCGAAATATATTTTTTTTGCGTGTACGCACTAGGAATCTATATATAAATGATCATAAATAACGGAATCAAAATATATCTTTGCGTGTACGCAATAGGAATCTATTTAAAGTGCACATATATTAATCATAATCATATGAATCCATATACATATGTATAAACAATCAGGTAGCCTATAATCAATCTGTTACCTTTTATCTTACCAATATCTGCAGTTATATATGAGTTAGTATATGGATTAATGAATCAGATATATAACATTTAGCATAAAAATCAACGAATCAATCAGCATAAACACATAAACAGTTATCAATTCATATATGTATTTTTTATCAAGTTAAAAATATGATTTTTTATCATGTTAATCTTCATTCTATGCAATTATCAGAGTACATTAGTATTTTCTGTAGCATATGTATCTTAATGAAATGAAGTGAAAAAACTGTATCCATTATATATCACGTGATCACTATTATTTACCAATATCATTGTTTTATATTTTATTACTTGAATCAATTCATGTACACCATGAATTTTTATTTACTTATATATATATATATATTCACATAGTGTCTGTATCACACTCCTATAAGTCAAATGCAAGTCAAGTTTGAGTAATATTCAGTAGTTGGTTTTGGTAGCTGACCGAGCTAATGTAAGTGTTTACATAATAAAAATATGGAATGTTAGTCCATATATATAAAAGACCAGATTGCTTGCAGGAATGTGATCAGACTAGAGACGCTAAAGATGACGTATACAATAAGTATGTAGGCTAAGTTGACATGCCGTCATCTGTGGTCATTCATTTGTTTTGAAACAGTCCAAGCTCCCTGCTTGAGACAACTACCCCGACCTATAATTCAAACGGCCTACGTGATCTGTAGCGTGTCTCATTCGATTGTGTGTTCGTATGTAACTATGTCATCTGATAGTATGTTCATATGTTCGAACTACTGTCTTTTCTTTCATAACTTGTAACAGAGATGGTAGTAGAGGCAGAACAGAGTTAGCTATCGTCATTAGAAGACCTGTATCTCTTTACCTAAGCTTTATCATGTAGAGAGAACAGAAGTAGCCATCATCATTGGCAGAAGCGATCAAGCTATCGTCATTAGAAGACTTGTACAATCATACCTGATCTTCACCATGTAAAACTTCAGAAGAATATATCTATTTTTATACTTCGTGTTTTCTACAAGAACCTCCTCACCATGAGTTTAACACATCGTCGTAATAACCAACAAGATAATACCGACTTCGTAAGTGATCTACAAACCCCAAGACACTCCATTGAATATGGAAGTGCAATAACAACCGACTTAGCGTAAAATTATCGCAAGTCTAACATTACCTCATAGGGCGCCTTATCATACAAGGCACAAGCCCTAATATATATATATTATATATATATATATATATATATATATATATATATATATATATATATATATATACATATATATATATATATATATATATATATATATATATATATATATATATATATATATATATACATATACCATACAGACATATATATATATATTGAAGTAATCAAAGTCCACAATTATGTAAAATGTGTATTAAAAATACATAAAAGACGGGAGCTTTCGTTTACTTGATCAGTAGACTTCATCAGCCGTACTGATTTTTCTTTAAAAAAAAAAATATATACAAAAAAGTTACGAAGGACAGGCAGGACTCTGGAAACGTCTCCAAGGAGATAAAACAACCAAAACAAGCTATCTTAATCATGTTATTCCCTCGTTCAAATGTCTGGCCAAAAAGACGAGCCGATCGTCGTGGTTGAACTACCTCCTCTGTGTGTTCGGCTGTTCCCTCGTCCAAAACTTCTGCATCGGCACCGCAATGGGGGTTCTTCCTTCCAATGCCTGGGCAGGGAGAGAGACAACCTGGTCAATAGGAGTGGTGCAAACAACGTCTGTACTAATATTTACAGTTTTAAGAACCAAATAATTTAAAAATGTATCCTCTTGGGTAAATGATTTGTTAAAATCAAACACGTTTAACACAGGATGGCCGATGTGTCGTTTTCGACAACTTCAAATTTTTAACTAATTAGTATGGAATAACTGATTTTGGCTCAATGCTGAGTCTTATAGACAATTAATTATTAAATTTTTAAAAAGATGCTTAACAGACCTAATTTTTTAAAAAATATTCAGTGGAATAGCTGATATTTGAGGTTTTACCTTAAATGGCCAAGGTGTCGTTTTTGACACCTAGGCTATTTATATGGTAAATTCATTTAAAAACTCCTCACAAGCAATAATATTTGTGTTTGTGTCCCCTATCTATATATCTATCTATTTATACACACACACACACACACACACACACACACACACATATCTATATAATGACTTTCTTTCAGTATGAGGTATACTATATTTGTGAATTTCTTTTCAGACTTGTTATTCCTGACTTGAATATCCTTGAGAATTCTGTGTTTCGTGATCCTTGGCAAAGGAAACAGTTTACTAAGCACTCATCATTCATATTAGCTTAGTGGTAGTCATACTGAATATATTAGAGATGGCTGCTTCACGGTGTAAGGGAAATAAAGATTTCTATACTGTAGAAGAAGCATTGAATATTATCTTCCAATCAGAAGATGAAGTTTCAAGTGATGGTAGTGATGGTAGTGAAAATGAGTTTTTACCACAAAAAGAAGTTTCTTCAAGCTCATCAGATTCTGATGACTATCAAGATAGTGAAGACGAATCCACTAGACAAGCAAGTACCTCATCAGATATACAAGCAAGCACTTCTACAGATAGAAATACCATCATTACACGGCATGGGATTGCCTGGGAACCTTTATCATCATCTCGGAAAGGAAGATATAGCCAAAGTCAGGTATTCAAAGCTACTTCTGGTATTTCAAAAACTGTGAAAAATGTAGCTGCAGAATCCCCATATTCTGCTTGGAGAATCTTCATTGATGAAACTATGCTACGGAAAATTCATAAATGGACAATCAGTGAAGGAAAAAATCACGATGAAAGCTGGGGTGTTATCCTTAGAAAAGTTTGAGGCCTACATTGCTTTGACATAGCAAGGGGAGTGTACGGAAAAGCTCACAGTGCAGATTTTTTGTGGAATAAAACCTATGGACCAAAAATATTCGGAGAAACCATGTCTAGAAGTGATTACAAGAAAATACATAGATTCATAGGTTGTGACAACAGAAGCACAAGGTCAGAGAGGATCAAAAGTGACAAATTTACCCACATTAGAGACATTTTTGACCTATTTGTTGAAAATTGCAGAGGTGCCTATATACCAACATATAGTTTGACAATTGACGACAGCTATTGCCCATGAAAAACAGGTGCCCATTCATTGTATTTATGCCAAATAAACCTGATAAGTTTGGAATGAAATTTTTTGGGTCCTTACAGAGGTAGAAAACAAATACATTGTAAATGTGATCCCCTACTTAGGAGCCATAGAAAAAGGAAATCAAGGTTAGGGGTTCCCTTGGCGGAACATGTTGTGCTCAGTCTACTGAAGTTGTGAAGAACAAAGGCTATAATGTAACAACAGACAACTTTTTTACATCTCTTGAAGTTGCAAGGAAACTGCGAGATTAGAGCTACTTCAATTGTCGGTACTGTGAGAGGAAACAGCAAGCATCTGTCGAAAGAAATGACTTTACAAGAAAAGGGAAAAAGTATGAATCCAAATTCTATTTTCAAGATGAAAGTGAATGCAGTTTGTTAATTATCAATGCAAAGCTAATAAAAATGTGTGCCTCTTATCAACAATGCATAGTTCTCCAACAAT
>NC_087215.1:67956906-67976906 GCF_015104395.2 Macrobrachium nipponense | reverse complement strand
AAGAAGAATCCATCAGCCACCAAGAATCTGTTCTGATGGAATTCGATCAGAAATCACGGGCAAGAGAGAAGAACTGGTGGCAAAGGAAGAGTCCGCCCGCCAGCAAGAATCTGTTACTAATTGAATTCGATCAGAAATTAAAGGAAAGAGAAGAAGAACTGGTGGCCAAGGAAGAGTCCATCCGCACCAGGAATCTGTTCTGATGGAATTCGATCAGAAATTAAGGAAAGAGAACAAGAACTGTTGGGGAAAGATGAGTCCGTCTGTCACCCAGAAATAGAAGAGGACTTACAAGGGCAAAGGCTCCCTCAAAGCGGGGCAAAAGTCCAGTGTTAGACGATAATGTTACCCGAAGGTGAACCCAAAAAAGAAAGTTGTGAGACACCCCCAGTCAATGAGGACAAAATTCTACCTGCTGGGGAAGAAGAAAAAACCGAAGTCACCGAACTCTCAATGCCGATTCCCCATACTTCACTGAATGAAGTGGAGAATATTAAAGAAGAATGCCTCAAAGAAAGAGAGAAAGGGGAAAGGACAAAGCAAAAAATAGACGCAGAAGAGGCAGGAGAGAACAGCAAGAGCGTCTTGAGGAGAATAGTCCAATGTTAGAGCATGGGTTTACCAGAGGAAGGTGAACCCAAAGAAATTGTGTGCCTACTTCACTGTATGAAGTGGAGAATGTGAAAGAAGAAGGCTTCTTCAGAGAGAAGGGAAAGGGAAAGGAGGAAATAAAGGAAAAATAGACGCAGAAAGAGGCAGGAGAGACAGCAAGAGCGTTTTGAGAAGAAAAGTCCAGTGTTAGATGATGGGTTACCCAAAGGTGAACCAAAGAAAGTTGTGAGACACCCTCAGTCGATGAGGACAGAATTCTGCCTACTTCACTGAATGAAGTGAGAATGTGAAAGAAGAAGGCTTCAGAGAGAAGAAAAGGGAAAGGAAGGAAAAAATAGAAACAGAAAGAGGCAGGAGAGACAGCAAGAGCGTCTTGCGAAGGAAAACACCATTGTTTCAGAAGCAGCCGCCAGACCTGAAGTGGGAAGACGGTGAACCTGAGAAGGAGGATCTGGAAGTCCAAACCTTTCAGATGAGGATGCATCACTACCTGCTGGGAAGGTCGACGTGAAATGGCCCAACTATCCATTGCCAATCCCATCAACATCATCTATGATGTGGAACAATTGGAAGAAGAATGGATAGAAGAGGAGAAGAAAGGAAAACGGAGAAAGAAACAGAAGGAGAAAGAGGCAGCGAGACCAGAGTGAAGATTATGCGCCTGTGAACAGTGATCCTGAAATCAGGAATTGAAGAAAATTCAATAATAGAGGACACTGTAGAAATGGAAGACAACAACGAATCACATGATGACAGCGAAGAATCAAAGTATTGGGAAGACTCAGAAGATGGGGAGTTTCTTTCAGAAGAGCAAGATGAGGAGGACGAGGATGACTCAGAAGTAGAGGATGAGGAGGATGAGGAGGACTCTGAAGAGGATGAGGAAGACTCTGAAGAGGATGTGGGAGGATGAGGAGGACTCTGAAGAGGAAGAGGAGGACTCTGAAGAGGATAAGGAGGGGACTCTGAACAAGTGAGGAGGACTTTGAAGACGATGAGGAGGCTGTGAAGGAATCAGATCAAGAAGAAGAGGAAAGTGGATGAGAACTCAGAACATAACAGGCCTAAAGTTAAAGCTAAAGCTAAACTCAGACTCAAGAGTATGTATGGCGGATTCCAGGGTTACCCAGGAAACGAATTCCGGGACTACAAAAAGATGAGGCCGCCAAATCCGCAAGCGAAAAAATGCCGCAAGAAGACGAAGGAGCAAAAGAGCCAAATGAAACAGGCTCGAAAAAAACAAGTCCATCAAAAGGTTACAAGGAATCAGTTTCAGCGAGGAGGAAACAGATGGTGAGGGACAGACAAGAGGCAGACGGACTCTACCAGCGAGGACCAGTGGGTACCCTTCCCCACCGAGGCAGGCAGACGGACTCAACCAGCGAGGACCAGTGGGTGCCCCTCCCTGCCGAGGCAGCGGATTGGACTCTACCAGCGAGGACCAGTGGGTGCCCTTCCCCTCTGAGGCAGGCGGAACAGACTCTACAGCGAGGACCAGTGGGTGCCCTTCCCCACCGAAGCAGGCGGACGGACTCTACCAGCGAGGACCATTGGGTGCCCTTCCCCACCGAGGCAGGCGGACGGACTCTACCAGCGAGGACCAGTGGATGCCCTTCCCCGCCGAAGCAGGCGGACGGACTCTACCAGCGAGGACCAGTGGGTGCCCTTCCCCACCGAAGCAGGCGGACGGACTCTACCAGCGAGGACCAGTGGGTGCCCTTCCCCGCCGAAGCAGGCGGACGGACTCTACCAGCGAGGACCAGTGGGTGCCCTTCCCCGCCGAAGCAGGCGGACGGACTCTACCAGCGAGGACCAGTGGGTGCCCTTCCCCGCCGAGGCAGGCGGACGGACTCTACCAGCGAGGACCAGTGGGTGCCCTTCCCCGCCGAGGCAGGCGGACGGACTCTACCAGCGAGGACCAGTGGATGCCCTTCCCCGCCGAAGCAGGCGGACGGACTCTACCAGCGAGGACCAGTGGGTGCCCTTCCCCACCGAAGCAGGCGGACGGACTCTACCAGCGAGGACCAGTGGGTGCCCTTCCCCACCGAAGCAGGCGGACGGACTCTACCAGCGAGGACCATTGGGTGCCCTTCCCCACCAAGGCAGGTGGACGGACTCTGCCAGTTGGGCCAATGGCTGGTTCCCCCCAGCTAGCCATTACCTACCACTGGGTGAAGTCCACCTGCTTCGGCTGAGATGGGCAGCCTCTCCTGGCCCCCGCTTGTCGAGCCCTTCCCCCTATTTCGGCTGGGATGGGCAGCCTCTCCTGGACCCCGCTTGTCGAGTCCTTCCCCCTACTTCGGCTGGGATGGGCAGCCTCTCCTGGACCTCGCTTGTCGAGTCCTTCCCCCTACTTCGGCTGGGATGGGCAGCCTCTCCCTGGACCCCCGCTTGTCGAGTCCCTTCCCCCGCTTCGGCTGGGATGGGCATCCTCTCCTGGACCCCGCTTGTCGAGTCCTTCCCCCTGCTTCGGCTGGGATGGGGCAGCCTCTCCTGGACCCCGCTTGTCGAGTCCTTCCCCCTGCTTCGGCTGGGATGGGCAGCCTCTCCTGGACCCCGCTTGTCGAGTCCTTCCCCCTACTTCGGCTGGGATGGGCAGCCTCTCCTGGACCCCGCTTGTCGAGTCCTTCCCCCCCTGCTTCGGCTGGGATGGGCAGCCTCTCCTGGACCCCGCTCGTCGAGTCATTCCCCCTACTTCGGCTGGGATGGGCAGTCTCTCCTGGACCCGCTCGTCGAGTCCTTCCCCCTACTTCGGCTGGGATGGGCAGCTTCTCCTGGACCCCACTTGTCGAGTCCTTCCCCCTACTTCGGCTGGATGCAGCTCGTGCACCCCGCTTGTCGAGTCTTTCCCCCTATTTCGGCTGGTGGGCAGCCTCACCTGGACCCCGCTTGTCGAGTCCTTCCCCCTACTTCGGCTGGGATGGGCAGCCTCTCCTGGACCCCGCTTGTCGAGTCCTTCCCCCTACTTCGGCTGGGATGGGCAGCCTCTCCTGGACCCCGCTTGTCGAGTCCTTCCCCCTACTTCGGTGGGTGGGCAGCCTCCTCCTGGACCCCGCTTGTCGAGTCCTTCCCCCTACTTCGGCTGGGATGGGCAGCCTCTCCTGGACCCCGCTTGTCGAGTCCTTCCCCCTACTTCGGCTGGGATGGGCAGCCTCTCCTGGACCCCGCTTGTCGAGTCCTTCCCCCTACTTTGGCTGGGATGGGCAGCCTCTCCTGGACCCCCCGCTTGTTCGATCCTTCCCCCTACTTTGGCTGATGGGCAGCCTATCCTGGACCCGCTTTGTCGAGTCCTTCCCCCTATTTCGGCTGGGATGGGCAGCCTCTCCTGGACCCCGCTTGTCGAGTCCTTCCCCCTACTTCGGCTGGGATGGGCAGCCTCTCCTGGACCCCGCTTGTCGAGTCCTTCCCCCTACTTCGGCTGGGATGGGCAGCCTCTCCTGGACCCCGCTTGTCGAGGCCTTCTCCCTATTTCGGCTGGGATGGGCAGCCTCTCCTGGACCCCGCTTGTCGAGTCCTTCTCCCTATTTCGGCTGGGATGGGCATGCCTCTCCCCCGCGACACCCCGCTTGTCGAGGCCCTTCCCCATGCTTTGGTGGGGATGGGCAGCCTCTCCTAGGCCCCGCCGGTTGAGCCCTTCCCCCAGCTTCAGTGGGAGCGGGGCGGGCAGCTTTCTCCTTGCCCCTGCCGGTCAAGCACTTTCCCCTACTTCGGTGGGGATGGGCAGCCTCTCCTGGCCTCCGCCGGTTGAGCCCTTCCCCCTGCTTTGGCTGGGATGGGCAGCCTCTCCTGGCCTGTGCTTGTCGAGCCCTTCCCCCTGCTTTGGTGGGGATGGGCAGCCTCTCCTGGCCACCACCTGTCCCGAGCCCTTCCCCCTATTTCGGTGAGGATGGGCAGCCTCTCCTTGCCCCCTGCCGGTCAAGCCCTTTCCCCTGCTTCAGTGGGGATGGGCAGCCTCTCCTGGCCCCCGCCGGTCGAGCCCATCCCCCTACTATGGCAGGGTTCGGCTACCTCTCCTGGCCCCCTCCGGTTTGAGCCCTTCACCCTGCTTCGGCTGGGATAGGCCAGCCTCTTCTGTCCCCCACTTGTCGAGCCCTATCCCCCCTGCTTCAGTGGGGGATGGCAGCCTCTCCTGGCCCCCGCCGGTCGAGCCCTTCCCCCTACTTCGGTGAGGATGGGCAGCCTCTCCTTGCCCCTGCTGGTCAAGCCCTTTCCCCTGCTGGTCAAGCCCTTTCCCCTGCATCAGTTGGGATGGGCAGCCTCTCCTGGCCCCCTCCGGTCGAGCCCATCCCCTTCTTCGCAGGTTGGGCTACCTCTCCTGGCCCCCGCCGGTCGAGCCCTTCAGTCTGCTTCGGTGGCGATGGGTAGCCTATCCTGGACCCCCGCCAGTCGACCTTCCCCCCTGCTTCGGTGGGGATGGGCCGCCTCTCCTGGCCTCCGCAGGCAGGCAAACTGACTCTACCCAAACGAACAGTGGGTGCCCTTCCCTGCCGATGCAGGAGAACGGACTCTACCAGCGAGGACCTGTGGGTGCCCTTCCCCCGCCGAGGCACACTGACGGACTCTACTAGCGAGGACCAGTGGGTACCCTACCCCACCGAGGCAGACAGACTGACTCTACCAGCGTGGACCAGTGCCCTTCCCCACTGAGGCGGGTGGACAGAATCTACCAGCGAGGACTGTTTTGGTGCCCTTCCCCTCCGAGGATGGCAGACAGACTCTACTATAAAGGATAAGTGGGTGCCCTTCCCTGCGAGGCAGCAGATGGACTCCACCAGTGAGGACCAGTGGGTGCCCTTCCCCACTGAGCAGGTGGACGAACTCTACCAGCGAGGACCATTGGGGTGCCCTTCCCCACCAAGGCAGGCGGACGGACTCTGCCAGTTGGGCCAATGGCTAGCCATTACCTCCCACTGGTGAAGTCCACATGCTTTGGTGGGGATGGGCAGCCTCACCTGGCCTCCACCAGTCAAGCCCTTTCCCCTACTTCGGCAGGTATGGGCACCTCTCTTTGTCCCCCGCTGGTTGAGCCCTTCTCCCTACATCGGCTGGAATGGGCAGCCTCTCCTGGATCCCGCCATTCGAGCCCTTCCCATGCTTCGGCTGGGATTGGAAGCCTCTCCTGGCCCCCTGCTGGCCGAGCCCTTCCTCCTGCTTCCGTGGGGATGGGCAGCCTCTTCTGGCCAACCGCTGGTTGAGCCCTTGCCCCTGCTTCAGTGGTGATGGGCAGCTTCTCCTGGCCCCAGCCGGTCGAGGCCTTTCCCTGCTAGTTTGGATGGGCAGCCTCTCCTGTCTCTACCGACGGTCAAACCCTTCCCCCTGCTTCTGCTGGGGATGGGCAGCCAATCTCCTGGACCCCGCCAGTCGAGCTCTTCCACCTGCTTCGGCTGGGTCGGGTAGCCTCTCCTGGACACCCCGCCGGTCGAGGGCCCTTCCCCCTGCTTCCGTTGGGCCATGGGCAGCCTCTACTGGCCCCCGCCGGTCCGAAGCCCTTCCTCCTGCTTCCGTGTGGATGGCAGCCTCTCCTGGCCCCCTCAGGTTGAGCCCTTCCCCTTGCTTCAGATGGGATTGGCAGCCTCTCCTGCCCCCTCAGGTTGATCCCTTCCCCTTGCTTCAGCTGGGATTGCAGCCTCCCCTGGACCCCGCCGGTCGAGCCCTTCCACCTGCTTTGGCTGGGATGGGCAGCCTCCCCTGGACCCCGCCGGTCGAGCCCTTCCACTGCTTTGGCTGGGATGGGCAGTCTCCCCTGGACCCAGCCGGTCGAGCCCTTCCACCTGCTTTGGCTCCCGGGATGGGCAGCCTCCCCTGGACCCCGCCGGTCGAGCCCTTCCACCTGCTTTGGCTGGGATGGGCAGCCTCCCCACCCCTGGACCCCGCCGTCGAGCCCTTCCCCCTGCTTTGGCTGGGGGGGGGGGGGATGGGCAGCCTCCCTGGACCCCGCCGGTCCGAGCCCTTCCACCTGCTTTGCTGGGATGGGCAGCCTTCCCCCATGGACCCCGCCGGACCGGTCGAGCCCTTCCCCCTGCTTTGGCTGGGATGGGCAGCCTCTCCTGGACCCCGCCGGTCGAGCCCTTACCCTGCTTCCGTGGGGATGGGCAGCCTCCTCCTGGGCCCCCCTGGTTGAGCCCTTCCCCTGCTTTGGCTGGGATGGGCAGCTTCTCCTAGCCCCCGCTTGTCGATCCCTTCCCCTTGCTTCAGCTGGGATTGGCAGCCTCTCCTGTCCCCCGTCAGTCGAGCCCTTCCACCTGCTTCGGCTGGGATGGGCAGCCTCCCCTATAACCCGCCGATCGAGCCCTTCCACCTGCTTTGGCTGGGATGGGCAGCCTCTCGTGGACCCCGCCAGTGAGCCCTTACCCCTGCTTCCGTGGGTGATGGGCAGCCTCTCCTGGCCGCCGCCGGTCGAACCCTTTCCCTCTGCTTCGTGGGGATGGGCAGCCTCTCCTGGCCCCCTCCGTTTGAGCCCTTTCCCCCCTGCTTCATCTGAGATGGGCAGCTTCTTCTGGCCTCTCACCCGCTCCCAGTCGGTTGAGCCCTTCCCCCTGCTTTGGCTGGGATGGCAGCTTCTCCTGGACCCCGCTTGTCGATCCCGTTTCCCCTTGCTTTAGCTGGAATGGGCAGCCTCTCCTCCCCCGCCCCCGCCAATCGAGCCCTTCCACTGCTTCGGCTGGGATGGGCAGCCTCTTCTAGACCCCGCAGGTCGAGCCCTTCCCCCTCTTTCGGCTAGGATGGACAGCCCCTCCTGGCCCTCGCCAGTCAAGCCCTCCCCCCTGCCTTCGGTGGGGATGGGCCAGCGTCTCCTGGCCCCCGCAGGCAGGCGAACGGACTCTACTCGCGAAGAGCAGTGGGTGCCCTTCCCTGCCGATGCAGGAGAACGGACTCCACTAGTGAGGACCAGTGGGTGCCCTTCCCCCGCCGAGGCAGACTGACGGACTCTACCAGCGAGGAGCAGTGGGTACCCTTCCCCACCGAGGCAGACGGACGAACTCTACCAGCCTGGACCAGTGGGTGCCCTTCCCCGCCAAGGCGGTGGACAGACTCTACCAGCGAGGACTTTTGGGTGCCCTTCCCCTCTGATGATGGTAGACGGACTCTACTAAAAAGGATAATTGGGTGCCCTTCCCTGCCGAGGCAGGCGGATGGGACTCTACCAATGAGGACCAGTGGGTGCCCCTTCCCCACCGAAGCAGGGAACGAACTCTACAGCGAGGACCATTGGGTGCCCTTCCCCACCAAGGCAGGATGATGGGTCTCTGCCAGTTGGGCCATTGGGCTGGTTCCCCCAAGCTAGCCTTACCTCCCACTGGTGAAGTCCACCTGCTTTGGTGGGGATGGGCAGCCTCACCTAGCCTACCCCCAGTTGAGCCTTTCCCCCTACTTCGGCAGGGATGGGGAAGCTCTCTGGCCACCGCAGGTTGAGCCCTTCCCCCGACTTTGGCTGGGATGGGAGGCCTCTCCTGGACCCCGCTATACGAGACCTTCCCCATGCTTCGGCTGGGATTGGTAGCCTCTCCTGGCACCCTGCTGGCCGAGAACCTCCCCCCTGCTTCCATGGGATGGCAGCCTCTCCTGGCCACCGCCAGTTGAGCCCTTCACCTGCTTCAGTGGTGATGGGCAGCTTCTCCTGGCCCCAGCCGGTCGAGCCCTTCCCCTGCTTCAGTTGGGATGGCAGCCGGTCCTGGCCCCAGCTGTTGAGCTCTTCCGCCTGCTTCGGATGGGACGGGCAGCCTCTCCTGGACCCCTCCTGTCGAGCCCTTCCCCCTTCTTCCGTGGTGATGGGCAGCCTCTCCTGGCCCCCATCGGTCGAACCCTTCCCCCTGCTTCGGCTAGGATGGGCAGCCTCTCCTGGCCCCCGCCAGTCCAGCCCTTCCCTTTCTTCAGTGGGGATGGGCATTATCTCCTGGCCCCACCCCTCCGGGTGAGCCCTTCACCCTGCTTCGGCTGGGATGGGCAGCCTCTCCTGGCCCCCAGCGTTGTCCAGCCCCTTCCCCTTTCTTCAGTGGGGATGGGCATTCTCTCCTGGCCCCCTCCGGGTGAGCCCTTCACCCTGCTTCGTTTGGGATGGGCAGCCTCTCCCGGCCCCCGTCGGTTGAGCCCTTCCCCTGCTTTGGCTGGGCTGGGCAGCCTCTCCTGGCCCCAGCCAGTCGAGCCCTTCCACCTGCTTCGGCTGGGATGGGCAGACCTCCCCTGGACCCCGCTGGTTGAACCCTTCCCCCTGCTTCGACTAGGATGGGCAGCCTCTCCTGGCCCCCGCCAGTCAAGTCCTTACCCCTGCTTCGGTGGGGATGGGCACTGGCCCCTTCCGGTTGAGCCCTTCACCCTGCTTCGGTGTGGATGAGCAGCCTCTTCTGGCCCCCACCCCCTCCGGTTGAGCACTTCCCCCTGCTTCGGTGGGTATGGGCAGCCTCTCCCGGCCCCCATCGGTTGAGCACCCCTTCTCCTGAGGCCCTCCCTCCTGCTTTGGCTGGGATGGGCAGCTTCCTCCTGGCCCCCCGCTTGTCAGTCCCTTTCCCTTGCTTCATTTGGAATAGGTAGCCTCTCCTGGCCCCCGCCAGTCGAGCCCTTCCACCTGCTTCAGCTGGGATAGGCCAGCCTCTTTCTTGGACCCCACCGGTCGAGCCCCTTCCCCCTGTTTCGGCTAGGATGGGCAGCCCCCCTCCTCCTGGCCCTCGCTCGTCGAGCCTTCCCCCCTGCTTCGGTGGGGATGGGCAGCCTCTTCTGGACCACACCGGTTGAGCCCTTCCCCTGCTTTGGCTGGGGATGGGCAGCCTCTCCTGGCCCGCGCTTGTCGAGCCCTTACTGCTACGGTGGGGATGCAGCCTAGCTCTGGCCTGGCTGCCGGTCAAGCCCTTCCCTTGCTTCAGTGGGGATGGGCAGCCTCTTCTGGCCCCCGCTGGTCGAGCCCATCCCCCTGCTTCGGCTGGTTGGGTTACCTCTCCTTGCCCCCGTTGGTCGAGCCCTTCAGTCTGCTTCGGTGGGATGGGTGGGCAGCCTCTCCTGGCCCCTGCCGGTTGAGCCCATCCCCTTGCTTTGGCTGGGATGGGCAGCCTCTCCTGGCCCCTGCCGGTTGAGCCCATCCCCCTGCTTTGGCTGGGATGGGCAGCCTCTCCTGGCCCGCGCTTGTCGAGCCCTTCCCTTCCCCCTGCTACGGTGGGGATGTGCAGCCTCTCCTGGCCCCTGCCGGTCAAGCCCTTCCCCTTGCTTCAGTGGGGATGGGCAGCCTCTTCTGGCCCCCGCTGGTCGAGCCATCCCCCTGCTTCGGCATGGTTGGGCTACCTCTCCTTGCCCCCGTTGTCGAGCCCTTCAGTCTGCTTCGGTGGGGATGGGTAGCCTCTCCTGGACCTTGCCAGTCGAGCCCTTCACTTCTTCGGTGGGGATGGGCAGCGTCCTCCTGGCCCCCGCAGGCAGGCGAAGGACTCTACCAGCGAAGGGAGTGGGTTTGCCCTTCCCTGCCGATGCAGGAGAACGGACTCTACAGCGAGGATCTGTGGGTGCCCTTCCCCGCCGAGGCAGGCAGACGGACTCTACCAGCGAGGACCAGTGGGTGCCCTTCCCCCGCGAGGTGGGTGGACAGACTCTACCAGCGAGGACTTTTGGGTGCCCTTCCCCTCCGAGGATGGCAGACGGACTCTAACTAGCAGGGATAGGGAAATGGGTGCCCTTCCCCGCCGAGGAAGGTGGAGGACTCTACCTGGTTGAGGACCAGTGGGTGCCCTTCCCCACCGAGGCAGGCGGACGGTCCGCTACCAGCGAGGACCAATAGGTGCCCTTCCTCGCCGAGGCAGGCGGATGGACTCAACCAGCGAGGAGTAGTGGGTGCCCTTCCCCGCCGAGGTAAGCAGACAGACTCTACCAGCGAGGACCAGTGGGTCCCCTTCCCCACCGAGGCAGGCGGATGGACTCTACCAGTGAGGACCTAGGTCCCTCCCGCTGAGGAGGTGGAGGACTCCCTACCAGCGAGGACCCATGGGTGCCCTTTCCCGCCGAGGCAGGTGGACGGACTCTACCTAGCGAGGACCAGTGGGTGCCCTTTCCGCCGAGCAGGTGACGGACTCTACACGAGGACCGTGCTGCCCTTCTCCACCAAGGGCATGGGGACGGCCTCTACCAGCGTGGACCAGTCAATGCCCTTCCCCACTGAGGCAGGAGGACGGACTCTACCAACGAGGACCAGTGGGTGACCCTTCCCCGCCCGCCGAGCAGGTGGAGTGACGGATTCTACCAGCGAGGACCAGTGGGTGCCCTTCCCGGCCGAGGCAGGTGATAGACTACCAGTGAGGAGGACAGTGGGGGTGCCCTTTTCCCGCCGAGGCAGGTGGAGTGACGGATTCTACCAACGAGGACCAGTGGGTGCCCTTCCTGGCCGAGGCAGGGGGATAGACTTACCGGACCTCTACCAGTGAGGACCAGTGGGCTGCCCTTCCCGCCGAGCAGGTGGAGTGACGGATTCTACCAACGAGGACCAGTGGGTGCCCTTCCCCGCCGAGGCAGGTGGAGTTACGGATTCTACCCAGCGAGGACCAGTGGGTGCCCTTCCCCGCCGAGGCAGGTGGATAGACTCTACCATGAGGACCAGTGGGTGCCTTCCCCGCCGAGCCAGGTGGATAGACTCTACCAGTGAGGACCAGTGGGGTGCCCTTCCCCGCCGAGGCAGGTGGATAGGACACTACCAGTGAGGACCAGTGAGGGGTGCCCTTCCCCGCCGAGGCAGTGGATA
This sequence comes from Macrobrachium nipponense, assembly GCF_015104395.2. Taxonomy (NCBI): domain Eukaryota; kingdom Metazoa; phylum Arthropoda; class Malacostraca; order Decapoda; family Palaemonidae; genus Macrobrachium; species Macrobrachium nipponense. Next base: position 67,965,583 of record NC_087215.1, on the reverse strand, counting down.
GACTCTACAGTGAGGACCAGTGGGTGCCCTTCCCTGCCGAGGCAGGTGGATAGACTCTACCAGCGAGGACCAATGGGTGCCCTTCCCACCCCGCCGAGGCAGGTGGAGTGACGGATTCTACCAGGCTGAGGACCAGTGCGTGCCCTTCCTCGCCGAGGCAGGTGGATAGACTCTTACCAGTGAGGACCAGTTGGTGCCCTTCCCCGCCGAGGCAGGTGGATAGACTCTACCAGTGAGGACCAGTGGGTGCCCTTCCCCGCCGAGGCATGTGGAGTGACAGATTCTACCAGCGAGGACCAGTGGGTGCCCTTCCCCCGCCGAGGCAGGTGGAGTGACGATTCTACCAGTGAGGACCAGTGGGTGCCCTTCCACCCCGCCGAGGCAGGTGGATAGACTCTACCAGTGAGGACCAGTGGGTGCCCTTCCCCGCCGAGGCAGGTGGAGTGACGGATTCTACCAGCGAGGACCAGTGGGTGCCCTTCCCCGCCGAGGCAGGTGGATAAACTCTACAGTGAAGACCAGTGGGTGCCCTTCCTTGCCGAGGCAGGTGGATAGACTCTACCAGCGAGGACCAGTGGGTGCCCTTCCCGCCGAGGCAGGTGGATAGACTCTACCAGTGAGGACCAGTGGGTGCACCCTTCCCCGCCGAGGCAGGTGGATAGACTCTACCAGCGAGGACCAGTGGGTGCCCTTCCCCGCCGAGGTAGGTGGATAGACTCTACCAGCGATGACCAGTGGGTGCCCTTCCCTGCCGAGGCAGGTGGAGTGACGGACTCTCCCAGCGTGGACCGGTGGGTGCCCTTCCCCGCCGAAAGCAGGCGGACGGACTCTTACCAGCGAGGACCAGTGGGTGCCCTTCCCACCGAAGTAGGCAGACGAACTCTACCAGCGAGGACCATCCGGTCGAGCCCTTCCACCCCCTTCTTTGGCTGGGATGGGGCAAGCCTCTCTTGGACCCACGGCCGGTCGAGCCCTTTCCCCCTGCTTCCGTGGGATAGGCAGCCTCTCCTGGCCCCTGCCAGTCGAGCCCTTCCCCCTGCTTCAGTGGGGATGGGCAGCCTCTACTGGCCCCCGCCAGTTGAGCCCTTCCCCCTGCTTTGGTGTGGATTGGCAGCCTCTCCTGGTTCCCGCTTGTTGAGCCCTTCCCCTGCTTCAGTGGGGATGGCGGCCTCTCCTGGACCCCCGCCGGTTGACTCTTCCCCTTGCTTCATCTGGGATGGGCAGCCTGTTCTGGCCTCCGCTTGTCGAACACTTCCCCCTGCTTTGGTAGGGATGGGCAGCTCTCCTGGCCCCCGCCAATTGAGGCCTTCCCCCTGCTTCGGCTGGGATGGGCAAGCCTCTCCTGGTCCCCGCTTGTCGAGCCCTTCCTCCTGCTTCGGCTGGGATGGGCAGCCTCTCCTGGACCCCGCTAGTCGAGCCCTTCACCCTGTTTTGGCTGGGATGTGCAGCCTCTCCTGGACCCCGCCGGTCGAGCCCTTCCACCTGCTTCGGCTGGGGGATGGGCAACCTCTCCTGGCCTCACCTGTCGAGCCCTCCCCTTGCTTCAGTGGGGATGGGCAGCCTCTCCTGGACCCCACCAGTCGAGGTCTTCCCCTTTCTTTGGCTGTGATGGGCAGACTCTTCTGGCCCCCGGCCGCCGTCGAGCCCATCCCCTTGCTTCGGCAGGGTTGGGCTACCTCTCCTTGCCCCCACTGGTCGAGCCCTTCAATCTGCTTCGGTAGGGATGGGCAGCCTCTCCTGGCCCCCGCAGACAGGCATATGGACTCTACCAGCGAGGAACAGTGTGTGGCCTTCCCTGCCGATGCATGAGAACGGACTCTACCAGCGAGGACAGTGGGTGCCCTTCCCCACTGAGGCAGACTGGACGGACTGTACCAGCGACGCCCAGTGGTGCCCTTCCCCGCCAAGGCAGGCGGACAGACACTACCAGTGAGGACCATTTGTGTGCCCTGCCCCGCCAAGGCAGGCGGACAGCCTCTACCAGCGAGGACCAGGGTGCCCTTCCCTGACGAGGTAGGCAGATGGACTTTACCAGCGTGGACCAGGGGGGGCCCTTCCTCGCCGAGGCGGGCGGACGGACTCTACCAGCGAGGATTTTTTGGTGCCCTTCCCTGCCGAGGATGGCAGACGGACCTCTATTAGCAAGAACAAATGGGTGCCCTTACCCTGCCGAGGCAGGTGGACGGACTACTACCAGCGAGGACCAATGGTGTCCTTCCCCACCAAGGCAGGTGGAAGGACTCTACCAGTGAGAGCCAGTGGGTGCCTTCCCCGACGCAGGCAGGCAGATGGACTTTACAGCGTGGACCAGTGGGTGCCCTTCCCTGCCGAGGCAGGCGGACGGACTCTACCAGCGAGGACTTTTGGGTGCCCTTCCCTGCCGAGGATGGCAGATGGACTTACTAGCAAGGACAAATGGGTGGCCCTGCCCTTCCCTGCCGAGGCAGGTGGAACGGACTCTACCATGAGGACCAATGGGTGTCCTTCCCACCAAGGCAGGTGGAAGGAATCTACCAGCGAGAGCCGGTGGGTGCCCTTCCCCACCAAGGCAGGCTGATGGACTCTGACAGTTGGGCCAATGGCTGGTTCCCCTCAGCTAGCCATTACCTCCCACTGGTGAAGTCCACCTGCTTCGGCGGGGATGGGCAGCCTCACCTGGCCTCCGCCGGTTTAAACCCTTACCCCTGCTTGGCTAGGGGGGATGAGCAGCCTCTCCTGCCCCCTGCCGGTAGAGCCCTTCCCACTGCTTCGGGGAGGATGGGCAGCCTCTCCTGCCGCCGCCGGTCGAGCCCTTCCCCCTGCTTCGGCAGGGTTGGGCAGCCTGGCCTCCACCGGTCAATCCCTTCCCCTGCTTCGGGGTATGGGCAACCTCTCCTTTCCTCCTCTAGTCAAGCCCTTCCCCCTGCTTCGGTGGGGATGGGCAGCCTCTTCTTGCCTCCGCCGGTCGAGCCTTTCCCCCTGCTTTGGCGGGGTTGGGCAGCCTCTCCTGGCCCCCACCGGCCAAGCCCTTGCCCCGGCTTCGGCGGGGATGGGCAGCCTCTTCTGGTCCCCCGCCGTCGAGCCCTTGCCCCGGCCTTGGCGGGGATGGGAAGCCTCTTCTGTTCCCCCCGGCAGCCGAGCCCTTGCCCCGCTTCGACAGGGATTGGCAGCCTCTCCTGGCCCCCGGCAGCCGAGGCCCTTGCCCCGGCTTTGGAGGGTTGGGCAGCCTCTCCTGGCCCCCTCCGGCCGAACCCTTGCCCTGGCTTCGTCAGGGATGGGCAGCCTCTCCTAGCCCTTGCCCCGGCTCCAGTGGGGATGGATAGCATCTCCTGGCCCCCGCCGGCCGAGCCCTTGCCCCTTCTTTGGGCGGGGATATTGCAAGCCTTTCCTGGCCCCCGCTGGCCGAGCCCGAGCATTTTGTTGCCCCTACTACCGGCTGGGATGGGCAGCCTCTCCTGACCCCTGCCGGCTGAGCCCTTGCCCTGGCTTCCGGCGGGGATGGGCAGCCTCTCCTGGCCCCCACCAGCCGAGCCCTTCCCCCTGCTTCGGTGGGGTTGGGCAGCCTCTCCTGGCCCCCACCTGTCCAGTCATTCCCCCGGTTTCAGTGGGGATGGGCAGCCTCTCCTGGACCCCCGCCAGTCGAGCCCTTCCCCCGGCTTCGGTGGGGATGGGCAGCCTCTCCTGGCACCCGCAGGCATGCGGACGGGCTCTACCAGCGAGTACCAGTGTGTGCCCTTCCCCGCCAAGGCAGTCAGACGGACACTACCATCGACAACCAGTGGGTACCCTTCCCTGCCGAGGCAGACGGACGGACTCTACCAGCGAGGAACAGTGGGTGCCCTTCCCCGCCAAGGCAGGCGGACGGACTCTACCAGTGGGCCAGTGGGTGCCCTTCACTGCTGAGGCAGATGGATGGGCAGCCTCTTACCTCTGCCAGTGGAGCACTTCCACCTGCTTAGGTGAGGATGTGCAGCCTCTGGCCTCTTCCGGTGGATTCCTTCCACCTGCTTTGGTTGGGATGGGCAGCCTCTCCTGGCCCCCACCTGTCCAGTCATTCCCCCGGTTTCAGTGGGGATGGGCAGCCTCTCCTGGACCCGCCAGTCGAGCCCTTCCCCGGCTTCGGTGGGGATGGGCAGCCTCTCCTGGCACCCGCAGGCATGCGGACGGGACTCTACCAGCGAGTACCAGTGTGCCCCGCCCTTCCCCGCCAAGGCAGTCAGACGGACACTACCATCGACAACCAGTGGGTACCTACCCTTCCCTGCCGAGGCAGGACGGACGGACTCTACCAGCGAGGAACAGTGGGTGCCCTTCCCGCCAAGGCAGGCGGACGGACTCTACCAGTGAGGGCCAGTGGGTGCCCTTCACTGCTGAGGCAGATGGATGGGCAGCCTCTTACCTCTGCCAGTGGAGCACTTCCACCTGCTTAGGTGATTGGATGTGCAGCCTCTGGCCTCTTCCGGTGGATTCCTTCCACCTGCTTTGGTTGGATGGCAGCCTCTGGGCTCTTCCGGTGGTGGGCTAGGTAGGTAAGGGAGGGCCTTGAATTTTTCATCATCATCATTATTATGTGAAATGGTAGTTTTTTTCATCCGTAGAGTATACCTTGAGCCAAAATGGGGTTGGGTATTTTCAGGGAGTCGAGTAAAACCATGGTTCTCCTATCCTAAGAGTTTTTCATGAGGCAATTTGCGGTTCTTTATTTAAGTAGAGCGAAATATTTGGTGTTTTTTCCCGGGTGGGGTGTTAATGGTCAACGTACGTGAGGTTAAGATAAAGCCGACCTTATGGAGTTTATCACCGGTGAGCCAAATTGGGGTCGGGTACTGAGGTTGAGTTGAAATGGGGTCTTTTATCTTACTTATATATGAGTGTGTGTGTCCGTACGTAGCATGAGATGGTCTGGAGACAATAATAAAATGGAGGAGAAACAGCTGGTCAGAAATGTTCAGTAGATATGATGAAAATGGCAGGCCGAAGACCAGCAGGAAGGTCTTTTTAATCATAGATAACGGTATAGATGAAGACCCAGGCCTCATGGGAGTTCAGACAGAAAGTACCTTGATCGGGGACAGCAGAGAGAATTTCTTTTGTATTCTCAGTAGGAGGGTGGTTGTACAGAAAAAAAGAAATTAATGACGAAGCGCTGTCTCATTCATCCATTAACTATTGAAGTAGAGATTAACCCTCAAAGCAAAAGAAATTCTACAACATCAGCCCTTCATATATGAATGTTCAACTTCTTGTTCACAGATCGCTGGAGCTGAGTTCAGACATGCTCTTCCGCCTCCTTCGCGCCAACTTCGTGATGGATTCCTTCGACCCAGACGACGTGGAATGGTGGAACCACCGTCTACTGGATCGGTGAGTGAAGTCAGGTCAGGTGGGTGAAGTCAGGATAAGCTGAATCAATGGATCAAGTCCTGCATTTGTGCAGTGCTGCAACACCTTTACTGATGTAGTAGAGGTGGTGTTCTGACTTTTGCACCCCTGAAAACATGAACGTATGTGTGTGTGTGTGTGTGTGTGTGTGCGTGTGTGTAGAAAAGCTTGCCTAGCAACCTGACGTAATCACAAAGAAAACAATAACGAATCATTTTCATTACTTTTGGATTATTGTTTGTATACGCTAGAATTGTGGATTGTTGAAACCATAACGTTAAGTGGTCACGACAGTTATAATTTGTATTAAAGCTAATAACAGAAATCTTAAATATAGTTAAAATTGACAGTATCCTTTATTGCTTAAATGTAAAAATTCAGCATAAATTACCCTCTCTTCACACGCAGCTATTATTATGCTATAATTATCATAATAATCTGTGGTCTTCTTTGAGGTTACAAGTATTATTATTATTATTATTATTATTATTATTATTATATTATTATTATTATTATTATTATTCAGGACACAAGGGACACGAAGTGATAACTCGAGAGATTGCCAAAACTGCAGAGAACTGGATGATTGAGGCGTATGCAGTTCACGACGAATATGGACTGACCTTCACTTCGAAAGCAACTGTTGGTAAAGATCTCTCTCTCTCTCTCTCTCTCTCTCTCTCTCTCTCTCTCTCTCTCTCTCTCTCAGTAGGGTAATTATATATGAACAACCTCTATTAATCGTACTAATAATACAGCCAAGAATGTGAAATACGTAAAGTAAAAATGTGAAAAATTGATAAAAGGAATCAATAAAATAGAACAGGTAATGAAATGAATTAAATTTAATGTCTGAAGTAAAATTGTGTTATGAATCTTTCGCCTTTTTTTTGGAACTAACCAGGATTTAAGAAGTGAGATCCGTCGCAGCAAATTTCACAAGAGTTAGATCCTTTGTGGTAGGTTAGATTTTGTAAACCTTTGTTGGTCCTTTGAGTTGAGTTGAATATAGATTTTAGGCCAAAAGCCAAGCACTGGGACCTATGAGGTCATTCAGCGCTGAAATGGAAATTGACAGTAAAAGGTTTGAAAGGTGTAAAAGGAGGAATACCTCAAAGCAGTTGCATTTTGAATCAAGTATTAGGAGAGGGTGAAAAGTAAGACGAAGAAAGAATATGAACGGAGGTACAGTAAAAGGAAACGAAAGTGGTTGCAGCTAAGGGCCGTAGACACACTGCAAAGAACCTTAAGTAATGCCTATAGTGCTCTGCATGAGGTTCCACTGACGGCACTACCCTACTACGGGTTTGTGTCCTTTGTCTTAGCAATTTGTCCAGGTGTTAGATATTTTGACAAGTCAAGTATTTATTAACTGCGTTCTTTGTCATCGCAAATTTTTAATGATCGTATCATTTGCCATACCAAATCTCTTCTTTTTCATGACAACTTGAAATATTTAGATCATTTTCTTATACTGACTTGCATGAAAACCTGTATCCTGTGTCATGGTAGCTTTTAAAAGATCACATTTGTGCCATGGCAACCTCTGCAAAAGCTACTTCCATTGCCGTGGTAGATTTTGATTGCATAGCGGTCTTTTGCAAGCCAACTTTCCAAGTGGTCTGTATCTTCTGTCCTAACAAAAAAAATTAAAGAAATTGTGTCTTTTCGTTGTAGTATCAACCGTGCATTTGATGTATAGGCCCTGTCCCTTACGACGCTCCTGATTGGCTGTTGATAAGCCTATCACAGGGCTGGAAACTCTCAGTCTCTCACGAGAGTTCACATGGGTAGGATGCGCCACCTCTCCTGAGGTAGACGTTTGAAAGACGTATCCCTCAGGAGAGGAGGAACACACATCCTGCCCATGTGAACTCTCGAGAGAGACTGAAAGTTTCCAGCTCTGTGATGGCTTTATCAACAGCCAATCAGGTGCGTCGTAAGGGACAGGCTAGACATCAAATGCACGGTTGATGTAAATCTACTATAGTCTGTTCTAGTGTTTTTTTTTTTTTTTTTTTTTTTTTTTTTTTTTTGTGGCATAGCGACACTGAAGATGTATACTTGTATACTTTGTAATGACTGTTTTCCCTTCAAATATGGTTCGCTGCAACTTCTTTCATGAAAGAAGTACCTTCGGCATGGCAGTTTTTATGTCCCAACAACTTTTGCCAAAAAAAAAAAAAAGTTCCTATGTCAATGCAACTTTTACCAAAGAGGCTGCAGTACGTCTTTGGACGTTGATTTATTTATTTCTATCTATTTCGCTTGTCTCATATATTTTAATTTATCACAGACTGGCATTTTGTTTTCACATGATAGGTTTTGCATGATGATTAATATAATTATGAACTCAATTTTATCAGTTAGGTTTGTCCGCAGCAGCAGGAAAATTAAGCCAGCCTTATGCTGGCACGGGCTCTTGCTTTTCAGCAGCCCGTAACCGTTAATTCAACAAACTGTCCATGTAAAACACGACCATTCGGCTCAATTGAAACACTGGGTCGAAAATGAAAAGGCATTAGTGGGAAAGAAAGTGTTCTAGCAGTGAGTCCCAGTCAGCAGTCAGTAGGAGGACGTGGGAATGAAAGGATAACATTGAAAGTTGGAGACATACGAAGATTTATCGTTGCCAAAAGCCAATGTTATTCCGCAACAGATTAATGACTCTTTTCATCCTGACATAACTCATCTTTCCTCCAACAGTTCAACGGAGATCCTCCATTCTACATCCTGGCCGAAGGTCCTTCTGTGTGCAGGAGAGGCGAACAGGTAAGTTCTAATTAAAGGAAAATTTATGCCCGAGTCCCAGAAAGTTCATTGAGTCATTGCTTTCCGGGTATCAACCCAAGATAGTATGGGCTCGAATCCTGATCAGGATAGGTGAATATACAGATAGTCAAAGTTAAGCTGCCATATGCCAGCACGGGATCTTGCTCCTGGGCAGTATATAGTGATTATCATATATTAGCAATTAGATGAAAGTTAATCGAAATTTATTATGAATTCGGTATTAATATTTGAACATCTAAGGATGCAAAGTGCAAAAGTAGTCTCTCTCTCTCTCTCTCTCTCTCTCTCTCTCTCTCTCTCTCCAGTACATATATAATACACACACACACACACACACACACACACACACACACACACACACACACACATATATATATAGATATATATATATATATATATATATATATATAAGATATATATATATATATATATATATATATAAGCGAATACCACGGGAAATGATAGTCAGGAATCAAGCGCTTTCGTCTTTATTCAGACATCGTCAAGGAGCTCCTTGACGATG
>NC_087215.1:67929035-67954035 GCF_015104395.2 Macrobrachium nipponense | reverse complement strand
TTTTATTTTTGAAGAAATCTTTATGAATAAGCATATGACGATCTCATTGGAAACTTCTCAGCGTATATTTTAAGAAAAACCGAGGTTAAGGTTAAGTATATCTTAGTTTAACCAGACCACTGAGCTGGTTAACAGCTCTCCTAGGGCTGGCCCGAAGGATTAGATATTTTTACGTGGCTAGGAACCAATTGGTCACCTTGCAAAGGGACCTACAGTTTATTGTGGGATCCGAACCACACTATCGAGAAATGAATTTCTCTCACCAGAAATAAATTCCTCTGATTCCGCGTTGGCAGAGCAGGGAATCGAACTTCGGACCACTGGATTGACACCCGAGCTCGAAAACCACTCGTCCAGCGTGGAACTAGAAAACCGAGGTAAAAACATTCTTTCTTTACAACTGAAGAAGAAGCCTTTAACACAACAAATCTTAACATAATGGAAAAATTACATTGTTTGATGTCATTCAGTAGAAAAAAAATAAAAACAAATATGAAAGCAAGAATATAAGCATCTGAGTCCGTTAAATCTTTCCACTGATATAGTGATTCGATATTATGCATTTCTATGATCAATTTCTTCATCCTGCCACTATAGTTAAACAAAGAGGCGCTCCGTCATTGCTTTGGTAAAAAAACATGAATAATTACACGCAGCAATGAGGTCACAGTGAAATTCTGAAATGGCAGATTTAACTATTACTCGAACGAGCAATTATCAGTGATTGCCACGCAGTATCAGTACTTGAATGGGTAGCCAACCAATGAATGCGAGTCAGTACTTGGGTCAGTGACCACGAATGAACATAGACTCCAGTATGGAAACGCCTTTCAATAGAAGCAGCAACGTGCCACAAAGACCGACACAGACAGAGAACCAATCGTAGTGAGGAAACGAATCAATCAATCTTTTGATGTCGACGTACTCGAGACGACGCGCCTGCGTTCAAAGAGACGGCTGTTTACCTGACATCCTTCACGCATAACGTCAGTCTAATGGAAGTAACCCACTTGCTTACGATCTCCACTTAGAGAGATACCCTACCCTGTTATCAAAGAACGCTCTGAAGTCTAGGTATATACTGATGACTGGGTTCCCTTCTGTGTGCGTAATCTGTTGATGCTGATTGGTATTTAGAAGTTGGTCACCACTGCTACTACCACTGATGCTACTATTATACCATAGTGAGTGACTGCCTCTGTAATGGTTTCAGAATGTAGTTAATTAATGGCTACATAAACTGATTTTCGAGGTCAGTATTCTTATGGAATCGAATGGAATATGAAATTTAGGCTAAAGGCCAAACCTTGGGACTCACATGGTCATTCGACGCTGAAAGGGAAACTGAAAGTAAAAAGGTTTCAGACGTGTATTGAGAGGATACCCTCGCAGTTGCCCTATGAACCACTTGTTAGTAGAGGGTGGAGGAACTGTATGGTGAGTGAATGTGGTCTCTGTATTGGTTTCTGAATCTGGTTAATGGATGGATATAGATTTTTGAAGCCTATTTTCTTATAGAATGGAATTAAAATTCTGATTCAAGCCATTCAATAAGACAGATATCTGAGGTCTTCCTTAAATCGTTTGATTTCATACGTGGTTGTGAGGGATGGAGTCAATAACCGCGTTTCTAAGTTGATCATATTTCTTCACTAGTGGTTTTGATTAGTATTATTATTATTCTCTCCTTCAGTATTGAAAACATAAGTCCTAGACCAGAGTCAAAGTATACAGGGTCTGCTCACGAGGCGGTACTAAAAACCTATCCCCGCCCCTTGTGAAACGTCATCAGTTACAAAAGGACCATATCTTTATGAAACTATATTTAATATAGCATTTTCATAAAACTACTTTTGCGATGGCAGTTTTTTATATAAATTTTCCTCTTGTTGCATGTTGCCGTATACTACGTTAAAGTACAAAGAATGCTCTTTCAAACCCACAAGCGCGCACGGAAAAAATTATCTACGCACACAAAAATGTGCAATGACTTCATCCGTCAACCTACATACATTCATGTTTCGTAGCGTATCCTACTAAATAATGGTGATAGAAAGAAACTGAAAGATGGATTAGAGAGCTGATAATAATTTACTATAAAAATGCATAAACTAAAAATGGATAGGAGTTCTCAGAATTTTTCGAGGAATTCTAGGTCAAAGAAGGACCAAAATTTTTAAATTTCATGTAAATATTTACCACATTTTTCTTACACAATTTTTCATTTTATAACATTTTGCCATATAAAAGTACAAAGAATGCCCTTTCAATTTATATATGACACATTACAATTACAATTATTTTCAAACCCATAATCGCGCACAGAAAAAATTATCTACGCACGCAAAAATAAAAAATTAAGCGTTCGTGGGAGATCTGTGAAACGTTATCAGATACATCCAGCGAGACTGACAAATACCTTTTTGTACTTTATCGAAAAATATTATAATCGTTTGAGGCATGCATAATTAATACCTTTATGTATACCGTTTGTGCTATATGTAAACTTATGTTCGGAAGTATATTTATGAGATATGAAGTGCTAAGAGGAATTTGCTGGAAATGTGTTCCCTCTACCATTTTCTTCATCATTATTCCTTTGATACCTTATATCGTATATGATGTAATTCTTATACTTTCGATATTGTTTTCTTTTTTGTGGTCAAGTCGTGCAAATGCAACTGCCATTTTTTACACTGCCTGTATCCACATTTTCTTTGTATTTATTGCATAACAATAAGTATTCATACTAAGATTTGGAAAATATAATTAATCTATCATTCTAAGCTTTCGCATAAAAAAAGTTGTTTTTCAAAGTGAGGTATGAACACAGTGACAGAACTAAATACATTTCTTAAGAATTATTTAAAATCTTGATAATATTACTACCTGAAAGAGAGAGAGAGAGAGAGAGAGAGAGTTGTTATGTTATAAAAAATGGACTTGAAGAGAATACAGCAAACCAGTATATAGGTAAGTAAATAAATCAGTAAAGAATAAACATATGAAGAAAGCTGAAGTAGCTATGTGTGTTCAAACTGGCATATTTTGTGCAATAAAACAAGGCTTGGTGACTAAATGAGAGAATGGGTTTTAAAAAAAAATCAAACATGTGACCTCTCTACAGATTTTATCATCAAGATTTTATGAAAAACACCATGCGATATGAATTAAATGTATAAAACTAAGGGTTCATTAAGTAATTCAATGGAAAACGCGGGAAGTGTTACTCTTGTGACGTCACAATACTAGCTCCGCCACCACTGCAGAGTTGAACAGACCCTATATACTTCTTGTATGGGTATTGAAAAACATCAAGCATGTGACCTCTTTACAGATTTTATCAAGATTTTATCAAAAAAACATGCAATATGGATTAAAAGTATAAAAACTAAAGCCTCTTTAAGTAATTCAATGGAGCACAGGCAGTGTTACTCTTGTGACGTCACAGTATTAGCTCCGCCTCCACTGCCGAGTTGAGCAGACCCTATATACTTTGACTCTGTCCTAGACCACCCACAACCCTCCTCCACACCCATCCAAATAACTCCCCCAGCCCACTTCTCACCTATCCCCAAATGACTCCCCCCAACCCCACTCTGCACCTGTCCAAATAACTCCCCCCAACCCCACTCCGCAACCTATCCAAATGACTCCCCCCAATGTCCCCAATATTACCAGGCCCATCGCTCATGAAATATAATGTATTTTCCATTATTATTATTGTTATTATTATTATTATTATTATTATTATTATTATATTATTATTATTATTATTTTAGTGAATCAATGAACCCCTGTAACAAGGCTATGATATTGAGAATTTAAAGCCACATTAGTGTTAAAAGTATTTATGAACAGGGTTAAATATGACAAGGAGAGCCTTTTGGATACTACTCCTTACTCCTCATCAGTCCTACAGAATGGTAAAACAACGGAGGGAATGTTGCAACAACGTAAGATTTTCAGCTATAGCAACATCAGTCATCTAAAAAAAATAAAAAGGCGGGAGCAACATCAGGGGTCTTACAATCACCAGAAACACGAATCTTATAATCGTTAACGATTATAAGATTCAACAAAATTATCCTCATCAGGGAAGGTTTTGATTCAACAAAATTATCCTCATCAGGGAAGGTTTTGTTCCCTTCAAGAGCACACCTCTTTTTTATATAGCAACCCCTTCCACTAAGGAACGAACACCAACATCTCCACTCTTAAATATGACAGCGGCACCATTCCAATTGATGTAACCAGGAACGAACGAATGAGAAACAAGGGCAGTATTTGTTGCACAGAGACCCATTGGTCTGGGTCAGATTTGTTGATGATATTTTTTTTTCTTTTAAAGGGGACGACACACGACCGAAACAGTTGGTTTACTGTGCCAATAGTATTGTACATACCATCTATTAAATTTAATGTTGAACTGGAGGATGACAATAAGCTTACATTTTTTTATGGTTTTGCGTTATTAGAGATAAATTCAATAATGTGATGGTAATTGCTTCATAGCAAAGGAAGTTGGAGGAAAGGAGAACGCATTTTCGAGAAGTTTCGGCAGTAAGGAGGTTTTCGCGCCCGTGATGGAGGCGCCTGTCTTCGCGGTTGTTCTGGAATCATTGGGCGTGTTGTGGAGCGCAAAGACGAGCCAATGTGTCGGGAGAAACGCCGCGATTTTCTGATGCAATACCTCGTCTAGATTCATCTAGGGAGTCCTAGTAAACTCGGGAGTCTGACGCTCGCCGTAGGCTCCGCCCCCTGAGTGCCGTATAAATACGATGAACAAACTTTGGAGAGGAGTGATCGTAATAGGAAGAGATCGTAAAGAGAGAGATCACCAGTTAGTAAGAGCTACAGATCAGATTATCAGTGAGAGATCAGCAGCAGAGATCGTCAGAGAGAGACTAGAGACGAAGGAACCGACGAAGTATCAATCAAAAGAGAGTTGTTCGAGAGTTGGTTGGATATTGGTCTAGTCGTCTTCAGGAGTGGACGGCCGTGTTTTCTAGACGTCAAGCAGACTTCAGAGAAGAAAAGGTCCTGCTATAGGTTTTGGGTATCTCCTACCTTACAAGTAGACTAGTTTCTGCAATACGGAGTCAAGAGGATGACTATTATTGCGCTCTACATTTATGAAGCCAGCGCGTCGAATCGCCAATCAAGTAGCAAGTATTTGAATTGCCTCACTGTTCCCCCAGTTCATGCAGTGTAAGATTCTATCTTTTTATGTAAATAGGAGATACCATTCTGCATTTACCTTTGTTAGTAAGCTTGTAAATAAACCTTTGTTGTGTTAGTGTTTCTTTCTATATTCGTATCCCCAGTTTCAACTGTTTGTGTTGATATATTTTTTTTTTATTATTTCATATCGAACCTGAAGCGGACCTCTCTCAGAGGCCGTAACATTGTGTCGACCTTTAACCAGGATATTTCGACACCGTAACATTGTCTCTGAGATCTCAGATCCGTAACAAATAATAAGTTTAAATTTCCGTGTTTCGTAAGAGTACTAATGCTGAGGGATATATTCCTTTCTATTCGATTCATTCGTTGCGGGTAAAAATTAATATTTTCGTCAACTTCAGTCTTGGAGCCCTCTGTATTTTTTTTTTTTTTTTTTTTTTTTTGTGATATTGAATATTTAGAACTCCAGCTTCAGCATATCTTGAATATTTTTAAGGGTTTAAAGTATCCCACTCACATTATAGAACGAGCTATCTCACCGCCCCCCCCCCCCCACACAAAAAAAAATAAGTATATCTTAGTTTAACCAGACCACTGACCCGATTAACAACTTTCCTTGGGCTGGCCCGAAGTATTAGATATTTGTACGTGGTTAGAAACCAATTGGTTCCTAGCAGCGGGACCTACAGCTTGTTGTAGGATCCGAACCATATTATATCGAGATATGAATTTCTAATCACCAGAAATAAATTCCTCTGATTCCGCGTTGGCATAGCGGGGGAGCGAACTCAGGCTACCAAATCGTTAGGCGATAGCGTAACCCACTCGTCCAATGAGGAACTAGCGATCTCCCGGCAAAACGAATGTATTACAGTACGAGTTCAACAGGTAATCCTAACATAGTCCAAAATAGGAAGCATTTGTTCATTGCTTATAATCCGAAATTGGAAAATACTAGCTATCTTGGAAATAGTCATCAAATGATATTAAAATTGTTTTCAGTTTTAAAGATGCAGTTAGAAAAAGGTTAGTATGTAATAATAAAAATATTAGGAAAACACCTGGTGTTTACCAAATGCCCTGCACTAATTTCCCTCAAAATTACTTTGGAGAAAGTGGCCGGGGTTTGGATGTAAGACTTTCTGAATATCGTAGGGCCTATGAGCTCCATGCAATGAATAAGTCCCTTTTCTCACTCGTTCGTTCCAGGTACAACATCAATTGGAAAGGTGCCTCTTGCCATTTAAGAGTGGAGAAGTTGGTGTTCGTTGCTTAGTGGAAGGGGCTGCTATAAGAAAGGGAACAAAACCTTCACTGATAAGGATAATTTCGTTGTTTCGTTAATAATTGGCCACTTTGTCGACGATTTTAAGATTTTTAAGATTTTAAGATTTTTAAGATTTTAAGAATTTTAAGATTTTAAAGATTTTAAGATTTTTAAGATTTTTAAAATTTTTAAGATTTTTAAGATTTTAGCATTCTAAGATTTTAAGATTTTAAGATTTTTAAGATTTTCAAGATTTTAAGATTTCTGGTGGTTGTGAGACCCCTGATGTTGTTCCCACCTCTACCTCTCTCTTTTCTCAGATGACTGATGTTGCTATAGCTGAAAGTTATGGCACCGATGGAGAGTCTGCTGAGCTGGAATCACCTGTACCACCACTTCGTCGTACCAACCGCCTTGCCAACAGAAACACTGGAACAGGGGTAACCTGGACCACCACTGTTAGAAGAATCCGCCTTGGACCAGTTCTTGCGTTGTTGCAACACTCTCCCCGTTGTTTTACCATTCAGTAGGACTGATGAGGAATAAGAGGTAGTATCCGAAAGTCTCTCCTTGTCATTTTTAACCCTATACATAAATGTTTTTTTAACATTATTATTATTAAAAGGGTGAAACTCATGCATATCATTTCCGAAATTTAGTAATAAACACGGCCAATTGTTTTGGAAACATGACAGGATACAGACCGTACTTTTTATTTTTAAACACATCATGAAATACACTGTATAATACGGCGTGGATATAAGTTGCATTTTCTTAAATATAATAACGCATCTTCACCAAATATGGCGTCTTATAACAAAGTGGAATTTCAGACTTGAATCTTAACAAATTCTGCCTTTCGCTTCGCTTGTAGATCGATATAAACACTTCAAATTTTACTTTGGAAAAGCTTCATCTTACTTTGGAAACACTTTCTATTTTACTTTGGAAACACTGTCTATTTTATTTTGGAAACACTTTCTATTTTATTTTGAAAATAATTTATGTTTTACTTTGAAAATACTTCTTATTTTACTTTGGTAACACTTTCTATTTACTTTGGAAAATACTATTCTATTTTAACTTTGGAAAAGCTTTCTAATTTTACTTTGGAAACACTTGTCTAATTTTAATTTTGGAAACACTTTGTTCCTGTTTTACTTTGGAATCACTTTCCTATTTTACCGTTTGGAAGCAATTTCTTTTTTATTTACTTTGGGAAACCCACTTGCTATTTTGACGGTTTCTTTGGAAACACTTTCCTATTTTACCTTTGGAAAAAAATTTCTATTTTACTTTTGGAAAAAACATTTCTATTTTAGTTCGAAAACACTTTCTATTTTACTTTGCAAAACGCTTTTCTATTTTACTTTGGTAAACACTTTTCTATTTTAATTTTGGAAACAATTTCTATTTTACTCTGGAAACAATTTCTATTTTAATTTGGAAGCACTTGTTATTTTACTTTGGAAACTCTTTCCATTTTACTTTGGGAAACACTTTCTATTTTACTTTGAAAACAATTTCTATTTACTTTATAAACACTTTCTATTTTACTTTGGAAACACTTTCTATTTCACTATGGAAACACTTTCTATTTTACTTTGGAAACAATTTCTATTTTATTTTGAAAACAATTTCTATATCAATTTGGAAACACTTTCTATTTTACTTAGGAAGCTGTTTTTACTTTGGAAACACTTTCTATTTTACTTAGAAACACTTTCTATTTTACTATGGAAAAAATTTCTATTTTATTTTGGAAACACTTATTATTTTACTTTGGAAACACTTCTTATTTTACTATGGAATCACTTGTTATTTTACTTTGGAAACGCTTTCTATTTTACTTTGGAAACACTTTCTATTATATTTTGAATACACTTTCTATTTACTTTGGAAACAATTTTCTATTTTACTTTGGAAACACTTTCTATTTTATTTTGAAAAAACACTTTCTATTTCACTTTTGAAACACTTGTTATTTTAATTTGAAAACACTTTCTATTTTACTTTGGAAACACTTTCTATTTTTTTTTGAAAACATTTCTTGTTTTACTTTGGAAACACTTTCTATTTTACTTGTGAAACACTTTCTGTTTTACTTTGAAAACAATTTCTATTTTACCTTGGGAACACTTTGTATTTTATTTTGAAAATACTTTCTTTTTTACTTTGGAAACACTTGTTATTTTTCTTTGGAAACACTTTCTATTTTACTTTGGAAACACTTTCTATTTCACTATGGAAACACGTTTCTATTTTACTTTGGAAACACTTTCTATTTTGAATTTGGAAACACTTTCTATTTTACTAGGAAGTGGTTTTTACTTTAGAAACACTTTCTATTTTACTTTGGAAGCACTTTTTATTTAATTTTGAAAACACTCTCTATTTTCCTTTGGAAACACTTTCTATTTTACTTAGGAAGTTGTTTTACTTTGGAAACACTTTCTATTTTACTTAGGAAGTTGTTTTACTTTGGAAACACTTTCTATTTTACTTTGGAAACATTGTTATTTTACTTTGGAAAAACTTTCTATTTTACTTTGGAAACACTTTCATTTCACTTTGGAAGCTATTTACTTTGACTTTCTATTTACTTTGGGAACACTATCTTTTTTATTTTGAAAACTTTCTATTTTTTTTACTTTGGAAACACTTTCTATTTTAACTTTGGGAACAATTTCTATTTTATTTTGAAAACACTTTCTATCTTGCTTTGGAAACACTTTCTATTTTACTGTGTAAACATTTCTATTTTACTGCGAAAACAATTTCTATTTTACTTTGGAAACACTTTTTTTTTCATTTGGAATCACTTTCTATTTTATGTAGGAAGCTGTTTTACGTTGGTAAAACTTTCAATTTTACTTAGGAAACACTTTTATTTTACTTTGGAAACACTTTCTATTTTACTTTGGAAACACTTTATATTTTACTTTGGAAACACTTGTTATTTTACTTTTACTTTGGAAACTCTTTCTATTTTGCTTTGGAAACACTTTCTATTTTACTTTGGAAACACTTTCCATTTTACTTTGAAAACACTTTCTATTTTACTTTGGAAACACTTTCCATTTTACTTTGAAAACGCTTTCTAGTTTTCTTAGGAAGCTGTTTTACTTTGGAAACACTTTCTATTTTACTTTGGAACATTTTCTAGTCTACTTTGGAAACACTTTCTATTTACTTTGAAACACTTTCTAATTTACTTTGGAAACACACTTTCTATTTTCCTTTGGAAACACTTTTCTATTTTACTTAAGAAGTTGTTTTACTTTGGAAAAACACTTTCTACTTTACTTTGGAAACGCTTTCTACTTTACTTTGGAAACACTTTCTATTTTTACTTAGGAAGTTGTTTTACTTTGGAAACACTTTCTCTTTACTTTACTTTGGAAACCACTTCTATTTTACTTAGGAAGTTGTTTTACTTTGGAAACACTTTCTACTTTACTTTGGAAACACTTTCTATTTTACTTAGGAAGTTGTTTTACTTGGAAACACTTTCTATTTTCCTTCGGAAACACTTTCTATTTGATTTAGGAAGCTGTTTTACTTTGGAAACAATTTCTATTTTCCTTTGGAAACACTTTCTATTTTACTTAGGAAGTTGTTTTACTTTGGAAACACTTTCTAGTTTACTTTGGAAACACTTTCTATTTTACTTTGGAAACACTTTCTATTTTTACTTAGGAAGTTGTTTTACTTTGGAACACTTTCTACTTACTTTGGAAACACTTTCTACTTTACTTTGGAAACACTTTCTATTTTACTAGGAAGTTGTTTTACTTTGAAAACACTTTCTACTTTACTTTGGAAACATTTCTATTTTACTTAGGAAGTTATTTTACTTTGGAAACACTTTTTTCTACATTACTTTGGAAACACTTTCTATTTTACTTAGGAAGTGGTTTTACTTTGGAAACACTTTCTATTTTACTTAGGAAGTTGTTTTCTTTACTTTGAAAACACTTTCTATTTTATCTCAGAAACTCTTTCCATTTTACGTCAGAAACTCTTTCTATTTTACTTTCTAATTAAAATGTAGTCACGAATGTAACGATTTTTCAAGTGAAATAAAAGCCGAGTCCTAATTCTCATTGTTCTTTATACAGGCAATAGGTATACATATATAAATCTCAGTTTGCATATTTGTGCAATATTTAGATTCATCAGAAAGTCAGAGGTGAAAAGATGTGAATACTTATTAAGGGATAAAGAATGTATGAACGTGAGAGAGAGAGAGAGAGAGAGAGAGAGAGAGAGAGATAGACCGTCATCCGCCGCCGCCCCGCCCCCTTTTTTATAATTTTTTCAAGATATTTACTCTTTATACTTTCTTTTCCAATCAACTGAACTTACCACAATTATTTTTGTAAAATAGTAAGGGGTGATCCGACCTCCAGCTTGCTCGGGGCGTTTTTACTGAAATCTACGGTTAAAATAGCCCGTTGTCTCACCATCGAAAATTAAAATAAATAAGCTATAATTTACTATAAATAATTGCTTTGCACTGTTTAACATGGATATTATTTATTTTTACATTTACATTATAATAATAAAATCATAACTATCCCTCCTAAAATTCCTGTATCTTTAACTCAAGTAAAACACCTTTTTCAGACCTTTTTAGGCTCTTCCATAGACCTTTCCTATCACCTGCCCCAATAAGAACAACATCAGCAAAGTAGTTTGTAGGCTTACTCTCCGAGTAAGCAAAAGACAAATGCAGGAATATCACAATTTAGTACTGAAAAATGTGAAAAAAATAACGAAAATTGAAATAAGAAAATATTTTCAACTTCATATGTAAAATTTCCTGTTGGGGCTTTGAGGAAAAACAAATGCTGCCTAGAATTCCCTATAGGACTAACAAAAATGGAGAAAGAAAGGGCAGAAGAAAAATGCAGATAAACCACGCACTCCCATGCTGCGAGTTTATAAAAGATATGACACTTTTTTAGCGATATTATGTGAAATGATATTTATTGAATTCGTCTTGTGACTGTACAGTGACGATCATATCTAAAGCTTAATTTTCTTTTATACAAACTGAGCTTTGCAATCTAAGATATTGATATGTAATCAGGCAATTCCTACAACTTCAGTTCTTCCAGTCTGTGACCTAAAATGACCTATTAACTACACAACTTCATTTTGGAGTCAACCTGGAAGTTTTAAAAATAAATCCTTCGCTAAGAAATTCGCAATGTCTTGATTAAATTTCCATATACTAAGATCCCATAATTATACCAAAAACATAAAATCAAAACAATTTACTGATATAATGTGGATTTTTGAACTACAACACATCAATCTATATCAATTATAGTGAAAGTTTGAGACACTAGACTGTTTTTATCCAGCCAACACGTCAGGATTCCATTAAATGTCTCGACGGAGAGTTTATCAAGGAAAGCTTTTATTCTTTTCAGTCGTAAGTAATACAATACCCACCGATTTTATAGCTCCGCTAATGCCTTCGAAACGTCTATAGGTTTAATGGCCGTTATCAAAAATCGCCGGAGTGGCAAGATGGCGGAGAGAATCGATCAGTGTCAGGTGCAAGTTCCAACGCAATCAAAAACATTCGGGAGATGACTCTCAACTGGGATGAAGAACCCGAGCCAAAAACTATTTCCTTATCCTAACTTATTGGGTGTTCTTTTCTTATATATATATATATATATATATATATATATATATATAATTTATATATCTATATATAATATATATATATATATATAATATATAATAAAATATATACGAAATGTGAAAAATACCTAGCATTTTTAGGAGTGCTGACTGTTCGTGGTTACTACGTAGGGAATATTCTAAAGATGTCAGGAAAAAGAGAGGAATTTTACATTAAGGCGAAAATGTCGTATGGCAGAACTCATTAAATGTACTGCAATGGATGAACTATAAGTGTGTGACAGAAGATATGATGGAAAGCTCATAACCTACACTCGTGAAGAGACAAAACGAACTAACTCAGAAAACAATGTATATACTATATATATATATATATATATATATATCTATATATATATATATATATATATATATAGACTGGTAAAAATGTTCTGTAACAACAGAATTCCATCTAATAAAAGGAGCCCATAAAAACACCAAAATGTATAGAGAAAAGTACTATATTTCAGAGCTGCTGTCTCTCTCTTCAGGTATATGAATGAGAAAAGTTTACAGAAAAGGTGGTATTTATACCAAGAGATTCGTCCACAAGTAAGCGGGCAAATTTGGTCCACCGCCCCGCTGATATCTTCCTTTAATCATTCAACCAACGCTTAAGAAGATTA
This sequence comes from Macrobrachium nipponense, assembly GCF_015104395.2. NCBI lineage: Eukaryota > Metazoa > Arthropoda > Malacostraca > Decapoda > Palaemonidae > Macrobrachium > Macrobrachium nipponense. Next base: position 67,941,255 of record NC_087215.1, on the reverse strand, counting down.
AAGGAAGATTATCAGCGGGGGTGACCTAAATTGGCTTACTTGTGGACGAATCTCTTGGTATAAATACCACCTTTTCTGTAAACTTTTCTCATTCATATACCTGAAGAGAGAGACAGCAGTCTCTGAAATATAGTACTTTTCTCTCTACATTTTGGTGTTTTTATGGGCTCCTTTTATTAGATAGATATATATATATATATATATATATATATATATATATATATATATATATATATATATATATAATATATATATATTATATATATGTGTGTGTGTGTGTGTGTATGTGTATGTGCGTATGTATAAAACGATTTATATTCTCCCATCTTCAAAATCCCGTAGTGTCTCTCATCACATATGAATGGTCAAATCGTTTTTATTTTCTGTTATTCAAGCAGATAGCCGTTGGAAAAATAGGCAAAAATAAGGAAAATCGATACAAAAAATACGAAAAAATAGGCAAAAGATTGAAAAATAGGCAAATATATAAAAAATGGTAAAATAAGAAAAAATTTTAAAAAACTGGAAAACGGCCTAAAAATAAAAAAGGCAAAAAATAAGGGAAATAGGCATAAACAAGAATATTTTCTTAAACTATGGGGAAAAATATGCAAGAAACAGAAAATCCTCAAAATATGAAAAAACAAGTAAACATATGTAAAATTATGAACAAAACCTGAACAAAACATGTAAAAAACTACACAAATCATTTATTCAGGATTTACCTTCACCTCTTAACTTAATATTGAAATTCCAGGAGCACCGTATATTACCTTTCGTCAAAGGAATATTGCAGTACGCCATTAAGGGCAAGGGTACTCTGCTATGCGATGGAATATTCACCCTTATTGGGAAATGAGTCTTTGCTTAGAATACATCCCGTACACTGCTTCAGCGTACTACTGAAGGTCAGTAGGTAGCTTTCGAGAAGTTTCATGTCTTTATACAGGTATTATAATAATAAAAAAAATGACAATGAAATAATAATAATAATGACGAGGAGGAGAAAGAGAAATATAATAACAGGCTTAATATCACTAAAAGTCAAGCGAAGATGCATGCCTAATAACGGGTGGGACAGAACCAATTGAGCAGTTTTGAGGAGATATAACAAAGTAATGGAGGTACATAGAGAAGAAAGTGTATTATTCTCGAGGTTAGCATAACATACCATTTACAATCCTTATGTTCTGAAAATATGTCAGCAAGATGGCGGCCGTTATCTGCAACACACTGTTGGAGTCGTTCTCTGAGTTTTCTACAGCACGTTCACACATACTGCGGGGTATGGCGTTAACTTCTTCAATAATTCGCTCCCTTAGCTGTGGTAGGGTGTGAGGGCGACTTTTGAACACTCTTTCTTTCAGGTGTCCCCAAAGAAAGAAGTCGCAAACGCTCAAATCAGGTGACCGCGCAGGCCATCCTAAATCACCCCTTAGAGACACCAAGGCGTCCGGGAAACATGTTTCTCAAAAACATTGAGTGAAATTCGGGCTGTGTGAGCTGTAGCCCCATCCTGCTGAAACCACATGTCCCCCAACAAGCCTTCATTTTCAATAATCTCTTCCATTCTAGGTTGCATGAAATTTTGTAACATTGCAACATAGCGTTAGGCATTCACGGTCACGGTCACTCCGTCCTCCTCAAAGAAGTATGGGCCTATCACTCCAAATTTTTGAGATTGCACACCAAACCGTAAGCTTAGGGGAATGTAGAGGTCTTTCCTGGATGATTTGGGGGTTATGTCAGCCCAATAGCGGAAATTTTGCTTATTTACAGCCCCACAGAGGTGAAAATGTGCTTCATCACTACTGAAGAACGCTGCCTTGGGAACAAATCTTTTCAAGCATGTTCTCACAGATTTTGGCGATTGGCAAAGTCTGCTTGGTTCAGTTCTTGAGCCATCATCATTTTGTAAGGATGGAAATTCAAATCCGTATGCAGAATCCTCCTCAAACGGCGTGAGGAGATTTGTAAAGCTACGGCATGCCTTCGCGCAGAACGTCTTGGCGACTGGATGATTGCTGCTTTCACCCTCTCGACATTTCTGGTGTTCTGATGCCCACCTGCATCGGCCATGTGTATCTGTTCTTAGTGGAACAGCATTGTGCCTGGAATACTTGAACCGTCGCCGAAAGCTCTCTGCGTTTGCAATCACAGATTGATTGTTCTCAAAATATGCGCGCCCACAAGCAAAACCACGATGTACTCCCGTCCACACCATGTCGGCTACTGAAATGGGGATCTGTCTGAGGAGGGCAACAACACCACCCTCCCCCCACTCCCTTCCCTTCTCTCGAGCATTGACTCTTGTAAACTGCTCAATTGGTTTCTGCCCCACCCTGTACAATTCTCCTTGTATTTCAATGATTTGCTTAAATTTTTTATTTATCTATTGATTTGTAAATTTAGTTTTTCATTTCTAATAGGCGATCTTTTTTTCTGTATTGCCTCATTACCTTCTCTAACCATTATCGATATTCTCTAGTTAACGCCATATTCTTTGGTAGCTGAATTTCAAGTAAGTGGCCCCTGTGGGCTTGTTCCATATAAATAGGGTTCATCTTCAAAATAATAATAATAATATATGCTAATAATAATAATAATTATAATAATAATGATGATGATGATGAGGAGGAGGAAATTATTATTTCTTTTTTTGCCTATCAGTCGCTTCTTATAACCATCGATTTTCTCTCCGATATTTTCAAGATTTGTTTATCAAGATTTTCAAGGAAAAATAAAGATTTAATCGGAATATTTTCGTGAAAATGGCAGTGAACGAACCATTTGTAATTATTTAGTTAGAATCCTAAACGCGGCTACTATATGAGATACTTAAATAAAAGAAGGAAAAACCCCATTCAATGGGTTCGTGATATATGGCTATTATCATTAGATGGTCTAATCAAAATAGATAGATAGATAGATAGATAGATAGATAGACAGACAAAAACCAAAAGATAGACAGACAGATAGCCAGATAAACAGACAGACAGATAGACAGACAGAAAGATAGATCGATAGATAGACGGATAGACAGATTGATATATAGATAGATAAACAAACAGACAGACAGACAAATAAATAAATAATAAATAGACCGACAGACTGATAAAACAGACAGGCAGACAGATAAATAAATAAATACACCGACAGAAAGACAAAACCAGACAGAAAGACAGGCAGATAAAGACAGACAGACAGATAGATAATAGATAGATAAATAAACACACTGACAGAAATAATAGATAGACAGACAGATAGCTATATCTCTCGTTTCGAAAAATGTTTACGTTATCAAAGGTCATGATGTTTTCTGGGAGCTTTTTATAGAACAGAGGAATCTGTTCGGCTGTAGAGAACAAGCCCCGAATTTGTTGTACTCTCTCGTTCTTTCTCTTATTTCAGTATAGTTTCAACGTGGGAGGTTTCATATATATATATATATATATAATATATATATATATATATATATATCTATATATATATATATAAATATATCTATAATTATATATAATATATATATATTTATATATTATGGTCTTCCGCTTTGGCGAAAGACTGTTTGTCTTTTCTTACGACTGTTCGTAAGAATAACTGGTTCTATTTTTCTTCTCTCCTACGTTGTATCTTAGTAAAGTTGATTCTTCTTAGAATAAGGGAGATGATTCAAACGGAGGAAGTTGATACATTTAAACAGCTTTATTTCTCAACTCCATCACAAGAGGGATGGTTCGGTCAGTAGACCGCTCCGTTTGATAACTGGAATAGAACTAACATCTCAAAGCATCGTGTCGATAGCGAAACACTAGCTATCTCAGCGATTCATATAAAAAGAATAAGTAGTCCGCCGGCTCGGAAGTTACAAGTTTCCGGCGCAGGTTAACAGGTCAACCGCTTCCCATGGAAGGTGTTGTGAGCAGTTAACAAATTCATGAATTGATGATGTTTCCAAACAAACGTAAACCAGGCTACTGCAAGCATTGCACAGCGTGATCTAGATTTGAGATAGTCACGTAGGACGCTCCTAATTCACCAATGACCCCTCAGGTCATGGGTTCTATTTACAGATATGTAATTATAAAATGTATTTATTACATTAGGCTCGGACAGCTACCATTCAAGCCTTGAATAACAAAAGTTACTTTAAACATGGTTTCTTAGGAGTGTGCTCGTAACATATATTTAGATATAATCATAACAAGTGATTAAGTGCATAAAAAGGTTTTGTTACATACCCTTTTTGGACATATTCATAAATAAAGAAAAATGCATGGAAAATATAGATCCATGTTTGATAATAATGGTTATTAGGTACCCCAAAAAAATCAAAAGGTTAACATGTATACATGAAGATTATGGTAATAGGTAACCTGATTAAGAGTAGCGGTTACCCCGTAATATACATAACATGATCATGGATAATTGTTAAAGAGTACTTGTCACTCTTTGTAATATATAATTGTATATATATAATTGTACAATTGTATAATAGTATAAGTGTGCACAGATATAGATTCCAGGTACGTACACGCACCAATAGTTTAATATATAGGGCTTCAATATTTTATTAGGTGCCCGAAAAATACTTTTGTGAGTATATTAATATATATATATTGGGCTACAATATTTTATTAGGTGCCCGAAAGATACTTTTAACTGTTCAAAATGCAAAGGCTTAGAGTCTTTCTTGTCCTACATATTGCCAGCGTACAGACCGCTTTTCACACACAACACAATTCCAGACAGTTTTCCTAGGCACCAGGTGAAATGGCCAGTTTCAGATGGCCCTGAACGTATACGCTTTTAACGCAACAGGAGTGTCGTCTGGACGCGGCAAAACGTTCCCTTGAAGATCCTTCTGTGTTCGCCTCATCCTACGCCAAGCAAAGATGTTAACGGCGATAATCAACATCGCCGTAACGCCAAACACGGCTAGCAGCACGTAGTAACGAAGATTTTCTCCTCCTGCATAAGTCGGTAACGCGTGGTCCATCTCAGCCAGTTGCGTCAAACGATGAGCCACCCCACCCGCGCGTTGTATGGGAGAGAGAACCGTTTAGCACTATACCTAACTCACATGAATCCATTGATATAGGATAGAATTCAAAAGAGTCAGCTGTACAAACTTATTATTCATGGCTTCTGAACAGTGAGTGAGTTTATCCTTAAGTCTTTAATGACTGTAAATGATTTCCTATCAGGGGAATCAGAACATGTCCCGTCAAATTGGATATTACTGGACTTGAGTTATTCGTCATGAAAGTTGGAAACGGTGCTATTTTGTATGATTGCCAAGCATCGAAGAATCAAAGGGGATAGTGATCATAATCCTGTAATTTTCAACGTCTTACCGATATTAAGCTATAATAAAACTCTATTTTATGGGCGTCTAATAAAGGAATATAACCTAGTTTCTCCGTCCGTTCTCCAAAGTTAAAGTCAGATCTTTAATAGGCATAAGGTGTGGAGATAGCAACCACCCTTTGTTGCTAAACGTAATAGCTTCTACATATTCCTTTGATTTCTCATAAAATGTGATATTTTGGTACGGATATGATCTATTTTCGAACTAAATAATAAGCTAACGAAGCCAGCAAAGTGTTGAACATGCATAACTCTGATCGATATTACTAGAATGTTCGTTCACCAAACTCATTATTTGATTGATGAGGATAACTGGCTACGCAGTTCGGACCAAAGCTAATTCGGTTTTGTGTTGCAAAAACTCAATTCTTTCATTTGATTATTTATCTTAAGGTGATTTGAAATTCCTAAGCCTAAACTTGCAACAGATCCCAAGATGTTTAGTCCAGCAAAAATAAGTGGGTTGCGACGTTCGAGAGTATTGTGCTGCACAGACCACATCAGCAAGTCCCGAGCAAGTTCCTCTGCCTCAGCGGTTTTATTCTGCAAGTCATAAGATTAACATTTCCGCGACGCTTATGTTTGAGCTAGCGAAATCTCTGAGTTAGCATGAAAATAACGTCGGTGCATTTCCCTTAACGAAACAGCAAACCTCAACAGGTCATTCTTTAGGTTAAGGACGTCATCCTCAGGCAAAAATATCGCCTGCGTGTCTACTTCTATGACTATATTACTCGCTGTAATGAAAATGTCTTCTGTTCTTTCGATAATAGTGCCATGATTAAACTCTAATTTTTTCGTTTTAGCGCTCTTCCCACACGACAAAGATGTCGAACGAACAATATTACACTTAACAATAACAGATTCATTTTTGGAAACCTGCAATGAGGTAAAATATATGTAATAACTCATGTTAAAGAATATGTTAACATACAAATGTGATGATATATATATATATAGATATATATATATATATATATAAATATATATATAATTTATATAATTTATATATATATATATATATATTATAATAAGTTATTATACAAGTTTCATAGATACAAAAAATTTCCCTCACTCCATCTGCCCTTTTTTTTTTTAGTTTCTGATATGTGCCATGGAGGACATTTCTCATATCAGTGGGTTGGGATACGTTTTGAAACCCTAAATCTATTGGCCGTTAAAGTTTCTAAAATGTTAAACGGGCCTTACGAAATTAGGTGTCAGTTTATAATTTAAACCCTTACGTAGTATACTTGTATGTATACCTTATCGCCCACGGCATATGTTTCTAGTTGGCTTAGCTATTTTACATGATTTCTTTTCATTATAATTGTGCTTCTTCTAGATTCTTATGAAGTATTTTATATCGACTTATGCTTGCATCCATAACATCCTTTAGAGGATTTGATAAATTGGTTGTGTAGGCGTTAATACATGGAAAGGTGTTCTAGCTGGGGTACCGTACAGTGCCTCGTGCGGTGACATTTTAATAGATACATGATATGAGTGATAAGAGTGCTTAGTACCGCAGGTATAGCAATGTCCCAGTTGGGGTCCATCCCCCCAAGGTAAGGTGACCCTTAAAATGTTTTAAACCTTCCTTACGATTTGCCATTTCCACTAGCCCGTTAGACTCTGGGTGATAGATCATGTATTGATTTTCTTTATGCAAAGGAATTCACACAAGGAGTTAAGGAAGTGATTATTGAATTCTCCGCCAGAGTCTGATATGATCATGTGTGGAATTCCATGTTTACAAATGTAGCACTTGTAAAACTTCCTAGCACACTCAACTGCGGTTTTTGTTTTAAGCGCTATCAGTTCTGTATATCGAGTCAAGGCATCTATGATTACTAGGAGGCGCTTATTTCCTCTGTCTGACTCGTAAAACCCTGTTAATAAATCTAAGTGTACTCTTTCAAAGGGTTGATTTGGCACGGGATAAGCCCCTAGGCTGACAGGTGTCTTCGTGTGCCCTTTGTATTCTTGACAAGTGCGACAATTAGCTATGTGCTTTTCTTATATCTGTAAGCATCGTCTGCCAATGAAATAAGGATTTGGCTTTCTGTGACATGATGGAAAAACCCTGGTGTCCATGCAGTGGATTTGCATGCAACCATTTTAAGACAGTGGGTATGAGTGAAATGGTACCACCACCTGGTCGTTATTCAACTGTGTTGTGTGCGGGTTTTCCTCGTCACGGATCTACACAGGATATTATCTTTGATTATATAATTCTGCTGCTTATACTTTATATTATTCTTTTTCCTTCGGATTTCCGTTTAATGCGTTTATGATTTTTTCTAATTGCTGATCTTTTTCTTTGTTCCGTCTGTAATAGTTCAGCACTTCAGGCCAGATCTTCCTATTCAGATATAGTTTTTGTTAACAATGGCATGGAGGTTGATATATCTATTAATTCAGCTAATGGCTCGGTACAAGATGACGAGGGGTGGCGTGATAATGCGTCAGCAATAGATATTTGCTTTCCCAGGTAAATACCCGATCCTCGCGCCAAAGTCCTGGATGACATCATATGCCACCGAGTTCACTTAGGGCTGTGACTAAAGCCTTTAAAGAAGTCGGTTAGGGGCTTGTGATCGAAGTGAGAACCTTGACTGGATAACCGTATATTATGGAACTTAAAATTGCACTAGTGAATTAACAATAGCGAGCCCTTCTGTCTATTTACTGTATATTACTTTCGGAAGGTCTCAGTTTATGTGAATAAAAAGCTATAGGGAAAAAGCTGTTTATCATATTGTTGAAGCAATACACCACCTACTCCTAGGTATGAGGCGTCTGTTGCAATAAAGAATTCCTTACTGAAGTCAGGAAATTTCAAGATAGGAGAACTACACAGTTCATCTTTCAAGGTATCGAACGCCTGTTGATGTTTTTCAGACCATATGAAATCTACGCCCTTCTTTATAAGATCGGTTATTGGAGCGGCTATGATTGAGTAGTTGCGTATAAAGCGGCGATAATAGCCACTACATCCTAGAAATTGCTGTATTCCATTGACGTTAGTAGGTATCGGAAAGTTACGGATAGCCGATACCTTATCATGGACTACTTTAAGACCTGACTAGACACCGTGAAACCTAAATAGACTAGTTCTGTTTAAAAAATTCACACTGGACTTATCTTTACCCTTAGGTTATGCTGCCTTAGTCTTTGTAGCACTAACTCTAATTTACGTAGATATTCTTCTAAGGTATTAGAAAAGATTACAAGGTCGTCCATGTAGGCATGTAGGATATCTCCTAAAACAAGTCTCCAAACACAATGTTGATCATTCTAGTAAAAGTTATAGGAGCACAACGTAAACCAAAAGGCATACGCAAAAATTCATAATGTCCCCATGGCTGGTGCTGAAGGCAGTGTATGGGATACTCTCTTTTTTTCCAACGGAATCTGATGGAAGCCTTTGGAGTAAGTCAAACTGGTAAAATATTTGTTCTGACCTAGTAAAGATAGAATATCGTCAGTACATGGCACTGGGAATCAGTCAGGGATTGTTTCCTCATTAAGCGACGAAAATCTACGCATATCCGCCAAGTTCGATCTTTTTTTGGTGTACTACTATTAACGGAAAATTATAAGGGCTGTTTGATTTCCTAATGACTACTTCTTTCAGCATTTTACCTACTTCCTCCGTTATCTCATTCTGGAATTTCATAGGAAGTCTTTACGAAGGTACATAGATAACTTTCTGTTTGTCCTTTAGCCTTGATTTGATGCTCGATACATCCGTTTTTCCTAAGGTTCCATCCGTAGTGGAAAAACATATGATATAAAAACAGTTAAAAGATTCAAAAAAATTTCTGCTGAATTTCTTCTTCTTGATGTCTTTATTGATTTTATTTTTTATAGATTGCAAAAGGGATTCATCCGCAACTGATTGAGCGTGATTGATCTCAGCTACGGTAAGAATGCGATGTTTATAAACTTCCACATCCAAGATATGTTGATTTTTGTGGATTACTAAAGTGGATTCAAATGATTACAGACTTTGATGTTACATTGTTGTTGTGAGCCGACTGTAAAAATGGCTTGTGTGACGGATAATCCGTGTGTTTTCAGAGTGTCGGCGGAAAGGATTAACATTTCAGATCCCGGCAAGGTTTTCTTTACACGCACTAATATTTTGTTCGAAGTTACGTTCGGCTCGAGAGTTTGCGTGCAAGCTGATATTACAGGTGAGCGAGAATTCTGTTGGGGTGGCGCGTGGATTATTTCTTGGTTGCATGAGACAAGTGATTGGTTCTTCGATATATGTTACTACTCTATTTTCTATCTCATTATCTAAAACTGATTTTAGGGTATTAGAAGACTTATAGAATTTTTCCTTTGATATACACGCCGTGTTTTGCAGGGGCTAAGGTAAATGTTTTGATTGCCCATAGACGGGTATCCTATAATTACAGCGGGATACATAACAAGTTTTGTACAACGATAAAGGTATCGGGAAAACGTGCGCTTACCGACCTTGTACTGAACATGAGTTACTCCTCCACAGTTAATTCATTATTTCCTATACCCGAGAGTCTTACTCCGGACTTCTCTATAGGGAAGTTCGAAAAGAGTAAATGATGAGTCCGCAAATCCATGATATTACGTGGACTACCAGAATCAAAGAACAAAGTAAATGACTTATGGTCCAAATTTACTGCATGTAAGGTTGGGCGTAACTCATCTTGACTTATAATTGCATGAATTTGTTGCAAATCTACAGGAACCGGCACAGATTTTTTGGATTGGCCGTGTGTTTCATAGGAAAATCGATTGCCTCACAATGATCTGATTAAATGATAAAAACTGATTATTGATACAAAAGATGTTGATATGGATGACCCAGCATCGTCCTCTCCCCCCCTGGAGCTTACTACGTGGTATTCGCTTTGTTTTGCACTCCTTGAAAATTCGCTTGACCCTTGCAAGTTCTGGCTAGACGGCCCAGGAACAGAGGTACCTGAAGCACGATTTGTTTGTTTCTGCTGTTGAGCAGCATTACTGTTTGCTTGTTTCTTTTTATAGTACTGAGGACCCTTCTTTTTGTTTTCATTGGCAACTGCGTGTTTTTAGGATTCTGCTGTTGATTCCGCGAGAAGCAATGATTATATGAATGAGTGGAACTATCATGTCCATTGAACAAAAATGCGTCCGACAGTCTGAAATCATGTGACCTGGTCGTTTACAGTTATAACAAACCATCCCTGCCACTTGATTATTATTGACCACGTTTACTTGTTGTGGTTTATTCTCATTTTTTGCAAAAACTTGAGTAAGCGAGGGATCAAGGTCAGTACATTTAGAACATGTTTTTTTTATTTCTTTATACACATCTAATTCCGTACTGTTGGGCTGCAGCTTTTTGTCAAAACACCACACTAAAGCTTCAGGCAACATGGCTGTAATGCTCGTGAGGTAAATGAGACGTATAAAATCTTTCACGGCGATTTTGGAAACTTGTAAACCCACCCGGAGTTACTTAAATTTATTTTGATATTCATTTAGCCGGTCGGCAATTAGCGCCGCCCGTCGACAACTTAAGCTGAGTCATAGAGGCTTGGTTAAGGATATTTCTTAAAGCTAGTACTACGTCTAAAGCCTCTTCACCACCATACACGGCACGTAACCTAACTTTGAACTCGTCCCATGTAGCCGCCTCTTGGAAAGAAACACCTCTTAGATATGCACTTGCGTCTCCTTTAGCAAAGTCTATGAAGCTTTTGGCTTCCTGTAATTGTACAGATGGGTCTGTGATGCTTTTTGCATTTAAATGAGCGTCTACAGATGAGACCATGCCTCAACGTTTTGGAGGCAGGAACCCATTGACCCGACCTTGAAAAGGGACAATTGCTGACCTCGCGCTGACGAGCGTCACAACATTCGGGTTGCCAGCCGCAGTAGTTGCCATGTTAACTTTTACTTTTTTCTTATCACTCCTATTCCTTGCGGTTCTATCAAAATATCTATAAGAGTACACTCGACCACTACGTAAACGCATATGCAATATACAGTATAAATGTGTTGCAAATAATAGGAAAATCCCCCCCAAAAAAGATACTATTAATACAGATAATTTGATAAAGATATTATACAGAGATCCTGGAAGAAAAAGCGATTAGCAACAACGAGAAAAAAAAATCTGCGGGCGAGAACTCGTAGTTGAAGATTGATTCCTGTAATGAATGAAGATTAAGACCGAATAACTCACCCCAGGAATACTGGACGATCGACTCTTGATGTACAACACTTCACTGAGAAAAACCTGGATAGATAAAAGTTCTACTTAGCTCTGGTTTATATGACGTCACAGCCTCTCTCTCTTTCTCTCGCGTCGGAAGAAGTCAATGTCGTGATGACGTCACAGCCTCCCTCTCTTTCTCGCGTAGCTTCCTCTTGGCCTAATCTCCACGTCCTTGCTTGTGATCACGCGTTATTTCCTGTTTGTTTCTTCTTTCTGTTGATGTTCAATGCTGCTTCGCGTCCGGTTTTGATTCTTGGAGATATGTGATGACAGTCACTCAAACGTCGATGTTGATGCTTGTATTCTTCTCGATGAAGGACATATCTTCGTCTTCATAGGATGTTTACAGTTGCGTTGATTGAAGATCCCGTTTCCTCAGTTTATTATTGACTTATAGCTGGGCTTCGATGATTGAAATTCTTCGGTAGGCTGATATGGTTCTTGTTTAAGTTTGGTCTTCGCTTGCCACCATTATTATGGTCTTCCGCTTTGGCGAAAGACTGTTTGTCTTTTCTTACGACTGCTGTTCGTAAGCATTACTGGTTCTATTTTTCTTCTCTCCTACGTTGTATCTTGGTAAAGTTGATTCTTCTT
>NC_087215.1:67889504-67928535 GCF_015104395.2 Macrobrachium nipponense | reverse complement strand
AGCCAAGCTCATCCACCCCTTGTTCTTGCAGTGGTAGGATACCATCACACTGCTGATCATAGTAGAAGCATCCACCATCTCCGCAATCCAGCTGTCCCATCGTTAAATTGCACCTCTGGACTGGAAATAGACAATATATATGATATTGCCAGACACACACACATTATTATATATAAGTATATATATATAAATATGTACGTATATATATATATATATATATATATATATATATATATATATATATATATATATATATATATATATATAAATATCTATACTGACACACGAAAATTTGGAACGTGATGAATATATAAATCAAGGCAAAAGCCACGAAGAAAAGTGAAGCGAAGGAGTAGTACTAGTACTGCGAGGCCTTTCGACTCGTGTCCTTTACTTAGCAGTCTGCTACGTAAAGGACATTTGAGTCGAAAGGCCTCGCAGTACTAGTACTACTCCTTCGCTTCACTTTTCTTCGTGGCTTTTGCCTTGATTTATATTCATCACGTTCCAAATTTTCGTGTGTCGTATAGATATTTATATATATATATAAATATCTACTTATAAGTATTTACAATTTTATTTTACTCCACACTCGAGTACTTTCAAGCCCTATCTCTGGCCCATTTTCAATACAACTACTGCTACTGCTACTACTACTACTACTACTACTACTACTAATAATAATAATAATAATAATAATAATAATAATAATAATAATGTACTTGCATATTGAGGAAATATTGTTGCCTACCTTTTCCAGGAGTGAGGGGGCATGACAGCATCCGCGAGGACGACCAGAATGGCCTCCTGGAAAGTCGCCGAGACGTCGGCTCCGTAACTCTGCGACGGAAGGGACAGGAGTTCGTCTGAGAAGGATCCTTCTCGGGATTTGTGCAGGACGCTGTGGACTGACCTGCAAAAAAGAAGGATCTTTTTATATTACGATATATATATATATATATATATATATATATATATATATATATATATATATATATATATATATTTATGTCAGCCATGGAAATAAAATGCACCGGGAGCATGGGGCAGGAACAAACATGGCGAAATATTACAATTTGTTCCGACGCGTTTCGTATTCAGTTAAATGCATCCTCAAGTTCTGAACAAGAATTGAACTGAATTGAATTGAATACAGAATCTAGGCCAAAGCCCATGCACTGGGACCTATGAGGTCATTCAGCGGTGAAACGGATATGGACAGTAAAAGGTTTGAAAGATTTTGTTTGTTTGTTTGTTTGTTTGTATGGTGTTTTTACGTTGCATGGAACCAATGGGTTTGAAAGGTGTAACAGAAGGAAAACCTCAAAGCAGTTGCACTATGAATCAACTGTTAGGAGAGGGTGGAGGAAACTAAGATGAAAAAAAGAGAATATGAATGGAGGTACAGTAAAAGGAACGAAAGGGGTTGCAGCTAGGGGCCGAGGGCACGCTTCAAAGAACCTACAGTGCACCGTGTAAAGTGCACTGATGGCGCTACCCCCGTGTGGAGTTCTTTTACAGTAAATAATGACCAATAATAAAATTATACATAAATTTACAAGTTGTCTAAAAATCATTTACACACTAATTAAAATGGAAATAAAAATTTCATACATATATAAAAGTACACTAAAGGTTGACAAACTTACGTCAGAAATTACAAGCACATACGCTGATTAAGAGTTACGATAAAAATACAAACCAAAAAAATGACAAAGTTAAGACATATTTGAGGAGGAGCGCTGGGGGTCGACCTACCATGGCAAGAGATAAACAAAAACTTAAAGAATATAGATAATAGACAAAAACAACAGGTTAAGAAAGGTACAAGGGGGTGGAGGTGGACTGGCTGTTCAACTGAGGAACAAGTTGTTTAATGAAGAGACTCTCGAGGATCAATAATTCATTTGGGCTGGAGTTTTGACCCAAAATATTGAAATCGTTATATTTAATGAAAACTTTATATTTTTTGCTATGCTCACGTATACTAGACAGTTTAGACTGTTCAGGATTTGATATTGAACATCCAGTACGGAAACTAACTCCCTTGTGGCAGTCTATGCGAACCCTCGTCATCCTCTGAGATGAACCGACATAAGTTCCCAGACTACATCTGTGACAAGAATATTTGTACACTTTACCAGAGGACGGGGGCGGGGAGGAGGGGCATAAACGATCTTTAAATCGAAACAAGGAGCCATTAGTGACTGGATTTATAGGAATAAGTTCAACATTTAATGCACTAAAATATCTATATACAATGTAAATTCGCCCCTATAGTAATCATCGAGCAAATAAGGGAATCGTCGGGCATAAAAAGGGAGCTTTGGCAGATTTATTTCACTGGCGCTATATAGTGCGAAAATATTCAGAACCCTGGAAATAATCTTGCTGACGAGTTTAGTGTGAAAGCAGTTATCGGTAAAATATGTTAAAAAGAAAAGTATTTTTATGTGATACGAGTCAACAAATCCCAAGAATTAATCAGTCAAAATCGCGCCTGAAAGGGTGAAGGTATCGTCAACGTCTCTTTTATAAAACGGAAGGACAGAAGACACTCTTCTTAAAAGCGATCAAACAGCGATCACATAGACACTGGAAAATGTAGGCCCTAAAGGAGACACCATAGCCATACCCTCCACTTGTCTATATAAGTTATTTGTTAAAAAATAAAGCCGGTGTCCAGCACCGCCATTTTTAAACGAGATTTAAGAAGAACGGTTAAAATTATGAAAACATAAATCAGGTTGGGGAAGTAACTTGTCTAAGAAGGGGCTCAGCATCTAAGCTAGCCAAAAATGTATCAGAATATCGGGAGAGTATAGATTCTTTAAACGTCTATGAGTTAGCAACAGTATATTGATTCCAAGTTAAAGGTTCCAGCAACAGGACTGAAAATTTTGCAGGTTGATAATTAGGAGTATTGAAAGACGCAAGAATAGAGCGGAGGGGCACACCACGATTATGAATTTTGGGTAGGCCACACATAACGACAAAGGAATAGTCAATAGCAAATAGTTGACGGTAAGTTTCTTCGTTAATGTCATTGTCCTTCTTTAGGGACCTCAGAAACCGGTTGATTTTGTCTTCGGTGCGAAAAATGCTTTGGTAGTCTGGTACGTAGCCAACTTTTTGAGCTTTCTACACAAACTATTCATCCACGATTCAGCAGTTCAGGTTTGAATGCTGTAGCAGTCTTTGTCGACTTGTTTTAGAAAAAAAAAAAACCCTTGATGTAAAATACGTACAAGTGTGAACTTGAAAATGAAGAATATACTACGAAAGTACTTGTTCCAAGTCCTTGTTTCACTTACCTTTTTGCCGTGGATTTAAGGATATTCTCAAGTACGTATTCCTTCGTGCTACATTGGATATATGTATAGATTTATATAAAGTATACACACACATATATATATATATGTGTGTGTGTGTGAGTGTTTAGTACAGTACAGTACAGTAACAGAGTATAGCACTCACACTTGCAAGGCCTATGGCTCAACATACTTCTGCAACAACCCTTTTAGGTAGGAGACCTTACAAGAGCCACCAGAAAAAAAAAAAACTACGGCCAATCCAACCCAAAACCACCCGCGCGCCATACCTGGGCGCCGGTTCCAGCCGGGATATCTGGTCGAGGATGCGACCTTTGGTAAGATGGTTGGGGTGCTGCTTGTAGAAGTTCAGAGCCCTCTGACACGTGAGGGAATAAAAGGAGCCCGGGCGTGAGGTGAGGACCAGCTCCACGGTCTTCTTGGTGTGGTCCTTGTGTAGGTTGGTCACCATCTCGATCTGGCAAAGACACAGGTGTTTAAAAGAATGAATAGTTGGACTGGGAATGCACGCGAGGATGAGTACTTATGAAAACATACACAAGTTTAGAAACATTCACATATATTTGAATAGTGTATGTATATAAGTATATAAGTATGACTGTATGTATGTATTTATACATATCTATATACTGTGTATATATTTATAAATATATATATATATATATATATATATATATATATATAATATATATATATATATAATATATACCATATATATATATATATATATATATATATATACACACACACTACATGACCGACCCGGCACTGACCGGGAAAACTCTGAATGACAACTGATACTCTCTCTCTCTCTCTCTTTCTCTCTCTCGTCTCTCTCTCTCTCTCTCTCTCTCTCTCTCCTTCTTCCTTCAACCCTCAATTTCCCTTACTTTCTCTTTCTTCCTCCCAACTGCCATCCCTCCGTTGTCGCCCGTGATGATTTTACCCGCCACAGTATTTTGTTCCGGATGATACCAAAGGCATATGTATACTAAGTTTGGTGAAAAAATCTCAATGTGTTTTACAGTTATGATGGAACATATACACACACATATACATACATCCATTTGCATATATTTATATATATATATATAAATATATATATTATATATATAATATATATATATATATATTATATATATCTATCATATATATATATATATATATATATATATATATATTATATATATACAAACATCAAGTCAATTTCCAATTAAATTTTCATCCAAATGATTTTATGACCAAATCAGAGAGAAATCATTACAAAAATAAATGATGAATAACTCCGCAAAAATAATAGACTCTGTAATTATTCATACGCCATTCATTAAACTTTACATTCAGCCAAATCGAAACAACAAAAATAAAAAATAAAAATAATATACACTGTGATTCATGTACTCGTCCCGATCATCCCATGGCCGCAAAAAAACAATCTAGATCGAAAATTGAAATCAGTCTCAAACGCGGCCGCTGGGGTGAACGGAATATGGTTCTCCTCTTCAAGTAAATAATTGACAAAGTCGCTCTGACGAAAATTCCAATCACGGAAACTTGATTTCGTCATGTCTGGGAAATTAAGAAATTGGAAAATAATGATTATATTTGATGATGTCGTAATGAGTGTGCAATTTTTTTCAACTTTCATTTTTCCCTAATGGAATGCGATATAAAATATAGGTCAAAGGCCAAGCACTTGGACCCACGAGGTCATTCAGCGCTGGAAGGGAAATTTTGAGCAAAAATGTTTGAAAGGTGTGACAGGAGGGAGAGGGTGAAAAATAAGATGGAAGAAAGCGAATATGAAGGAGATACAGTAATAGGAATGAAAGAGGTTCCAGCTAGGGGTCGAAGGGACTCTACAGAAAACCTAAGTAACGCCCACTTAAAAAGATGCTGGAAAAATAATTGAGGAAACACAAAAGTAGGTAGAAAATTCTATTTTCATTTCTCACAGATACCGAGATGGAAAAACTAAAGACATAACAAAAGGAACATAAAAAAAAACCACACTGTGCTCATTCTTTCAGTATGTGATGCATAGGCCTCTCAAAATAAAGAAGGTTATAGGAATGGCATTTAGGAGAGAAGAAAGTGGGCGAAGCAGAGTTAAAAAATTTACTTGATGGAATCTCATCAAAATGGATGACTCTTGATTTCATGATGTTCGTATAATCCTTGGGAAAATGAAACTTGATGTAACCTACGACGCCTGGTAAAAGTGGTGACGTTATACTCTTTAGTAATATCTGTAAATTATTGCAAAACTTATTCGTTTCCTTTGTATTTTATCTATCATAGGTAACTATCACAAAAAAACGCCAGATTATTATTGTAGGACACATAGATAATTGGGTATGAATAATATTTGTAGGACACATAGATAATTGGTCATGAATAATATTTAGATAAGATAATGACAAACTATATATATATATATATATATATATATATATTATACTATATAATCATATATATATATATATTATATATATATAGATATATATATATATATATATATGTATATATACATATGTATTATATACATATGTAATATATACATTCTTTGAAACAGATAATTACATATCTGTAAATAGAACCCATGACCTGAGGGGTCATTGGTGAATTAGGAGCGTCCTACGTGACAATCTCAAATCTAGATCACGCTGTGCAATGCTTGCAGTAGCCTGGTTTACGTTTGTTTGGAAACATCATCAATTCATGAATTTGTTAACTGCTCACAACACCTTCCATGGGAAGCGGTTGACCTGTTAACCTGCGCTGGAAACTTGTAACTTCCGAGCCGGCGGACTACTTATTCTTTTTATATGAATCGCTGAGATAGCTAGTGTTTCGCTATCGACACGATGCTTTGAGATGTTAGTTCTATTCGAGTTATCAAACGGAGCAGTCTCCTGACCGAACCATCTCTCTTGTGATGGAGTTGAGAAATAAAGTTGTTTTTAAAGTTATCAACTTCTCCATTTGAATCATCTCCCTTATTCTAAGACGAATTAACTTTACCAAGATATAACATAGGTGAGAAGAGAAGTAGAACCCAACAATGCTTACGAACAACAGTCGTAAGAAAAGACAAACAGTCTTTTGCCAAAGCAGAAGACCACAATAATGGTGGCAGTGGTGGGATAAACTTAAACAAGAACCATATCAGCCTACCGAAGAATTTCAATCATCGAAGCCCAGCTATAAGTCAATAATAAACTGAGGAAACGGGATCTTCAATCAACGCAACTGTAAACATCCTTTGAAGACGAAGATATGTCCTTCATTGAGAAGAATACAAGCATCAATATCGACGTTTGAGTGACTGTCATCACATATCTTAAAGAATCAAAACCGGACGCGAAGCAGCATCGAACATCAACAGAAAGAAGAAACAAACATAGGAAACAACACGCGATCACAAGCAAGGACGTGGATATTAGGCCAAGAGGAAGCTAAGCGAGAAAGAGAGGGAGGCTGTGACGTCATCACGACATTGACTTCTTCCGACGCGAGAGAAAGAGAGAGAGGCTGTGACGTCATTGGATGTCAACAATCTTTCCCCTTATAAACCAGAGCTAAGTAGAACTTTTATCTATTCAGGTTTTTTCTCAGTGAAGTGTTGTACATCAAGAGTCGATCGTCCAGTATTCCTGGGGTGAGTTATTCCGTCTTAATCTTCATTCATTACAGGAATCAATCTTCAACTACGAGTTCTCGCCCGCAGGCTTTTTTTTTCTCGTTGTTGCTAATCGCTTTTTCTTCCAGGAATTTTCTGTATAATATCTTTATCAAATTATCTGTATTAATAGTATCTTTTGGAGGGGGGGATTTTCCTATTATTTGCAACACATTTATACTGTATATTGCATATGCGTTTACGTAGTGGTCAAGTGTACTCTTATAGATATTTTGATAGAACCGCAAGGAATAGGAGTGTTAAGAAAAAAGTAAAAGTTAACATGGCAACTACTGCAGCTGGCAGACCGAATGTTGTGACGCTCGTCAGCGCGAGGTCAGCAATTGTCCCTTTTCAAGGTTGGGTCAATGGGTTCCTGCCTCAAAACGTTGAGGCATGGATCTCATCTGTAGACGCTCATTTAAATGCAAAAAGCATCACAGACCCATCTGTATAATTACAGGAAGCCAAAAGCTTCATAGACTTTGCTAAAGGAGACGCAAGTGCATATCTAAGAGGTGTTTCTTTCCAAGAGGCGGCTACATGGGACGAGTTCAAAGTTAGGTTACGTGCCGTGTATGGCGGTGAAGAGGCTTTAGACATAGTACTAGCTTTAAGAAATATCCTTAACCAAGCCTCTATGACTCAGCTTAATGTTGTCGAGCGGGCAGCGCTAATTGCCGACCGGCTAAATGAATATCAAGATAGTTTAAGTAACTCCGGGTGGGTTACAAGTTCCAAAATCGCCGTGAAAGATTTTATACGTCTCATTTACCTCACAAGCATTACAGTCATGTTGCCTGAAGCTTTAGTGCGGTGTTTTGACAAAAAGCTGCAGCCCAACAGTACAGAACTAGATGTGTATAAACAGATCAAAAAACACATGTCTAAATGTACTGACCTTGATCCCTCGCTTACTCAAGTTTTTGCAAAAAATGAGAATAAACCACAACAAGTAAACGTGGTCAATAATAATCAAGCTGCAGGGATGGTTTGTTATAACTGTAAACGACCAGGTCACATGATTTCAAACTGTCGGACGCGTTTTTGTTCAATACACAATAGTTCTACTCATTCATATAATCGTTGCTTCTAGCGGAATCAACAGCAGAATCCTAAAAACACGCAAACAGTTGCCAATGAAAACAAAAAGAAGGGTCCTCAGTACTATAAAAAGAAACAAGCGAACAGTAATGCTGCTCAACAGCAGAAACAAACAAATCATGCTTCAAGTAACTCGGTTCCTGGGCCGTCTAGCCAGAACGTGCAAGGTCAAGCGAATTTTCCGAGTGTGCAAAACAAAGCAAATACCATGTAGTAAGCTCCAAGGGGGGAGAGGACGATGTTGGGTCATTAACATCAACATCCTTTGTATCAAATAATCAATTTAATCATTTATCAGATCATTGTGAGGCAATCGATTTTCCTATGAAACACACGGCCGAATCCAAAAAATCTGTGCAGGTTCCCGTAGATTTGCAACAAATTCATGCAATTATAAGTCAAGATGAGTTACGCCCAACCTTACATGCAGTAAATTTGGACCATAAGTCATTTACTTTGTTCTTTGATTCTGGTAGTCCACTTAATATCATGGATTTGCGGACTCATCATTTACTCTTTTCGAACTTCCCTATAGAGAAGTCCGGAGTAAGACTCTCGGGTATAGGAAATAATGAATTAAATGTGGTAGGAGTAACTCATGTTCAGTACAAGGTCAGTAAGCGCACGTTTTCCGATACCTTTATCGTTGTACAAAACATTGTTATGTATCCCGCTGTAATTATAGGATACCCGTCTATGGCCAATCAAAACATTACCTTAGCCCCTGCAAAACACGGCATGTGTATATCAAAGGAAAATTCTATAAGTCTTCTAATACCCTAAAATCAGTTTTAGATAATAAGGAAACAGAAAATAGAGTAGTAACATATATCGAAGAACCAATCACTACATGGGACGAGTTCAAAGTTAGGTTACGTGCCATGTATAGCGGTGAGAAGGCTTTAGACGTAGTACTAGCTTTAAGAAATATCCTTAACCAAGCCTCTATGACTCAGCTTAATGTTGTCGAGCGGGCAGCGCTAATTGCCGACCGGCTAAATGAATATCAAGTAAATTTAAGTAACTCCGGGTGGGTTACAAGTTCCAAAATCGCCGTGAAAGATTTTATACGTCTCATTTACCTCACGAGCATTACAGTCATGTTGCCTGAAGCTTTAGTGCGGTGTTTTGACAAAAAGCTGCAGCCCAACAGTACAGAACTAGA
Source organism: Macrobrachium nipponense (assembly GCF_015104395.2). Lineage (NCBI taxonomy): Eukaryota > Metazoa > Arthropoda > Malacostraca > Decapoda > Palaemonidae > Macrobrachium > Macrobrachium nipponense. The sequence continues at coordinate 67,919,252 of NC_087215.1, read as the reverse complement.
TGTGTATAAACAGATCAAAAAACACATGTCTAAATGTACTGACCTTGATCCCTCGCTTACTCAAGTTTTTGCAAAAAATGAGAATAAACCACAACAAGTAAACGTGGTCAATAATAATCAAGCTGCAGTGATGGTTTGTTATAACTGTAAACGACCAGGTCACATGATTTCAGACTGTCGGACGCGTTTTTGTTCAATACACAATAGTTCCACTCATTCATATAATCGTTGCTTCTTGTGGAATCAACAGACAAAATTATAGGATGCAGGGGGTGCTAAAGGCAAACTACTCATATCACTATCTGAAGATGCATAGGTTGGCAGAGCTGATATATCATTTAACAAACTGTCTAAATTACCAACCAAAAGTACACCTACAGGAGAACAAATATACAAAGAGCCATTACCAAAACATACATCCCTCCCTGCAATACATCTAGCTGCATCGGATCCTAAAATAAATTCAATGTTTCCAATCTCCCGGCTATCTTTACTTAAAAATGAATCTGCTAAAACATAGCCCTTATCCTCAAAATTTTGTACAATTTTGCCAAGGTTATGCAACTTCAAATATACGTTAATATTAGGAACCACCAAAGCAGGTATTTTAAACAAATGCTCACCGAGTTGGAGAGGGACTTCTACAAGTTTACTTTGATATAACTGAGGCTTATTGAATCCTTTAATAGTTAATTTTACATTCATTTGAAGGACTTTAAACTCATGAGATGCCTGCAACCTTTCGCTTACAAATGAACTTTGTGACCCCCTATCATTTAGAGCACGGTAGCAGGAATTGCTGATGTTAAATGAAAAAGTGGGAAGCACCGAATCAAAACTTAAACTTTGCAAAACTACAACCCCACTACTTGCTTCCACTTTACTTGCACTATTTACATTGTCAACAGCTGTATTAGTATGTGAACCGGAAAAACCACGAGTACACAAAAATTGAAAATGCCAGCCGTAACAATGAGAACATTTCTTCCTAAACGTAAATTTACACGAGTTTGCTTTATGGTTTAATCTAGCACATCTCATACATCCATTCAGTTCACCGATTCTATCAATCTTTGCTTGGGGAGTTTTATATCTTGTACAATGAGAAATAGAATGTCTAACAGCATCCGAACACAAAGGGCAATTATCAAAAATATTACAAGACTTTGTATCGACTGCAGCAGCAAAACTAGAACTATTTGTTTCTTTCCCCCTTTGAGGACTTCTAGACTTGTTCACTTTATGTGGTTTATGCTGCATATAACGCTCATTTGCAGTGGAAAAATTATCCACAATTTCCTTAATGGAAGGCTTATTCTTACCAGTGACATGAACTAAATGAGTTTTAAAAGCACCGCTTAAACCATTCCATACAAAATACTGTATTACCTCATCTACACTCAAAGATAAAGACCTAAACGATTCCTGAATCATTTTAGTTTTGGAAATGAATTCAAATGGATCGTCATTATAACCTAAATTAAGCTCAGTCAGCTTCTTGATAGTTTCAAATTTAAGATTCTCAGGAGAAGCAAAGGCAGCACTTAATAAAATTTTAGCATCCTTGTATGTCTGCTTATCTTAGCATTACCAGAAACCTGCTGTGACAATAACAATAACAAATCCCTATCAGGGTAACTGTATGAAGCAGTAGTAAGCTCACTCTCTCTTATAAACTTTAAAAAATCTTCTCCCTCAGTGCTAGAATATTTAGGTAATGGTAATGGCGCTACTGGCTGTTTCAAAAGACTACGTGCCTCATCTACCCTATTGTTATCTGTTGGAGTAGGAGTATTAGATACCTAACATTTCAACATCCCTAAACATTGTTGTATCTTACACATGTAATCCTCACATGTCTCAACCTCTGTTTCAAGATCTCCCTCATCAAACTCTTGAGTGTCAACAAATTTACGAGTCTGAATATCATTATCTAATTTAGAAAGCTCAATCTTGTACTCTTCTAAACTCATCTTTATTACTGCTTGCTGAGAGCTGTTAAGCGTTTCATATGTACTACATTTGTTATGAGCAAGAGTTACACGGGCTCTGATGGTTTTACGCCGTGCAATCAATAACTTTAAGTCAGACATTATAAATGCTAATAAAAAATGCACTGTCAAAAAATTAATAATCACTATGCCTAAAAAAGGCAAGAAAAATTATAAATACACCAACACAGTATACTAAGAAATGTACTTAGAAAAGCAAAAAGGTTCTAAATAACCATGCACAAAATGCAACAAAATCAGGTAATTAAATCACCAAAATGCTATCAAAAAGTGAAATTAAGAATAATACCACCAAATATAGAATACCGCAAAACTAAGATATTCAAAAAATGCAAAACTTAAAATTCTAACGTTCGAAAAAATGTAATCAAAATGTAAACACGCAAGGGGAGGGGACCCAACACCAAGACGAAAACAAGAAATAAACGGCTTAAATTCGAGTAAGTCCCTGTTCGGGCGCCATACGCAGAATTTTATATACTATCTTATTTTTGAAGTCTAAAGGAGTAAAAAATATGCAAGAGATATAAAAGAATAACCTATATTTCATAATACATCGCTTCAGCACCTCAACAAATAAGCTCCCCAATGTACACTTGGTCTTGGTATTGGAACGAAAACAATAAGGGAGACATCCGTTGCACTTCCAAATTAAGGATGTTATAAAAAATGCACCCAGAAACGGACCATTCCGCGTCACCTGCACATAGAACGAGAGAAAGGCACTACAAAAACCGTAAACCATATTTGTTAAAGCATCCAAAATTATTACTTAAATTATAAACGTCTCAAGATTCAAAACTTAAACTCAAAACACTCAATTTACGAATCTCACCAAGTCAACGACAATTATCACTTAACCCATCCACGATAATTTAGTTATTAAATATGGCAAAAACTGTAGCCAAAAAAATAGGCCAATCCAACGATCTAAAAAAATAATATTAGCAGGATTTAAAAAATTAATTATGGATTACTCGAATGGTTGAGGAATATAAAACACAAACCAATAAATAAGGCCGGGTAACCTTACAACCTGCATCTTATATCCACCGGCAAGCTGTCCGTATGCGATGTCATGCAATGAAGTCTCCGTCCTGATGTGGGTCCCATGAACTGTTTACTCTCGGTAGATCATCTTAAAAGTGTTGCCAAATAATATAAATAATCCCAACGGCGGCGAAATCCGTCCTGCTCGAAAGGGCTGATATCTTCAAAAAATGCTTGGTGTGTGCATTTCTTTGTAGGACCGAGTCTGGTCTGCCACTGCTTGAATTACGTAGCTCTCAAGAAAAAGAAACCTTTCACCTCTCCCGAAGATCCAAGCACTGTTCTGTAAAAAGGCAATTCTTCGGCAGTAACTAGTTAAACTAGCTGGTTCGGGGAGCTAAAAGGCTTTACAGCTACTGTAAGGTAATAATGGCCTTTAATGAAGTTAACTGAAACCACTCTAGAAAAAATATGAAATTTTATATTGCTTATATTATTTTTGTAGAACAATTTTAATATAAAAGTTAGAAAAAAGAAAATATAACTAATATTTTGGCACATCCTACCCATGTGAACTCTCGTGAGAGACTGAGAGTTTCCAGCCCTGTGATAGGCTTATCAACAGCCAATCAGGAGCGTCGTAAGGGACAGGCCTAGACATCAAATGCACGGTTGATACCACAACGAAAAGACACAATTTCTTTAATTTTTGTTAGGACAGAAGATACAGACCACTTGGAAAGTTGGCTTGCAAAAGACCGCTATGCAATCAAAATCTACCACGGCAATGGAAGTAGCTTTTGCAGAGGTTGCCATGGCAACAAATGTGATCTTTTAAAAGCTACCATGACACAGGATACAGGTTTCATGCAAGTCAGTATAAGAAAGATCTAAATATTTCAAGTTGTCTTGAAAAAGAAGAGATTTGGTATGGCAAATGATACGATCATTAAAATTTGCGATGACAAAGAACGCAGTTAATAAATACTTGACTTGTCAAAATATCTAACACCTGGACAAATTGCTAAGACAAAGGACACAAACCCGTAGTGGGGTAGTGCCGTCAGTGGACCTCATGTAGAGCACTATAGGCATTACTTTAGGTTCTTTGCAGTGTGCCTTCGGCCCTTAGCTGCAACCACTGTCGTTCCTTTTACTGTACCTCCATTCATATTCTTTCTTCGTCTTACTTTCCACCCTCTCCTAATACTTGATTCAAAATGCAACTGCTTTGAGGTATTCCTCCTTTTACACCTTTCAAACCTTTTACTGTCAATTTCCATTTCAGCGCTGAATGACCTCATAGGTCCCAGTGCTTGGCTTTTGGCCTAAAATCTATATTCAACTCAACTCAAAGGACACAAGTTTTACAAAATCTAACCACCACAAAGGATCTAACTCTTGTGAAATTTGCTGCGACGGATCTCACTTCTTAAATCTTGGTTAAAAAAAAGGCGAAAGATTCATAACACAATTTACTTCAGACATAAATTTAATTCATTTCATTACTTGTTCTATTTTATTGATTCCTTTGATCAATTTTTCACATTTTACTTACGTATTATCACATTCTTGGCTGTATTATTAGTACGATTAATAGAGGTTGTTCATATATAATACCCTACCTGAGAGAGAGAGAGAGAGAGAGAGAGAGAGAGAGAGAGAGAGAGAGAGAGAGAGAGATCTTACCACAGTTGCTTTCGAAGTGAAGGTCAGTCCATATTCGTCGTGAACTGCATACGCCTCAATCATCCAGTTCTCTGCAGTTTTGGCAATCTCTCGAGTTATCACTTCGTGTCCCTTGTGTCCTGAATAATAATAATAATAATAATAATAATAATAATAATAATAATAATAATAATAATAATAATAATAATCCTTGTGACCTCAAAGAAGACCACAGATTATTATGATAATTATAGCATAATAATAGCTGCTGTTGTGGAAAAGAGGGTAATTTATGCTGAATTTTTACATTTAGCAATAAAGGATACTGTCAATTTTAACTAGATTTAAGATTTCTGTTATTAGCTTTAATACAAATTATAACTGTCGTGACCACTTAACGTTATGGTTTCAACAATCCACAATTCTAGCATATACAAACAATAATCCAAAAGTAATGAAAATGATTCGTTATTGTTTTCTTTGTGATTACGTCAAGTTGCTAGGCAAGCTTTTCTACACACACGCACACACACACACACACACATACGTTCATGTTTTCAGGGTGCAAAAGTCAGAACACCACCTCTACTACATCAGTAAAGGTGTTGCAGCACTGCACAAATGCAGGACTTGATCCATTGATTCAGCTTATCCTGACTTCACCCAACCTGACCTGACTTCACTCACCGATCCAGTAGACGGTGTTGCACCATTCCACGTCGTCTGGGTCGAAGGAATCCATCACGAAGTTGGCGCGAAGGAGGCGGAAGAGCGTGTCTGAACTCAGCTCCAGCGGATCTGTGAACAAGGAGAAGTTGAACATTCATATATGAAGGGGCTGATGTTGTAGAATTTCTTTTGCTTTGAGGATTAATCTCTACTTCAATAGTTAATGGATGAATGAGACAGCGCTTCGTCATTAATTTCTTTTCTGTACAACCACCCTCCTACTGAGAATACAAAAGAAATTCTCTCTGCTGTCCCCAGTCAAGGGTACTTTCTGTCTGAACTTCCATGAGGCCTGGGTCTTCATCTATACCATTATCTATGATTAAAAAGACTTTCCTGCTGGTCTTCGGCCTGCCATTTTCATATCTACTGAACATTTCTGACCAGCTGTTTCTCCTCCATTTTTATTATTGTCTCCAGACCATCTCATGCTACATACGGACACACACACTCATATATAAGTAAGGTAAAAGACCCCATTTCAACTCAACCTCAGTACCCGACCCCAATTTGGCTCACCGGTGATAAACTCCATAAGGTCGGCTTTATCTTAACCTCACGTACGTTGACCATTAACAACCCCACGGGAAAAACACCAAATATTTCGCTCTACTTAAATAAAGAACCCCAAATTGCCTCATGAAAAACTCTTAGGATAGGAGAACCATGGTTTTACTCGACTCCCTTGGAAATACCCAACCCCATTTTGGCTCAAGGTATACTCTACGGATGAAAAAAACTACCATTTCACATAAATATGAATATGAGTGAAAAAATTCAAGGTCCCTTAACCTAACCTAGCCCACCACCGGAAGAGCCCAGAGGCTGTCCATCCCAACCAAAGCAGGTGGAAGGAATCCACCGGAAGAGGCCAGAGGCTGCACATCCTCACCTAAGCAGGTGGAAGTGCTCCACTGGCAGAGGTAAGAGGCTGCCCATCCATCTGCCTCAGCAGTGAAGGGCACCCACTGGCCCTCACTGGTAGAGTCCGTCCGCCTGCCTTGGCGGGGAAGGGCACCCACTGGTCCTTGCTGGTAGAGTATGTCCGTCTGCCTCGGGGGGGAAGGACACCCACTGTTCCTCGCTGGTAGAGTCCGTCCGTCTGCCTCGGCGGGGAAGGGTACCCACTGGTTGTCGCTGGTAGAGTCCGTCTGACTGCCTCAGCGGGGAAGGGCACCTACTGGTACTCGCTGGTAGAGCCCGTCCGCATGCCTGCGGGTGCCAGGAGAGGCTGCCCATCCCCACCGAAGCCGGGGGAAGGGCTCGACTGGCGGGGTCCAGGAGAGGCTGCCCATCCCCACTGAAACCGGGGGAATGGCTGGACAGGTGGGGGCCAGGAGAGGCTGCCCAACCCCACCGAAGCTGGGGGAAGGGCTCGGCTGGTGGGGGCCAGGAGAGGCTGCCCATCCCCGCAGGAGCCAGGGCAAGGGCTCAGCCGGCGGGGGTCCGGAGAGGCTGCCCATCATAGCCGGAGTAGGGGCAAGGGCTCGGCCGGCGGGGGCCAGGAGAGGCTGCATATCCCCGCCAAAGAAGGGGCAAGGGCTCGGCCGGCGGGGGCCAGGAGATGCTGTCCATCCCCACTGGAGCCGGGGCAAGGGCTAGGAGAGGCTGCCCATCCCTGACGAAGCCAGGGCAAGGGTTCTGCCGGAGGGGGCCAGGAGAGGCTGCCCAACCCCTCCAAAGCCGGGGCAAGGGCTCGGCTGCCGGGGGCCAGGAGAGGCTGCCAATCCCCGTCGAAGCCGGGGCAAGGGCTCGGCTGCCGGGGGACAGAAGAGGCTGCCCATCCCCAACGAAGCCAGGGCAAGGGCTCGGCCGGTGGGTGCCAGAAGAGGCTGCCCATCCCCGCCAAAGCCGGGGCAAGGGCTCGACCGGCGGGGGCCAAAAGAGGCTGCCCATCCCCGCCGAAGCTGGGGCAAGGGCTTGGCCAGTGGGGGCCAGGAGAGGCTGCCCAACCACGCCAAAGCAGGGGGAAAGGCTCGACCGGCGGAGGCAAGAAGAGGCTGCCCATCCCCACCGAAGCAGGGGGAAGGGCTTGACTAGAGGAGGAAAGGAGAGGTTGCCCATCCCCGAAGCAGGGGGAAGGGATCGACCGGTGGAGGCCAGGCTGCCCAACCCTGCCGAAGCAGGGGGAAGGGCTCGACCGGCGGCGGCAGGAGAGGCTGCCCATCCTCCCCGAAGCAGGGGGAAGGGCTCGACCGGCAGGGGCCAGGAGAGGCTGCCCATCCCCTCCAAAGCAGGGGGAGGGGCTCTACCGGCAGGGGGCAGGAGAGGCTGCTCATCCCCCCTGAAGCAGGGGTAAGGGTTTAACCGGCGGAGGCCAGGTGAGGCTGCCCATCCCCGCCGAAGCAGGTGGACTTCACCAGTGGGAGGTAATGGCTAGCTGGGGGGAACCAGCCATTGGCCCAACTGTCCATCAGCCTGCCTTGGTGGGGAAGGGCACCCACTGGCTCTCGCTGGTAGAGTCCTTCCACCTGCCATGGTGGGGAAGGACACCCATTGGTCCTCACTGGTAGAGTCCGTCCACCTGCCTCGGCAGGGAAGGGCACCCATTTGTCCTTGCTAGTAGAGTCCGTCTGCCATCCTCGGCAGGGAAAGGCACCCAAAAGTCCTCGCTGGTAGAGTCCGTCGGCCTGCCTCGGCGGGGAAGGGCACCCACTGGTCCGCGCTGGTAAAGACCATCTGCCTGCCTCGTCGGGGAAGGGCACCCACTGGTCATCGCTGGTAGAGTCCTTCCACCTGCCTTGGTGGGGAAGGACACCCATTGGTCCTCACTGGTAGAGTCCGTCCACCTGCCTCGGCAGGGAAGGGCACCCATTTGTCCTTGCTAGTAGAGTCCGTCTGCCATCCTCGGCAGGGAAGGGCACCCAAAAGTCCTCACTGGTAGAGTCCGTCCGCCTGCCTCGGCGGGGAAGGGCACCCACTGGTCCGCGCTGGTAAAGTCCATCTGCCTGCCTCGTCGGGGAAGGGCACCCACTGGTCCTCGCTGGTAGTGTCTGTCCGCCTGCCTTGGCGGGAAGGGCACCATGGTCGCACTGGTAAAGTCCATCTGCCTGCCTCGTCGGGGAAGGGCACCCACTGGTCCTCGCTGGTAGTGTCTGTCCGCCTGCCTTGGCGGGGAAGGGCACCACTGGGCGTCGCTGGTACAGTCCGTCCGTCTGCCTCGGTGGGGAAGGGCACCCACTGGTCCTCGCTGGTAGAGTTCGTCTGTCTGCCTCGGCAGGGAAGGGCACCCACTGGTCCTCGATGGTAGAGTCCGTTCTCATGCATCGGCAAGGAAGGGCACACACTGTTCCTCGCTGGTAGAGTCCATCTGCCTGTCTGCGGGGGCCAGAAGAGGCTGCCCATCCCCACCGAAGCAGGGGGAAGGGCTCGACTGGCAGGGTCCATGAGAGGCTACCCATCCCCACCGAAGCAGATTGAAGGGCTCGACCGGTGGGGGCAAGGAGAGGTAGCCCAACCCTGCCGAAGCAGGGGGATGGGCTCGACCGGCGGGGGCCAGAAGAGTCTGCCCATCCCAGCCAAAGAAAGGGGAAGACCTCGACCGTGGGGTCCAGGAGAGGCTGCCCATCCCCACTGAAGCAAGGGGGAGGGCTCGACAGGGGAGGGCCAGGAGAAGCTGCCCATCCCAGCCGAAGAAGGTGGAATGGCTCGACCGGCAGGGTCCAGGAGAGGCTGCACATCCCAGCCGAAACAGGGGGAAGGGCTCGACTAGCGGGGTCCAGTAGAGGCTGCCCATCCCAGCTGAAGCAGGTGGAAGGGCTCGACTGGCAGGGGCCAGGAGAGGCTGCCCATCCCAGCCGAAGCAGGAGGAAGGGCTCGACAAGCGGGAACCAGGAGAGGCTGCCCATCCCAGCCGAAACAGGGGGAAGGGCTCGACTAGCGGGGTCCAGTAGAGGCTGCCCATCCCAGCCGAAGCAGGAGGAAGGGCTCGACAAGCGGGAACCAGGAGAGGCTGCACATCCCAGCCGAAACAGGGGGAAGGGCTCGACTAGCGGGGTCCAGTAGAGGCTGCCCATCCCAGCCGAAGCAGGAGGAAGGGCTCGACAAGCGGGAACCAGGAGAGGCTGCCCATCCCAGCTGAAGCAGGGGGAAGGCCTCAACTGGCGGGGGCCAGGAGAGGCTGCCCATCCCTACCAAAGCAGGGGGAAGTGTTCGACAAGCGGAGGCCAGAAGAGGCTGCCCATCCCAGATGAAGCAGGGGGAAGGGCTCAACCGGCGGGGGCCAGGAGAGGCCGCCCATCCCCACCGAAGCAGGGGAAGGGCTCAACAAGCGGGGGCCAGGAGAGGCTGCCAATCCCCACCAAAGCAGGGGGAAGGGCTCAATTGGCGGGGGCCAGTAGAGGCTGCCTATCCCCACTGAAGCAGGGGGAAGGGCTCGACTGGCGGGGGCCAGGAGAGGCTACCCATCCTAGCTGAAGCAGGGGGAAGGGTTCGACCGGCGGCGGCCAGGAGAGGCTGCCTATCCCCATGGAAGCAGGGGGAAGGGCTCGACCGGATGGTCCTTGCTGGTAGAGTTCGTCCGCCTGCTTCGGTGGGGAAGGGCACCCACCGGTCCACGCTGGGAGAGTCCGTCCGCCTGCCTCGGCGGGGAAGGGCACCCACTGGTCCTCGTTGGTAGAGTCCGTCCTCCTGCCTCAGTGGGGAAGGGCACTGACTGGTCCACGCTGGTAGAGGCCGTCCCCATGCCTTGGTGGAGAAGGGCACCACTGGTCCTCGCTGGTAGAGTCCGTCCACCTGCCTCGGCGGGAAAGGGCACCTATTGGTCCTCGCTGGTAGAGTCCGTCCACCTGCCTCGGCGGGAAAGGGCACCTATTGGTCCTCGCTGGTAGAGTTCATCCGCCTGCCTCGGTGGGGAAGGGGACCCACTGGTCCTCTCTGGTAGAGTCTGTCTGCTTACCTCGGCGGGGAAGGGCACCCACTACTCCTCGCTGGTTGAGTCCGTCCGCCTGCCTCGGCTGGGAAGGGCACCTATTGGTCCTCGCTGGTAGAGACCGTCCGCCTGCCTCGGTGGGGAAGGGCACCCACTGGTCCTCACAGGTAGAGTCCGTCCGCCTTCCTCGGCAGGGAAGGGCACCCATTTATCCCTGCTAGTAGAGTCCGTCTGCCATCCTCGGAGGGGAAGGGCACCCAAAAGTCCTCGCTGTAGAGTCTGTCCACCCGCCTCGGCGGGTAAGGGCACCCACTGGTCCTCGCTGTTAGGGTCCGTTCTCCTGCATCGGCAGGGAAGGGCACCCACTGTTCCTCGCTGGTAGAGTCCATTCGCCTGCCTGCGGGGGCCAGGAGACGCTGCCCATCCCCACCGAAGAAGGGGGGAAAGGGCTCGACTGGCAAGGTCCAGGAGAGGCTACCCATCCCCACCGAAGCAGACTGAAGGGCTCGACCAAAGGGGGCAAGGAGAGGTAGCCCAACCATGCCGAAGCAGGGGGATGGGCTCGACCAGCAGGGGCCAGAAGAGGCTGCCCATCCCCACTGAAGAAAGGGGAAGGGCTTGACCGGCAGGGGCAAGGAGAGGCTACCTATCCCCACCGAAGCAGGGGGAATGGCTCGACCAGCGGGGGCAAGGAGAGGCTGCACATCCCCACCGTAGCAGGGGAAAGGGCTCGACAAGCGCGGGCCAGGAGAGGCTGCCCATCCCAGCCAAAGCAGGGGGATGGGCTCAACTGGCAGGGGCCAGGAGAGGCTGCCCATCCCAGCCAAAGCAGGGGGATGGGCTCAACTGGCAGGGGCCAGGAGAGGCTGCCCATCCCAGCCAAAGCAGGGGGAAGGGCTCAACCGGTGTGGTCCAGAAGAGGCTGCCCATCCCCACCGAAGCAGGGGGGGAGGACTCGACGAGCGAGGGCCAGGAGGGGCTGCCCATCCTAGCCGAAACAGGGGGAAGGGCTCGACCGGTGGGGTCCAGAAGAGGCTGCCTATCCCAGCTGAAGCAGGTGGAAGGGCTCGACTGGCGGGGGCTAGGAGAGGCTGCCTATCCCAGATGAAGCAATGGAAAGAGACTGACAAGCGGGGGCCAGGAGAAGCTGCCCATCCCAGCCAAAGCAGGAGGAAGGGCTCAACCGATGGGGGCCGGGAGAGGCTGCCCATACCCACTGAAGCAGGGGGAAGGGCTCAACCGGAGGGGGCCAGAAGAGGCTGCTCATCCCCACCGAAGCAGGGGGAAGGGCTCAGCAGGCGGAGGCCAGAAGAGGCTGCTCATCCCCACCGAAGCAGGGGGAAGGGCTCAACCGGAGGGGGCCAGAAGAGGCTGCTCATCCCCACCGAAGCAGGGGGAAGGGCTCAACAGGCGGAGGCCAGAAGAGCCGGCTCATCCCCACCGAAGCCGAGGGAAGGGCTCAACCGGAGGGGGCCAAGAGAGGCTGCCCATACCAGCCGAAGCAGAGGGAAGGGCTCAACCGGAGGGGGCCAGGAGGGGCTGCCCATCCCAACTGAAGCAGGGGGAAGGTCTCGGCCAGCAGGGTGCCAGGAGAGGCTACCAATCCCAGCCGAAGCATGGGGAAGGTCTCGAATAGCGGGGTCCAGGAGAGGCTGCCCATCCCAGCCGAAGCATGGGGAAGGGCTCAACCAGCGGGAGCCAAGAGAGGCTGCCCATCCCTGCCGAAGTAGGCGGAAGGGCTCGACTGGGGGAGGCTAGGTGAGGCTGCCCATCCCAACCAAAGCAGGTGGACTTCACCAGTGGGAGGTAATGGCTAGCTGGGGGGAACCAGCCAATGGCCCAACTGGCAGAGTCCGTCAGCCTGCCTTGGTGGGGAAGGGCACCCAATGGTCCTCGCTGGTAGAGTTCGTTCCCTGCTTCGGTGGGGAAGGGCACCCACTGGTCCTCATTGGTAGACTCCATCTGCCTGCCTCGGCAGGGAAGGGCACCCAATTATCCTTTTTAGTAGAGTCCATCTACCATCCTCAGAGGGGAAGGGCACCCAAAAGTCCTCGCTGGTAGAGTCTGTCCACCCGCCTCGGCGGGGAAGGGCACCCACTGGTCCACGCTGGTAGAGTTCGTCCGTCTGCCTCGGTGGGGAAGGGTACCCACTGGTCCTCGCTGGTAGAGTCCGTCAGTCTGCCTCAGCGGGGGAAGGGCACCCACTGGTCCTCGCTGGTGGAGTCCGTTCTCCTGCATCGGCAGGGAAGGGCACCCACTGCTCTTCGCGGGTAGAGTCCGTTCGCCTGCCTGCGGGGGCCAGGAGACGCTGCCCATCCCCACCGAAGCAAGGGGGAAGGGCTCGACTGGCAGGGTCCAGGAGAGGCTACCTATCCCTATCGAAGCAGACTGAAGGGCTTGACTGGCGGGGGCAAGGAGAGGTAGCCCAATCCTGCCGAAGCAGGGGAATGGGCTCGACCGGCGGGGGCCAGAAAAGGCTGCCCATCTACACTGAAGCAAGGGAAGGGCCTTTAACCGGGGTCCGGGTCCAAGGAAGAGGGCTGCCCTTACCAAGCCAAGCAGGGGGGAGGGGTGGCCTCGGGGGAACCGGTGGGGGCCAAAGGAAGAGGCGCCCCTCCCCAACCGCGAAGCAGGCGAGGGCCTCCCGGGGGAACTGGGCGAGGGCCAGAAGGGGCTGTCCCACCTAGCCCAAAAGCCAGAGAAGGGCTCGACCGGTGGGGGCCAGGAGAGGCTGCCCTTCCCCACCGAAGCAGGGGGGAGGGCTCGACTGGCGAGGGCCAGGAGGGGCTGTCCATCCTAGCCGAAACAGGGGGAAGGGCTCGACCTGCGGGGTCAAGAAGAGGCTGCCCATCCCAGCCAAAGCAGGGGGAAGGGCTCAACCGACGAGGGCCGGGAGAGGCCAGAAGAACGCTTTGTCCATCTCCCCAGTATAAAGCAGGCGGGGAACGGGCTCTAACCGGACGAGGGCCGGGAGAGGCCAGAAGAAGCTGTCCATCCCAGCCAAAGCAGGGGGAAGGGCTCAACCGGAGGGGGCCAGGAGAGGCTGCCCATCCCCACCGAAGTAGGGGGAAGGGCTCGACTAGCGGGGGCCTGGAGAGGCGGCCCATTCTAGCCGAAGCAGAGGGAAGGGTTCGACCGGCGGCGGCCAGGAGAGGCTGCCCATCCCCACGGAAACAGGGGTAAGGGCTCAACCGGCGGGGTCCACGAGAGGCTGCCCATCCCAGCCAAAGCAGGTGGAAGGGCTCGACCGGCGGGGTCCAAGGGAGGCTGCCCATCCCAGCCGAAGCAGGTGGAAGGGCTCAACTGGCGGGGGCCAGGAGAAGCTGCCCATCCCCACGGAAGCAGGGGTAAGGGCTCGATTGGCGGGGTCCAGGAGAGGCTGCCCATCCCAGCCAAAGCAGGTGGAAGGGCTCGACCGGCGGGGTCCCGGGGAGGCTGCCAATCCCAGCTGAAGCAAGGGGAAGGGATCAACAAGCGGGGGCCAGGAGAGGCTGCCAATCCCAGCTGAAGCAAGGGGAAGGGCTCAACCTGAAGGGGCCAGGAGAGGCTGCCAATCCACACCGAAGCAGGGGGAAGGGGTCGACCGGTGGGGTCCAGGAGAGGCTACCCGACCCAGACGAAGCAGGTGGAAGAGCTCGACTGGCGGGGTCCAGGAGAGGCTGCCCATCCCAGCAGAAGCAGGGGGAAGGGCTTGACCGGCGGGGGACAGGAGAGGCTGCCCATCCAAACTAGCAGGGGAAGGGCTCGACCGGCTGGGGCCAGGAGAAGCTGCCCATCACCACTGAAGCAGGGGCAAGGGCTCAACCAGCGGTGGCCAGAAGAGGCTGCCCATCCCCACGGAAGCAGGAGGAAGGGCTCAGCCAGCAGGGGGCCAGGATAGGCTTACAATCCCAGCCGAAGCATGGGGAAGGGCTCGAATGGCGGGGTCCAGGAGAGGCTGCCCATTCCAGCCGATGTAGGGGGAAGGGCTCAACCAGCGGGGACCAAGAGAGGCTGCCCATACCTGCCGAAGTAGGGGAAAGGGCGCGACGGCGGGTGAGGTCCGCCACTTGTCCCGGGACGTGCAGGCGAGGCCCGTCACTTGTCCTAGGACAGGCGGGCAAGGCCCCCCACGCATACCAGGACTTGCGGTTATGGCCCGCCAGGTGTCCCGGGACGGTTGGCCATAGCCCGCCACGTGTCCCGGGACGGGCGGGCGTCACCCGCAATGTGTCTCGGGATGGGCAGGCATGGCCCATCAAGTGTCCAAGGATGGGTGGGCAGGCACGGGGAGGGGCTCCAGACCCGCCAATTATTCCGGGACCAGCGTGCAAGGCCTGCCATGCGTCCTGGGATGGGCGGATGGGGCCCGCCACGCTCGCGGTGACCGATGGGTGAGGCCCGCCACGCGTCCTGGAACGCATCCCGGGACGGGGTGCGGGGCCTGCCACTCATCCGGAAACAGGTGAGTGGGGCCCGCCACGTGTCCCAGGATGGGCGGGCAAGGCCTGCCACGTGTCCCGGGATGGCGCCTCGCCCGGCAATTGTCCCGGGACATGCGGGCAAGGACCGCCTCTTGTCCCAGGATGTGTGGGCGAGGCCCACCACTTGTCCCGGGACGGGCATGCGAGGCCCGCTACTTGTCCCGGGACGGGCGGGCAAGGCCTGCCTCGTGTCCCAGAACGGGCAGGTATGGCCCGCCAAGTGTCCCGGGACGGGTGTGCATAGCCCGCCACGTGTCCCGGGACGGGCGGGCATCACCCGCCACGTATCCCTGGACGGGCGGGCATGGCTCGTCACGTGTCCCGGGAAGTGCAGACGAGGCCCGCTACTTATCCCGGGACGGGTGGGCAAGGCTCGCCACGTGTCCCAGGACGGGCAGGTATGGCCCGCCAAGGTGTCCTGGGATGGATGGCCATAGCCCACCACATGTCCAGGGACGGGCAGGCGTCACCCGCAACGTGTCCCGGGATGGGCAGGCATGGCCCGTCACGTGTCTCACGTTGGGTTGGCAGGGACGGGGGGGCGGGGGGGGGGGCTCCAAGCCCGCCAAATATCCCAGGACCATCGTGCAAGGCCCACCACGCATCCTGGGATGGGCGGGTGGTGCCCGCCAGCCACGCAGTGACCTATGGGTGAGGCCCGCCACGCGTCCTAGAACACATCGCGGGACGGGGGCGGGGCCTGCCACGCCTCCGGAAACAGGTGAGTGGGGCCCACCACATGTCCCAGGATGGGCCCGCCACGTCTACCGGGACGGCAGGCGAGGCCCGCCATATGTCCCGGGATGGCGGGCGAGGCCCGCCACTTGTCCCCGGACATGCGGGCAAGGCCCGTCACTTGTCCTGGGACGGGCGGGCGAGGCCCGCCACTTGTCCCAGGACGGGGAGGCGAGGCCCGCACGTGTCCCAGGACGGTTGGGTATGGCCTGCCAAGTGTCCCGTGATGGGTAGGCATAGCCCGCCACATGTTGGGACGGGCGGGCGTCACCCGCCGCATGTCCGAGGCAGGCGGGCGTCACCCTCCACGTATCCCGTGATGGGCAGGCATGACCCGTCACGTGTCCCGGGACTGGGAGAGGCGGGGCGTAACCCGCCACATAGTCCAGGATGGTCAGGTAGGGCCAGCCACGCGTCCCAGGATGGGCATGCTAGGGCCGCCACGTGTCCCAGTACTGGGGGTTGCAGGCCCGCCGCGCGTCCCGGGACCAGTGTACGAGGCCCGCCACGCGTCCCAGGATGGGCGGGCAGGGCCCGCCACGCATCCCAGGATAGGCGGGCAGGGCCCGTCACGTGCTCGGTGAACAGCAGGCGAGGCCCACCACACGTCCTGGAACGGGCGGGTGGGGCCTGCCACACATCCCTGGCCGGGTGGGCGGGGCCTGCCGCGCATCTTGGAACAGGTGGCCGGAGCCCACCAGGGGCGAAGCCTGCAACACGTCCCGGGATGGGCGGGCAGGGCCTGCCACGCCCTGGGGGAACGGCAGGCGAGGCCGGCCACGCGTCCTGGAACGGGCGGACAGGGCCTGCCACG
Organism: Macrobrachium nipponense; assembly: GCF_015104395.2. Taxonomy (NCBI): domain Eukaryota; kingdom Metazoa; phylum Arthropoda; class Malacostraca; order Decapoda; family Palaemonidae; genus Macrobrachium; species Macrobrachium nipponense. The sequence goes on along the minus strand of NC_087215.1, from coordinate 67,902,971 downwards.
CGTCCCAGGACGGGCGGGCAGAGCCTGCCAGGCGTCCAGGAATGGGTGGGCGGGGCCCACCATGCGTCCCTGGACGGGCGGGCTTGGCCCACCAAGTGTCCCAGGATACGCAGGCGAGGCCCGCCATGTGTCTCCTCACGGGCAGGCGGCTACGTGTCCCGGGATGGGCAGGCGAGACCCGCTACATGTCCCGGGATGGGCAGGTGAGACCCGGCACGTGTCCAGGGATGGGCGGGCAAGGCCCGCCACATGTTCCGGGACGGGTAGTCAGGGTCCTCCACACGGGCGGGCGGGGCCCACCACAATTCCCAGATCGGGCAGGCGTGGCCTGCCAAGTGTCCTGGGACGTTTGAGATGGCCTTTGTTTCAAACATAACGGAAAAAATATAGGAAATATGAGAAAATGTGGTTCTTATGACTTACCTTAGATAATTGTTAAAGTGAAAGCAAGGTCGCCATTGAAAACTCAGTGGAATAAAGTAATTTAGATTTATTTACAAGCAACATTGAATGGCCTTAGATAAAGGCAAGGCATGTATGCCATGTGCGGGAGGCCGTGTACTGTTTGGAACAATTAGCTTTCACAAAGTGGAAAAACTGGCCGAAATCAACATCTACTGCAATGCTGGTTTCCAAATTCATGAATTCAGGTAATACAAGAGCTTGCGAGGAGACGAAGCATGGACTCAGCAATCTGGAAATGAATTCCCAAATTACACACAACATAAACTAAAGACTTTTTGTATAATATCTCAGCTAATCACTCTGGAGGGTGTTTATCTTAAATCACACACAAGAGGAGGAACTCTAGTGCTTAAATGAAATGTTCAATGAAGACTTAATCTTGGACAGGTCACAGGGGTAGCACGTGCTATGATGGTGGACAATGGACGTTCAGTAGAGGAGTCATAAAAGGGAAATTTGAAAATGGAAATAGCAAGATTCGTCTTGAAGGAATAGGAAAGATTGGATTACGCACTTTCGAGACGTACCTGTAGTCCTTAGTGGCTTGCACATGTATCGTGATGTCTGAGGAGGGGTCCAACCAGCAACAACGAAACAAAGGGGCTGACTTCAAGTCAGAGTTAAGCACATCTGCCCGTTAACAGAAGCTGGTGTAGAGTGAGGACGAATCAGGGCATTTCCAAGCGGAATGGGATCACAAACTGCCTACGGCATTGTCTGGAAAGATGCAAAAACTCAGCCAGCAGATTTGTGGGAAAAGTGGTCTAAAGCTAGGAGTACCTAAAGCCCACCAAGAAGCCTATATAACCCCTGCGACCTGCCCTTCTTACCCTATACACTAGGTCTAGTCGTTAACAGATTATTTTCCCCCTAGACCGGACATGCCATTCTCCCCAATGCTTTAAAGGTGGGGGTAAAAATGGCTGCTCTTCTAGCAAATAACTAAAAATGAATGATACTTAGAAGACGAGGCGATCAAAAACCGTAATATATATATATATATATATATATATATATATATATATATATATATATATGAGAGAGATTTTTACTTTTTAGATCCGCCACTGCCATACCATCTCACTCGTGACTCTCTTATCACTTCTGTAATATTTACTAAGCCTTCCCTTCGTCTTGTTTCATCATTTTCCAATCTCTCAAACAGCAATACTCCCAGAATCCACTCAGCATTCTCTTCTCTGTTCTCTGAATCTTTACTTCCTCTTTTCTTCTTAGAGCCCATACATTAACGCTGGTCTTATTACAGTGTTATATATCTTGACTTTTAGCTTGATTGGCATTTTCTTATCACATACTACTCCAGCTATCTTTCTCCACTTCCCCCATGCAGCTTTTATTTTACTGCCTTCGATAATGACACCTAAGGATAATATTAAATAAAAGTATTTGAGTCTATATCAGCCGATATTACATAGTTTACGAAAGTCATATAAATGAAAACACAAGTAACGGGTAAAGCACGGCTTACTAAGTGGACGTAGTCATGGTCAACCTCTCTTCTCGGTTTAGACAACAATTTAAGTTTTATTTCCTATTCTATTCTGTCTCGCAGTAGTATACACGAGCGTTCATGTAACGATGTATATTTTGAGATGTGGAGCCTCACTACAGAACATTCTTCTTGAATACGAATCACTAAGATAAATTGCGAAGTTGGTCTAGTGCTTTCCTTTCAGACCACATCTGTCCTTGCAAAGGTATTCAGATATATATATATAGAGAGAGAGAAAATAAAAGTATTTTTCTTTGTTTCGCGGCTTTTTTATATATACTCGCAGATAGTGCTTCCCCTGAGGATAAAGGGTTTCATTCTTTAACTACTATAATGGAATAAATAAATAAAACAGTTACATCACAATACAAAGATTCGTTGCTTGCACTAAGTGGCCAAGGTCGCCTGGGTACATTCTTTGTAGAATTGAAAAAAAAACTTATGATCCTTGACAGGAGTAAATAATTATACATTTATATGATTCTGGATGACTTATAATATTCCCCAATTGCCCAAGCCCCATCGCCCCCTTCCCCTCCGCCGCCCTTTATTTGGGATAAAGGGCCGGGCGTGATGGTATGAACCATAGATCTCTCTCTGTATATCTATGGTATGGGCAATTATATAAGTGCTTTTTCTAAAGAATAAGTACACTTGATGCACTTTTCATTAGCCAATAAATGAAACATATTCGTTATATCCCCTACGAACGTTACCCGATACTGAACTGACCTCTTTTATTTATACGTATAGGTAAACCATAAGATAAAAAAAAAAAATCTGTATACAGGACATTTTTTCAAACAATTTCTAGTAGTCCGTGCGAATTGAATTTCCAAACAATACGAATTGCTTTACGAACTTTGGATTTATTTTACGAAGTGACACATATTTATTAAGTCCCTCCAAACTATTATAATGCATTCACATCTGACGTGCTTTAGTCATGTCTTCAATGGATGACAGTGCTAAAGGGACGGCATGTCTGCTGTTCCGTGCGAATTGCATTTCCAAATAATGCGAAGATTTCTAATCACTTTGGATTTATTTTAACTAAATGATACATATTTATTACGTCCCCTCAAAACTATAATGCATTCAGGTCTGATGGGACATCAGTCACGTCTTTTTTAATGAATGGATGACGTGCAAGAGGCACGGCGTGACGTCACCCGGGAGAGTTGAAACAAAACAAGATCCTCCACCTCGGTATCAGTGTTGCCAAAGTGCGGAAATTTCGTCAGCTATCCAAGTTTGTATGCCGATGCGGATTCCACATCTGCATTTTCCGCAGCAATTTCTTCATGGCACATTCATGTAAATTTATCCTATACAAATTGCAATATTTTTTTACTTTTAAACAATTTCTCATTCAAATACAATATTATAAAAGATAAGACTCTTATCAGAATATGACGGTGATATGATTAATGTACATCAATCTGTTAATATATTATAAAATTATTTTCTGTTTGATTTAATGAGTTATATCATGATACATAAATGCTGTTATGCTTACAAACTTATCTGTAAATATATCTGGGACAAATAAGAAAGGAAAAAATAATGCTTTTCATATGTATATATATATATATATATATTATATATATATATATATATATGTATGTATGTATGTATATATATATATATATATATATATCATATTTATATGTATATACCATTAAGATATATATATATTATTATATATGATATATATATATATATGATATATATATCTAATAAAAGGAGCCCATAAAAACACCAAAATGTAGAGAGAAAAGTACTATATTTCAGAGACTGCTGTCTCTCTCTTCAGGTATATGAATGAGAAAAGTTTACAGAAAAGGTGGTATTTATACCAAGAGATTCGTCCACAAGTAAGCCAGACCGCAAAAACAACCTAGACTTCATAGTGGCTTTTGATAAATTCATATCTGACAAAAACTACAGCCGTGAAGAGATATGTTTAAAAGGAGTGTTACTAAATGCTTTAACTGACCTTCATAAGAAATATCCTGTTCCCCGCAGATTCATGATAGCCATCCACTCGCTAAAAACAAAAAAGTTAGGACGTTATAATAAGTAGATCCGACAAAGACGGCAAAATTGTAATAATGGACAAAGACTTCTACCTCGACAAAATCAACCAGCTCCTTAGCGACACAAATACTTACGAAAAACTGACGAAAAATCCCCTCCAGAACGTTCCCACAGAATTTTTTCGGAAAGTAAGATTAATTGGCCAAGACAAAAAGAGTATTGAACTATTAGAGAAATTTAAAGTAATTAATCCTAAATTACCCTACTTTTATGGTCTTCCCAAAACGCACAAAGACAATCTTCCATTCAGACCATCGTTTCATGCGCCGGAGCTTTCAATTACAAAATTTCTAAATGGTTAGCTGGCCTCCTTTCTCCTTTTTTAGGCACTTTTTCTCCCAGTCACATCAAACATTCGGAAGACTTTTGTCACAAATTCAGAGAAGCACATATACCACTTCACAACATAAAACTTTTAAGCCTTGACGTAGACTCCCTATTCACAAAAGTACCAGTACAGGACGTTCTTCAGTTTTTAAGGGAAAAATTATCGCCCTATTCAGATCATTTCCCTTTGGCACTTGACAAAATAATAAAGTTAGTTGAATTATGTGCATCTAATAACGTATTTTCATTCGGGGAATCATTCTACAAGCAAAACTTCGGGTGTAGTATGGGTAGTCCTTTAAGTCCTATTTTAGCCATCTGTACAAATGGAAATACTTTGAAACTACAGTAATAAATGCAATAAAACCCAAAAACATGCTGTGGATGAGATACGTGGATGACATACTAACATTTTGGGATAATAAGTGGGGTAATTTTAATGAATTCCTCTCAAAATTAAACGCATAGTGCCCAGCATCAAATTTAAAGTTGAATGGGAAACAGACAACAAAATTCCTTTTCTTGATGTTTTAATAATCAGAGACACGACAGAATACAAATTTACCATATACAGAAAACCAACGTTCTCACTTTCATATATTCACTACTTTAGCTATCATGACAATACTATCAAGATAGGTCTAGCTAGCAACCTATTCTTAAGAGCCTTACGAATTTGTTCCCCAGATTTCCTGGAAAAAGAATTTGAACTAATTCGCAAGCAACTTTCATCTTTAAAGTATCCTGACCATATAATTGAGAAAGCAATTCAAAAAGCAAACGTAATTTTCTACCGACCCCCTAAAGACAAGACAGAGACACACCCAACAATAAAATAAAAATTCCCCACCTGGAGACGATTAAGAGAGTAACTCACACCCTTGGGAAATCCAACCCTTTTGCATTTACCTACCCAAATACCTTAGCCAAATCCCTGATTAACGTCCAACAAAAGACATCGCCCAAAGACTCTGGGGTATATGAGATCCCATGCCAGGACTGTGACCAATCTTACATCGGATTTACAGGTAAATCACTTCCCCAGAGATTAATACAACACAAACGGTCAGTTAGGTATGGACAACAGAACTCGGCTATTTTCAATCATATAAATGAACATAACCATAGAATAAACTGGAATATGTCACGTGTAATTTATAGCAGCAACTGCCGGTACAAGAGTCAAATGATGGAATCGGCCTTAATAAAAGAGAAGCAGGTAATGAACATCTCAAAAGGGAATTGGACATCGGACATCGTCGACGCAGTGTTCATTCAACCAACGCTTAAGAAGATTGAAGGAAGATTATCAGCGGGGTGACCTAAATTGGCTTACTTGTGGACGAATCTCTTGGTATAAATACCACCTTTTCTGTAAACTTTTCTCATTCATATACCTGAAGAGAGAGGACAGCAGTCTCTGAAATATAGTACTTTTCTCTCTACATTTTGGTGTTTTTATGGGCTCCTTTTATTAGATGGAATTCTGTTGTTACAGAAAACACTTTTACCAGTCACATATATATTATATATATATATATATATATATATATATATATATATATATATATATATATATATTATATATATATATATATATATCGAGCTACAATGTCCTTTAATATCTAATTCGCTACTACCTCGGAATTAATATATTTTCATATATGCTTAACCGAAAAAGCACTACAAACACTACCGGAGTCGAGGTGGGTTGATATTGTCTCCAAACCAACTAATTACCTGCGCGCGAAGGTATATGAGGGTGAGAGGTGACATGAACTTTTAGCCTTCTCGCAGTGGTGTAGTAGGTAAAGCTTCACTGACGTTCCTGGGTTTGAATGGATCCACGGTTCGTGCCCTGGTCCAGGCAAGCCTATTATCGAGAAAAATTCCCCTTCGGTTAAGCATATATGAAAATATATTAATTCCAAGGTAGAGCGAATTAGATATTAAAGGACATTGTAGCTCGATATATGTATATGAATCACGGAAATGTGATATGACTTATATATATATATAATATATATATATATATATATATATATATATATATATATATATATATATATATATAGTATATATATAATATATTTATATATATATATGTTACGAGATAAGAATCTCGTATTTTATTTGGTATGCGTGAAACCAAAGCGGTAGGCAAACTGATACACACACAATCTCTCTCTCTCTCTCTCTCTCTCTCTCTCTCTCTCTCTCTCTCTCTCTAAGCGATCTCCGGCACAGCCTTCGCTCCCGCTCTCTCTCTCTCGACTCGCAACCTCTCTCTCTATTCTAACAGGTCATCAAATGAGTCAAAGATATGGAAAAATATAACATTTATTTAACAATGGAAAGATAATAACTCAAGTCTCACAGACAGACTAACTCAGTCAAACCCCAGTATGTAAATGTCTTAATCAGTATTTAGTCACACCAATTATCTCTCTTCCATACAGGACTCTCGGTCCCCTTGCCAGAACACTTAGTTCCCTTGCCAGAATCGTCTGTTACAAAGACAGGCGAACACACAATTAAGTATACGCACTTGTAAAGACAAAGTCAATAGACTAAATGAAATATGACATCTACACAAGGTAATAAACAAGCCATCCCTTTGGCTAAAGTATAATACACTTACCCATCTCCAGCCCAGAAATCACACACAGATAATCAAAAACTTTCGCAGAGCTATTCCCAGCATTCTGCCTTTCTCCCACAGACGTCTCTGAAAGTCTCCCCCATAGACTTAGCTAATGATACCATTATCAACAGAAAAAGCGCACACGTACATATGAATGCACACTTCGTCAACCCCCCATGTAACTGGTTGCAGCCAGTTTCTCAAAGGCACTTGAACAAGATCCCATGAACTGACACATAGCTACAGAACGAACGTTGACCTGCTTAACTATGCATTTTCATATCACGCCATCCCAGAAATCATTTATCAGCTTTCTCAGGTCGCTGCTGCGGCTCTGTCTCTATGCAAAGTCACAGCACATCACATTGGCATATTAAATATATTATCAATTATAACCCCTTTTATCTCACAGAGCTCGGCCACCCAAAATTGCTAGCTCCTGCCTAGCAACTGGTCAAAAAAAGCAGCTTATACGTATAAAAAAAAAACATGGCTGGCTCAAAAAAAAATAGTAATAACTGCACGTCTCTGGCATTATAAAGTAGTCTTATCACGCTTCATCTCAAATAACACTAGACGCATTTTCTCTCATTTTGGATTCTTGAATATCCCTCTTTGTCTGCAACTTCCAGCACAGACTGTAGCTAGCTGTACGAAGACGGAATGCCTCCATCCCTGTAGAAGACTTCTAACGGCTTCTGTAGATCAAAAACGCTGTAGAACTCTGTAGACTCGTAGAAACTCTCGTAATCACCCTGGATAAACGACAGCAACATCTCTGCACGGCTGGTGGACGTCTTGCTAGCGTCGGGGAACGACGATTATGGTGTGTTAGTATGTCAGTCAAGTCATCGGTCAATCAAAAAAGAATTAACCCCAGACATACTATTTTTTACTTTTATCAAATAACGACCTCAAAAAGTCAGAAATACTAACTGAACGTCTCCCAATTAACTCACTTAATATGACCACTAAATCACAAGTCATTATGACAACTCGCAAAGGAAAAAAAATATATCAAGTTCTCTAACTCAATTCTCCAAACTCATACATCAGCACACACCATCCAAAACTCACAGTAACTCAACGGACTTCTGCACTCGCATTTCAAACTCGAATGTTCACACAAGTAAAAAAAAAAAGGAAAAAAGGCAATGAGTCCAAAAAAAATAATGTAATAAGCCCAGACCCAAAATAAAAAAATGTTCTCTCAAGCCCTGATATTACAGCAACTCACAAAACCAGTAAAAATCTCCCATGTTTAACAGCAAAAACCCCTCTACTGCTCATATAATTAATTACAATGAGACAATGTCAAACGCCCATTTATGTAAATCACAACCCAGATAAATTACATCTCCCGTCCAAAAAGAAATGCTATTTAAAACTGAACCCCCAATTACATCTCTCATAGGAAAAGGAAGAAAATTAAAAAAAAAGATAATCACAAGTAAACTTCCCAGTCACAAAACACATAATATATGTAAGATATACATAACCCCACTTCTTCCCAAATAAATGTCACATGTATAGTTACGGAATTTTTTACATCGCAACTTTCATGCGACTGGACACAGTGCACTTTCGTGAAATGCTATGGTCAACATTTCCAGATATTGCAAAACTCTGAGCAATCACTACTAGAGGAAAGGAATCAGCACAGTGGACTCATCGCAGCGCTTGTCAGCAGAAAATCCACCTGCAGACACATGTGCTCAAACTGCGGCACAAAAAATGTCTAGTCAGACTCGCAAGTTCGGAAACCCATGATTCTCAAGAAAAAGGTTCTAACTGAAATCACGTAAGCACATTCCAGTAAATTAACTCCAGGATATGACTAAGCTGCTCAAAGATTGTCTCGAAGACGTAACTCTCACATGTTACTGCCCAATTATAAAAAAAAATATCACCTATTCGGGATAAAAAAACTATGATAAACTCGTAATTCAGCAATTATATGCCTCCAAAAATAACACACTTGTGAACATAAAAAATGCACATCTCCATAGGACCACAATGCAGTAATGCCACTCGCCTCCAATTAGTCACGAAACCAAAAAAGAGAACCACAGAACTCTCTCTAGGCTCGAAAAAAACTCCCAGAAAAAAGTCAGAACCACAAAAAAGGTCACCCGCCAAAGATTAATGTCACCTCTATGTATATATTTCACCATATTAATAATAAAACCACTCCAGTGATAAAAATATTTCCTCCGTTTAATTAACAACCACCCCCACACCATATTCCCTCTTATTTCTCCAATAACACGTGTTAATAAAAAAAAAACTACCACTCCAGGAATAAAAAATATTCACCTCTGTTTCGGCAAATAAAAATACTTACCTCTATTTCACCAATAACTCCATGTGGAATAAAACAAGTCTCAAAAAAATATATCTCCAAGCAGGATGATCAAAATGAAATCCCATCTCCAAAAAAATATGCACTCAAAGCATCCAGCTGACACACTCACAAATATTGCCCATATATCTCCTCAAAAATGTGTCTCCATTTGCAACAAAAATGGCTGCAAAATAATTGAACTAAACATAGCTCTCACCACCATAGGCAAATATTCAATGGGCCAAAATTATATATCTCCAATATTATATATCTCCAATATATTATATCTCGAATTATAACTCCAAAATAATATACCTCCAATTCTCCAGAGAATAACTCATTATTATAGTCAAAAACTATAAACTCTCTCCTTAGCATAACTGCTGAAAAAGGTCAAAAACTCAGCAAATAAAATTGTCTAGAAAATTCTAGAGAAAATCACCAATGTGCCACATCTCATTATAACAGAACTCCAAATTCAAAGTGTCTAACCAAAGACTTCTCCATATGCACTATGACATAGGCCATTAAGAAATTAGCCAAGTTTCCTATCTCTGGCAAAATTGTCACAAATACAACAAATGTATTGTGCAAGAAACTCACAATTTCTGGAACATGAATATCTAGAGAAAAAAAATGTAGTGCCATTACGTACGCATTAAAAAAAATACAATTCTCCCATAAATCTCTTTGCAGCATCAAACAGCTGAAAACTTAAACATGTTCCCGAACAATGACTCTAAGTCACGAACTGAGATATTGAAAAAAAAATATTCACTCAAACTGGAGAGAAAAAATAAATTCAAATTCACCCATGATAAAAAAAACTTGTCAGCGATGGCTAATTTCTAAAAAAGGAGAAAAGAAAAATCAACGGCATTGTGAACTATCCCCGTGGCTCACATATGTCAAGCAATTATCTGCTGAACTCATAAAAAAGAAAAACAAAAAAATGTGTTGTTAGTTCCTCCCAAATTCAAAAAAAAAAAACAACACCACCCTTGACAGCATTACAGCACCCACATATTAGTATAAAAAAAATCAGTATCAGAAGTATCATTATAAGCAGTATCACCAAAATTGCTATCATCAAAATCACTAGTATTAGTATAAAAAAAACATTACTAATGTTAATGCTTGTCCATTCTCCAAAAATTCGGCACAAAATTCACCCAGACTCAGCCAGATTCATCACTCATGAACTACTGACATATTCTCTAAAGTTATAAAAACTCAATAAATAATTAACCACAAAACTTCTCCCATAATTCATTGTAATAATTCTCCATAATATAATTATCGGTAATAATTATAAAATAATATCCCATGAAATATCTCAAATCTCTCGTAAAACATGTCACAAGTAATGATAATTCTACTTAAGTAACTCCCGTAAAATATCTCAAGTAATAATAATAGGAATTCCCCAAAACTCAATACCATTTCCCCAGTATACACCAATACAACGCGAGGCACCCACCCACCACCAGGCACACACAACCCCATTACCACTCCCGGGTATCATCATCAATCATCATCAGTCATCACACACAGGGCATCACCACTTAAAAGCAATCTCTCAACACAATAAAAAAAATAATAATAATAATCTCTGTCTCCCCATTATATTTGTGCCTTCCAAAGCATAGGGAAAACTTACACGCATCCAATGCATTTCATTTCCTTTTCTCTTCATTCAAGAGAAAGAAAATCTTTTCCTAAAAATAAAGACCCTACGGGCATCTCACATCATCAACTAATCAATCAGCTGATGTTCTGGCATTGAAAATTCATTGTCAAGGGCAAATTCGCCTCCCAACACCCCGACAAAGAAAGAAAAAAAAAAGGAGTTCACCCCCACTGAGAGTTTCATTCTCCACTGGGCGTTAGACCATCCCCCTGAACAGTGTCTAAGTAACCCCCCGGTAAGCAATGCCCCCGAGGCAGGCCAGTACTCGCCTTCCCCTTGCAATGCCTCTCTGCGTCAGTTAGAAGAAATGTGCTGAGTCTGTAAGAACGACTGTGCGCTCTCTGTCTCCAAGCAAAAATGCAATCCAAGCACAGTTTTGCATGTATGAAAAATATTCATACACACGTATATGTTAAACAAAGATGAATGTGTCTCTTTTAAACACTCGCCAATGAAGAAAACATGTCACTTTCTGCTACTATGGGGAAAAAAATGTGGTATCCCAAACCAATCTCATACACAAAATTATTAAAAAAAAAACCTCCCCAAGACCAAAAAAAGGTTCTTTAACACTCACCACTTCATAATGAGAAAAAAAAACTCGGAATTTGCGCAAGACACTCTAACATACACACGCACAGGTATCTCGGGATGCACTCGATATCACACGCACAAGCCACACTGAGTGTGACTCCTTCCTTCAAGGCAGACCGCCCTGGGCAAAATGCTGAGTCCAGTTCAATTTCTCTCCCATCACTGCCACAGTTAACGGACAGATATTTTCTCATTATCTCTCACTTAGTAACTGAAATCTAACAAATTAACCATTTTCCAAAATCCCACAAAGGCTTTGTCGTTCGAAAACCACTACTAACTATTATGTCTGTGACATGATCATAACCCCTGTCTAACTGGTCACCTGTCTCTTCGTTAGCGTACCTGCAGCTTATAAAACATACAAAAGCCCCTTAAATCGCTGCCACCACTGTTACGAGATAAGAATCTCGTATTTTATTTGGTATGCGTGAAACCAAAGCGGTAGGCAAACTGATACACACACAATCTCTCTCTCTCTCTCTCTCTCTCTAAGCGATCTCCGGCACAGGCTTCGCTCCCTCTCTCTCTCTCTCTCTTGACTCGCAACCTCTCTCTCCATTCTAACAGGTCATCAAATGAGAGTCAAAGATATGGAAAAATATAACATTTATTTAACAATGGAAAGATAATAACTCAAGTCTCACAGACAAACTAACTCAGTCAAACCCCAGTATGTAAATGTCTTAATCAGTATTTAGTCACACCAATTATCTCTCTTCTATACGGGACTCTCTGTACCCCTAGGACTCTCGGTCCCCTTGCCAGAACACTTAGTTCCCTTGCCAGAATCGTCTCTCACTAAGACAGGAGAACACACAATTAAGTATACGCACTTGTAAAGACAAAGTCAACAGGCTAAATGAAATATGACATCTATACAAGGTAATAAACAAGCCATCCCTTTGGCTAAAGTATAATACACTTACCCATCTCCAGCCCAGAAATCACACACAGATAATCAAAAACTTTCGCAGAGCTATTCCCAGCATTCTGCCTTTCTCCCACAGACGTCTCTGAAAGTCTCCCCCATAGACTTAGCTAATGATACCATTATCAACGGAAGAAGCGCACACGTACATATGAATGCACACTTCATCAACCCCCCATGTAACTAGTCACAGCCAGTTTCTCAAAGGCACTTGAACGAGATCCCATGAACTGACACATAGCTACAGAACGAACGTTGACCCGCTTAACTATGCATTTTCATATCATGCCATCCCAGAAATCATTTATCAGCTTTCTCAGGTTGTTGCTTCGGCTCTGTCTCTATGCAAAATCACAGCACATCACATTGGCATATTAAATATATTATTAACCCTCTTACGCCGATTGGACATATTAAACGTCGAGTCAAAATGTCTCCCGTATGCCGATTGGACGTATCATACGTCGGCTCAAAAAAGTTTTTTTAAAATTCGCGGAAAAATACTTATAGGCCTACCAGCCAAAAACTTTTGAATCACGCGCCTTGGGGGATGCTGGGAGTTCACGGATCAAGGCGTTGTTTTGTTTACAATCGCTACGCAGGCGCGCAAGCGCGAATTTCTTTCTTATCGCACTAAAAAGTATCAGTGACACATCTCAAAAATTATTTCGTCACTTTGACATAATTTTTGCACCATTTTACATTATCCTTTACATGAAGTATTATATATGAAAATGTGCGCAATTTCATGTAAAATACAACAAAAAAATACTCATGATTGTAGCTTTTATCAGTTTTGAAATATTTTCATATAAATAACGATAAGTGCGAAAATTTCAACCTTTGGTCAACTTTGACT
>NC_087215.1:67859612-67886504 GCF_015104395.2 Macrobrachium nipponense | reverse complement strand
GATACGAGAAAAAGGAACTGACGAAGTATCAATCAAAAGAAGAGTTGTTCGAGAGTTGGTCTAGTCGTCTTGAGGAGTGGACTACCGTGTTATCGTGACGTCGAGCAGACTTCGGAGAAGAAAAGGGGGGAGTTACCTTACAAGTAAACTATTTTCTGCAATACGGAGTCAAGGGGACGTCTGCAATTGCCGCTCTACTTTTATGAACCCACCTCTTTGAAGTGCCAAACTGTTTAGCAAGTATTCTTATTACCTTCACTGTTTCCCCCAGTTCATGCAGTGTAAGATTCTGTCTTTTTATGTAAATAGGAGATACCATTCTGCATTTACCTTTGTTAGTAAGCTTGTAAATAAACCTTTGTTGTGTTAGTGTTTCTTTCTATATTCGTATCCCCAGTTTCAACTGTTTGTGTTGATATATTTTTTTTTTATTATTTCATATCGAACCTGAAGCGGACCTCTCTCAGAGGCCGTAACATTGTGTCGACCTTTAACCAGGATATTTCGACACCGTAACATTGTCTCTGAGATCTGAAGATCCGTAACAGGTCGGTAAGGTACTCAAATAACAGTGCACAAATGATAGAGACTAAATAAGGGAAAATGCATATAAATAAATAAAGAAAAAAAATAGTGTTATGAGTTCTGCAGGAGGCAGAACTTGTGGGGGCGGGGGGGTGGTGAACTGATCTGCATAGAAGATTCATGAGTGAGACGTAACAGAAAATCTTCTAGATGTGTTTTGTGTATGTATGATCAGAGAGTAACAATCAGATAGATATCGCTGATTCATCGAATGCCCATATGATCGCTGGTGGCGTGGCGTGGGTGATTCAAATGAGTGCCTTACATCGAAGACCCTTGGTTTCTTTCAATTATAAGAGGCCAATCAGCTTAGACCTGTGACCCAAACAAGTTCAGTTTGAAAAGTTAAGAGTTAGAAGGGAATTAGTGGTTGACGGGTCAGGGCGCGTCTCAAAGACAGTGGTCGGCGCGTGTCGCCTTAGAGTAGCTTCCGACTATATAATTATCATATAATTAGTAGTGTAATATTAGCAACAGGGCCCTGTGTAACTATTAATGAAAATATGACAATTTGTCCAAAATTGCATTTTTCCTAACTATACAAACCTGAGGGCCTTTTACAATAGGAAGGTTACTAGCGGCAGCTGGATAGGTCGTAAGCTTTCGAACAAGGGGTTCGGTAGTTAACTGCTTGTCCGACAGTGCGCGCGCCACACGACTGGGAGGTGAAGAATCACTTTTGCTTTAGGCCCAAGCAAAAACTGCAGAGTGAGGGGTGGCATGAGGTGGGGCTATGTGTAAAAGGACCTCAGGTTTGTATAGTTAGGAAAAATGCAATTTTGGACAAAATTGTCATTTTGTTCCGACACGAGATACAAACCTTACCAAATCGGTCCCTTTTACAATAGGAAGACTCACTTCTTGGTGGGAGGAATCTGAGTCTTTTTGTGAACAGGACTGGTGTTCGCACCTTGGAATGCCTCCCTGGTCGTAAGAGCGAGGGAGGGAGCCAAGCCTCTGTCCGATTGATCGGGGTGTGCACCGCAGGATCAATGGTCAGACCTCTGGACCAAGTACTAAGAGAGAGGCAAGCATATCTCTTCGTAACAGCAAGCAAGAACAAGTTCCTGTTTGCAAGAGGCAACATAAAGTTATGGGTTTGTCTCTTGTTGGCATCCACTTCGCCCCCCCCCCCGCCCTTGTAGGAGGCAGTGGTGGATATTCGCTCCCATCCCTAGTGAAAGGGATAGGATGGGGCTCTGTCGAATAGCTCACCTGCATCGTCCTTATCCAGCAAGGTGACAACCGTATCCCTCTACCCACAGGTAGAGGGGGAGAAAAAGATGGGAAGAGGAGCCAGTCACTCTCTCATTCACTGATCCATTCTTACAGTCACACCAGGACTCAATGCTGTTCAGCCTGCGAGGGTCTGGGTTAGCTACACAACGTGTTGAGCAGCCACCACGGGTCCCAAGGAAAACGATCCAAGGACCTGTGGGCAATATCCCGAAGGTAGAAGGAGGTGCAAGTGGTCTGGTTGTACCAGACCCCTGCCTTCAGTATCTGCGCCACGGAGAAGTTCTTGCGGAACTCGAGGGAGTGTACTTCTTCTAGGTCATCCTGGTGCTGATGAAGAGGCTTCAACACTCAGCCTGGGATGTCGAGTTTCTTCAGATAGCGCCGTCGTGCCTTCACAGGACAAAGCAGCATCTCCTTCGCATCGAATGCGGTGAAGTCCATTAGGGAGGGGATTGTGAAGGACTAACCGATCGTCAGGGACCGAAGGGTTCTGAGTCTTCGCTACGAAGTTCGGTATGAAATCGAGCGTCACGGATCCCTATCCCCTGGATGCTTGACTTCCCAGGAAAAGTCATGCAGTTACCTCAGAGGAAAAGAAGGGAATGGTCGCATGACCTATCCCTCTTCTCGACTTCGGTGAAGTCCAGTACCCATACTGGTCTATCCGTCTGCAGCGAAGTGTCTCACATTCTCCTGTCCCCATGCAGTGAAGTTCTTCTTCTCGGTAGTGGATAGGACACCGACACTCCATGGTGGGTGTCGATGGTACGAGTACTGGGACAAGCCGTTAGGACGAAGAAAAGATTGATCTGGAACAACCGAACTAAGTCCACAGTGAAGTTTGTAACTGACTCGGGCGCTCTGACAGCTGCCGACTGACTGCGTTTGGTAGGAGGCAAGTTGTCCAAGCATCCGAGCAAGTCACGTGCCCTTCGCCCTAAAAGGGTTATGCCAAGAGACTAAACAAATTAATTTGTTCGTCACCGATGCCAGACGGCGAGGTGATGATTCTCTTAAGGCATGTGCCCAACAGGCGAAAGTCAATTGCCTTCTAGAGACCGAGGTCCCTGATGGCAAGACATCTCATAGTATAGTTGAATCTCAGCTAAGGAGAAACAACACTGTCGTTGAAGACGAAGGTGGACAGAAAATGCAACCTACGTCTTCACAGCTGAATCGAGAGAAGGATTCTCAAGATTCTGAAACTGTGCTTACCAAGACTGAGAATGCTAACCGCTATTTCATTGCTGACCAGTGAGTGTTGTAGTTGCAATGAAAGCGGAGCGCTTTTCAGTAATGAAGGCACAGGGAAGTACTGCCTGAAGAACTGCTTCTCATGGGCTGAACATTTGGAAGTAGAGCTGTCAGGTCGGAGAGTAGGCGATGTCTTCTGACACATCTGTTAATTCGGGGTGAACAATGAACAATTGCACACCTACGAATACGAGATATTTTGAAGACAAACTCAAATGTCTGCAAAAATCATTCGCATTATCGCAGTGCGATGCAGTGGGAGACTAGTACAGACTTCTGTTACCGTGCGGTAAACAGAAAGATGAAAGAGTCCAAGAGATATCTCTGTTGAAAATTCTCGCAATGTCGAAGGCGATGAAATCGAGCATCACAGCAGAAGATGGTCCTTCATGTATGCGAGAATCCCCGTTAATCAGAGACCTAAGTCCGTGATTGTTGGGCAGAGATACGGTTCGGTAGTCAATCAAAGCAGGGGAGAGAGACATAACAGACCGTGCATCTCAGAGCCCCAGCTGATACTGAGCTGCTATCAGGCAGTTCAATACGCAGTAGCTCTTGGTGACTCATCATCCTGAGTTGCCAGGTAATCCATTCCACGAAGAAATGCGTTCGGCTAGAACCATCGAGCATAAAAAAAAAAAAAAACGCTTGAGCAATTATATTTAAACTAAACGGATTTCGGTAAATACAAAAGCTGATTGGTGTTGTCGTGACAAAACCAAGTATCTAAAATCGAAACTGGTAACTCCTGGGAGGTTGCAGGCAGCCCCGAGTTGCAGTTCAATTAAGATACAATTCGTCTCAGTCACAATCCGTAGAGTTAACTACGGTATGCGCCTACCCCCCCAGACAATTCAACTGCTTAACAGAATCATGTCGCGAGGGTAATATACGTAGTATATTTGTAGGTTCTGTACAACGACCTCCATCCTAAATTCTTTTCCCCTCGAGGAATGAGAATAAGGATTGGAGATCGACCGCCTTCGTTCTCTAGTCAAGAGAGTGAAAGAGAAGTCTTTCCCCAAAGGAAAGCTTCAATGGTGAACAGAATACCGAAGACGATAGTTCAAGCCAAACTGGATGTTCCCGTCCGTTCTTCTCTATTCCAGGTTGGTCGCCTACTGTGAGATACTCTTCTTTCAGCAGCAGTCTTCTTCCAAATGCTAGAAATTCCAGGAATTCGAGCATAGGCGAGGTTCCCGATTATCGTGTATCAATTATCGGGGATTCTCGTCTCCCTCACTTTGGACCGTGGTCTCGCCTAAGTGTTTGGAGATTGTAAAAAACTCGAACACTCTGAGTGCGCTAGAAACTACGTAGAATTCTAAGCACTCTGCGAAACCCCCACCGAATTCGTCAAACGATATCGGCTGGTAGTCCTCTCGATTCCCGTAGAAATCGAGGATGGGGCAGGATCCCTCCTCAACGACCGGGGCTTACGTCAGGTAGGACCCGAAGGTCCCCCCGGTACCGCAGTCCCCAACGTGGGATCCTACAGAGAAATCTCTGTAGGATCTCTCCCCTTTCCCTCGTAGCCGTAAGGCGAGAGGGAAAGGGGGAGGAATTGGATACTCGCTCGCCTTCCCAGTGGAACTAGCAGTTGGAGAAGAGTAGGAGCACCATCTCAGAGCCTGGGAAAACGTATCGTCAGGAGAAAACGTTTTCCCGAGGAGGGTTATGAACTCGCACTGTAGGTAAGGGACTACCGCCACTGGGAACGTCGTCTGGGTGGGGCTGATCGACACCTGACAGGAGAGAGCCGATACCGTCCTCCGACTCATTCCAGTCCTCGTCGAGGTCGAAACCTCTCAGGAGGACCGAAGGGGTATTCAAATACGGTGTCCGAAGACACGTAGAAACGACGCTGTCGCAGTAGAGGAGGTGGAAGTAAGTTGTTTGACCAGCCAGATCTGAGAGAGCCTTCTTGTCTGGAGACGAGAGAGACTACCTGGTTCAACACAGTCAGCAAGCTCCGATCGCGGCAGACCCACCATCGGTTTGGGTTCCCTCTTCGGGCCCCAAAACGACTCGAGCCGAGACGTGGGCTCTGCTGGTGGGAGTGGCGATCCTTCCCCGAGGTCATTGTGCTGACGAATCAGCGCCATAACCTCGACAAAGTTCCTCTGGATCTCGGAAGTCACAGCATCTTGCAGAGTAGGACCGTCAAGCCCCTTGAACAAGAGCATTTTCCGAGAACCCTCCCCTTCAGGAGGGGGAACAGCGACAGCTCTCCCGGTCTCCTCCTGCCACTTGCGCGTATGTCCTGGTCGGTCCGAAGATCGTGCCTGGTACATGCGGCGTCGTGACGGAATCGTGTGGGGCGCGCCCCTCACGATCACTGCGCTGTGCCTCGTGTAAACCGAGGAAGGTTTTGTTGAAGGCACGGGAGAGGAACCTGATACGCTCCCCATTCGCCTCGCTGGCTGAACCAGCGGGCTTGGAGGGCTGCAGGCGATCGCCAACCCGTGGTGGGGATCGAGCTGCAGGCCTAGTCGAGTCATTTCCCTGGGGAGAACGGCTGGACCGAGAACAGCGGCCCCGATCTCGTGTGTCAGGGGAACTGCTGCTGGTTGCCATACCCGCACATTCCCTGTGGGAGTGACGGTCGGGCGACCTGCAGAGACCACTGTCACGGTGAGACCGGTGCTAGTCCTCACGGCGCGTCACACCGCTGACCGGCGATCGGGGGGACCTCTTCCCAGCCTCGGAACGTGGCCGGTCAGAGACCGTCACGTCAGCCCGGGTAGCCAGCTGGTCGCTGCGAGAGCGAGAGCTGGCCTGGTGGGAGGCGCCTGAGCGGCTCTCACCAGCCTTCTGCTCCGCGCCGTGAAACTGGCGCCGAGCGAGCTCTGGCGCCTGATTCTTGGCTGCATGGTCACTGGTAGGTGACGGTACACTCGGTATCTCTCACGGACGAGAGGCCGAGATGGAACCTGGTGTAGTGGCAGAGCCCCTGACACCAGCCGAGGAAGTACCAGTGTTAGCCCGTACCCCTCTGGTCCCCGTAGTCTTCTTCCTTGCGGAAGAAGAGACGGGCCCCGCTCCCGAAGGAGCAGGAGGACCAGCGGAAGAACCCCCCCGTCCCACCGAGGTGAGACGGGTCCCAAGAAGCTCCCGAGGGAGACTTCTTAGGAGGGAGGAGGCAACCTTCTTCTTCCTCGGCTGTGAAGCCTTGAAAGTCGAAGGGGAAGAGGCGGCAGCCGACAACGATGAAGAATGTCACATTTAATATTATAATTACTGTATAATGTTCCAATTATACCGCTGAATACATTTCAAGTTTGTAACTAGCGTGTCGGTGGTTACTGGGCTCGTTAAGTGTTTATTAGGCAGCCAGGTTCTTGAGACGTCTTCGACACTGGAACTGAGTGCTCGGGGTCTTTCTCTGTCCAACGCTACGTGATTTTGGGTGCTCCCAGCTTCGTGAAAACTTGAGGATTAAAACTCCGTTACCTGTGTGGTTGTTCCTGTGTAGTATTCTGTTACCTGTGTGGTAGTTCTGTTGCGGTGTGTTCTGTTACCTGTGTGGTACTGTTGTGTTACCTGTGTGATATCTTAATATATCTCTCAACGTACGAGGACCCAACACTACGAATGGACTGATTATGCAAGTGCTGTATTTTGTTCCAGTAAGTGTTACATGTAGTTATAATTCTGATTATTTGATAGTGGTAATATATTATTACATGCGAAGGTTGTGTTATACATTGGTTTAAATCACATTGCATTTGAAGGTTGTATTTGCTGTAATTACTGAACTACCATGTATTTGCTGTAGTTACTGAACTACCATTACAGTTCACGATTCAAATGGTGTTTAGATAACTGTAATACAGGTTTGGTTGGTAAATGTAACTGGGTTTTTGTAAGTGTAACTCAGGCTTTGTAAATGTAACGTAAATGTAACTTGGGAGGGATAGTAAAATTCAACAGTTAATATGAAATGTTACAATTTATAGGTGACCATTTTGGGTGCAGTACACACACCACAGTTCGAGCTTCTGAGTGCAAGTTGTCTACGATTCCTGTGGGTCCGTGGCACCACTTATGCAACCTGCAGTGGATCACAGCTCACAGCTCTAGTGGATGGGCCAAGACGGGCTCGTCATTCAGCACCTATATGCCAGTGTTGCTTAGATGTAGCATGAAAGCTGTTTATGTCATTTGCATACCCTCTGTGTTAAATTGATCCTAATTACCATAGTGTTAAATAAATTGTTATGATTTACTTGTGTTATCACTTGCTAAGGAAGGTCATCCTCTTTAAGGAGTAGGTGGTTGTTAAAGAAACCCAACACAGTTCAGTGCAACTGTGACATTTGGTGGCAGCGGTGGGATTGCCTTTCGTTAGTCAAGTAGTTTTGGGTCAGTGCATTGTACTTCAAATTTAGTTTAAGAAACAATTTAACAATCATTGTTAATTGCGCTGACTACTAAGGTTTCCAGTTATGGTAATTGATGCTGTAGAGTGTTGACTTTTATACTTTTTAAGATGCTTACAATTAATGCTTTTTGTATTTGCATTATTTTGTAGGAAATATTGCCAGATTTTGTTGTTTCACATTTTCTAGGTTTTCACATATATTTTTCATGATGGAGTATGTAGAATTAGGAGAAAGATTGGGTTGCAGGGGCAGGTATTGCTAGACTTTGTGGAGAAGAAAGAGAGAGAAACAAGAGAGCCCTTTGAGATAGATGAGAGCCGCTGAGAGAGAAGCAAAAAAAATTGAAGCGAAATTGAGTTAGAAAAGATCAAAATGGAAACAGAAATTGCATAAAGTGAAAGCAGGAGAGTTTGAGAGTTGGGGGTTGTTGCGAGTACTACAAGTGAGCTTTCTAATTCCCCTGGCTAAGCTTCCTAAGCTACTTCATTTGATGAATCTAAAGACTGTATAGATTCTTATTTGCAGAGGTTTGAGAGGTTTTGCGTCCAAATGCTAGATGGGATTCTTATCTTCGTGGGCTATTAATCTTAGTGCTCTTCTTCAAGGTAAGGCTCTGGAGGTTTAGTTTCTCGCCTACCGGTTTCAGAGGCTTTGGATTATAATGGTTTGAAGCAGGCTTTGTTGAAGCGTTTCCAGCTTACTGAGGAGGGTTTTCATTCGAAATTTCGTTCCTGTAAGCCAGACCAAGGTGAGAGTCCCTCGCAATTTCTTGCTAGATTGGATAATTATGTGGAAAAATGGTTGAATTTGTCTGGAGGTACGCAAAGTTAGGAAGGTCTCAAGGATTTGTTTTTGAGAGAGCAGTTCATGAACAGTTGTAGTAAACCTCTGTCTATGTTTCTCAAAGAACGACATCCCAAGAATGTGGAATGAAATGTCCTAATCTTGCTGATCAGTTTATTGAAGCTCATGGTTACTCTTCTTTTACTAAAGACTCGCAGGCTTTTCAGAAACTCTCTCTAATTGGAAACAGTTCCTAGATGGTGCCAGCCACAATGGGCAATTGCAAATGCAGTATACAGACCCCTTTGCAGAGAAGACGTGAGAGAAAGTGCTACAATTGCAATAAACCAGGACATGTAGCACGAGACTGTCTTTCCAAGCAGACAGGTAAACATCCAGTAGACCCAAGGAATCCATACAAAGCAGCATTTTTACAGAGTCAGCTGGATCATGTAAGTCAAATTCTGTAAATACTAATGGTGGTAGTCTTTTGCACCAGCATAAGAAAACAGGTCAGAGAAACAAAGTGTACCAGGATGTATCCATGCAAGAGCAATCTCAGATTGGGTCAGCATGTTTAGTGACGAGCATTTGATGAACTGTTGTGTGACTGATGGTCGGTGAGATTGGCTGTGGACAGTTCTACCAGTAATAGGAGGAGTGCAAGGATGTGACAAAATGTTTCTACAGTAATAGGAGGGAGCATGCAAGGGTATGTGACAAAATGCCTATTTCTATGGGTTATGTTGGAGATCATTTTGTTACAGTATTAAGAAGACACAGGTGCAGTGGTGTAGTGGTAAAACGTAAATTAGTAAAAGATAATCAGTTGACAGGTCATGTTCAAAAATGTGTATTGATAGATGGTACAGTGCGTACAGTAGAAGAGGCCTCAATTGATATGACACTTTATATACAGGGAAAGTAAATGCTCTTTGTATGACAGAACCTGTGTATGATTTAATTATAGGAAACCTGGAAGGTGCCAGAAATCATTTGGATCCGGATGAACAATGGTGTAAGAGAGAAAACCAAAAGGAAGGTAGTGAGGTTCTTCAATATCTGTTGTAACCAGAGGCCAAGCATATAAAAAAACAAGCAAGGTCATGAAAGCATTGAACATGTTGCTGGAGGGGTGGAGTTTAGAGGTTTCCCAGTTAACAAAATGAAGGAACTTCAGGCAGAAGATAAAACACTAGGAGTGTACCGAAATTATGCAAATCTCTGGTAGAGGAAAGTCATGGGGAGGGTGGTATTGTAACCATGGGTTTACTGTAGAGCAAAGGCTTGCTAATATCGACTATTGCCAAGTCATCCTAAGGTAA
This sequence comes from Macrobrachium nipponense, assembly GCF_015104395.2. Classification (NCBI taxonomy): domain Eukaryota; kingdom Metazoa; phylum Arthropoda; class Malacostraca; order Decapoda; family Palaemonidae; genus Macrobrachium; species Macrobrachium nipponense. The sequence goes on along the minus strand of NC_087215.1, from coordinate 67,876,933 downwards.
GCAATAACAAATTGTTCAAAAACAACTTATTGTTCCAGAATCTTTAAGGCAAAAGGTGATGAGCATTGCTCATGACAGTATTTTTGTTTAGGAGGGGCACCTCGGTGCTAAGAACCTTAGATCGTATTTTAACCAGCTTTTACTGGCCTGGACTCCGGAAGGAGAGGTGACAAGATACTGTCAGTCCTGTGATGTATGCCAGAAAACATTTCCAAAGGGCAAGGTAACAACAGGTTCCTCTTGATCAGATGCCATTTGATTGGACACACCTTTTGAGCGAGTGGCAGGTAGATCTGTTAGGTCCAATTATCCCAGTAACTGATAGTGGTCATAGATATATATTAACATTGGTAGATTACAGTACCAGATATCCTGAAGCAGTTCCACTGAAAGGCATTGAGACAGAGCAAGTGGCAGAGGCATTGGTACAAATTTCAGTAGAGTTGGGATCCCAAAGGAAATATTGTCAGACATGGGTACGCAATTCACGTCAAATCTCATGAAGGAGGTAGGTAGACCTTTTGTCTGTTAAGCAGTTCAGTAACAACACATATCATCCTTGCATGTAACGGTTGGTTGAAAGATTTAATGGAACCTTAAAAAACAATGTTGAGAAAAATGAGTTCTGAAAGACCAAAAGACTGGGACAGGTACTTGCCAGCATTGCTATTTGCTTATAGAGAAGTCCCACAAGAAAGTACTGGATTTTCACCCTTTGAACTTTTATATGGTAGAACAGTCAGAGGACCCATGACTGTGCTGAAAGAGTTATGGACGAAGGAAGAAACTATGCCTGATGTGAAAAGTACTTACAGTATGTGATAAACCTGAAGGAACGACTGTCAAGAACCTGTGAACTAGCACAGAAAGGGAACTCAAAGAAATCTAGTGCAAGATACAAGAAATATTACGACAGAAAAACAAAGACTAAGACTTTGTAAGGTGGGTGGTTTATGTTTTTTAATTCTTCTCCCAACTGATCACAACAAACTGTTAATGCAATGGAAGGGACCTTTCAAAGTCCTTGATAAGAAAGGATTAGCAGATTATCGGGTAGATATGAATGGTAAAATCCGTATGTTTCATGCAAATCTCCTTAAGAAGTATAATCAGCACTAGAGCCTAATCTAAGTGGCAATGCTTTATTTCAATTGGCTTCTTATGCTGTTATAGATTCAGAGGAAACCGATGATAAGGAACACTTAGTCCATCTATTACCCATGAAAGCAACAGAGTCTTATGCTGATGTCGATGTCAGCCAGATTAACTAGTGAACAGCTTGCATCTGTGAATACCTTATTACATGAATTTAAGGATGTTTTGACAGATCTGCCTGGGAGAACTGATCTCATTCAACATGAAGTCCATTTGACTACTGAGGAACCATCGAAACAGACCATATAAAATCCCCTATGCATTAAGAGGAGCAGTACGAGCAGAGATACAGAGCATGCTAGATATGGATATCATTGAGCCATCTGAATCTCCATATAGCCAGTGCCATTGTAGTGGCAAAGAAATCTGATGGAAGTAACAGAATCTGCATTGATTTCAGAAAGTTAAACAAGGTAACCGTTTTTTGATCCTGAACCTATGCCAGACCCAGAGGAAATAATGACAAAAATTAGCCAAAGCAAGTTCTTTTCAAAGATTGACCTTTGTAAAGGCTATTGGCAGATTTCCAATGAGAAACGAGGATCGTGATTTGACATCATTTTTAGCTTACCCGGATGGATTATACAGATTCAAAGTCATGCCCCATTTTGGGATGTCCAACAGTCCAGCAACATTTAATCGATTGATGCGTAAATTATTAAAAGGTTTTGGAACACACTGATAGTTTCTTGGATGACATCCTCATTCACACCGAATCTTGGGAAGAACATCTCGAAGAATTAAGGAAAGTCTTGGAGAGGCTAAGATGGGCACGCCTGACAGCAAAGCCGTCAAAGTGTGAAGTTGCTCAAACCCAGTTGGTGTATTTAGGACACTTAATTGGCAGTGGTACTGTTGAACCTACAAATGACAAGTTGAAGGCTATTCAAGAGGCACCAAGACCAGAAACAAAGAAACAGGTCAGGTCATCATTGGGTTAATGGCTACTACAGGAAAATATGTGCCGAATTTTGCATCTTTAGCAGCTCCATTAAACTGATTTGACAAAGAAAAGGATTTCCAAATAAGTATAGAGTGGAAACAAGAACATGAAAAAATGCATTTCGAACTTTTGAAATCTATGTTACTTTGTAGTCCTATTCTTAGGCTTCCAGATTTATCCAAAACCCTTTATTCTAAGGACAGATGCTTCCAACAGTGAGGTCGGCGCTGTTTTGATGCAGGTGCATGATGGGAGGAAATATCCTATTGCCTATGCAAGTCGTAAGCTGATGGACCACGTGAACAGAGGTATGCAGTCATAGAGAAAGAGTGTCTTGCTATTGTTTGGGCTTTACAAAAGTTCAAGCTACCTTGTATGGGCAGATTTTTTATAATAGAGACAGATCATCAGCCTTTGGTGCATCTTCAAAAGGCAAAGGTTTCCAATGGTAGATTAATGAGATGGTCTCTTTTTCTACAGTCATATAATTTCAGAGTGGAGGTTATCAAGGGGTCAGAAAACGTAGGAGCTGATTTTCTGAGCCGTCACATTACTGTATAAATGTTAGTACATTCCTTTTATATAGTTTTCCTTGTAATGTACCACAAAATCTTATTTTGTGTCTTCAGGAAGGAGGTATTGTCACATTTAATATTATAATTACTGTATAATGTTCCAATTATACCGCTGAATACATTTCAAGTTTGTAACTAGCGTGTCGGTGGTTACTGGGCTCGTTAAGTGTTTATTAGGCAGCCAGGTTCTTGAGACGTCTTCGACACTGGAACTGAGTGCTCGGGGGTCTTTCTCTGTCCAACGCTACGTGATTTTGGGAGCTCCATGCTTCGTGAACTTGGGACAACTCCGTTAACCTCGTGTGGTTGTTACCTGTGTGGATATTACTGTGCTGTTACCTGTTGTGGTTATTGCTTACCGTGTGTGGTACTGTTGCTGTTACATGTGATATTTTCTTAAATATATCTCTCAACGTACGAGGACCCAACACTACGAATGGACTGATTATGCAAGTGCTGTATTTTGTTCCAGTAAGTGTTACATGTAGTTATAATTCTGATTATTTGATAGTGGTAATATATTTTATTACATGCGAAGGTTGTGTTATGCATTGGTTAAATCACATTGCATTTGAAGGTTGTATTTGCTGTAATTACTGAACTACCATGTATTTGCTGTAGTTACTGAACTACCATTACAGTTCACGATTCAAATGGGTGTTAGGATAACTGTAATACAGTTTGGTTGGTAAATGTAACCTTGGGTTTGTAAGTGTAACTCAGGCTTTGTAAATGTAACGTAAATGTAACTTGGGAGGGATAGTAAAATTCAACAGTTAATATGAAATGTACAATTTATAGGTGACCATTTTGGGGTGCAGTACACACACACAAAGTTCGAGCTTCTGAGTGCAAGTTGTCTACGACCTTCCTGTGGGTCCGTGGGCACCACTTATGCAACCTGCAGTGGATCACAGCTCACAGCTCTAGTGGATGGGCCAAGACGGGCTCGTCATTCAGCACCTATATGCCAGTGTTGCTTAGATGTAGCATGAAAGCTGTTTATGTCATTTGCATACCCTCTGTGTTAAATTGATCCTAATTACCATAGTGTTAAATAAATTGTTATGATTTTACTTGTGTTATCACTTGCTAAGGAAGGTCATCCTCTTTAAGGAGTAGGTTGGTTGGTTAAAGAACCCAACACAGTTCAGTGCAACTGTGACAAAGAAGATGAAGACAACGACGACACCTTCCTCCTCTTCTTCATCAGTTTCCTCAGGACAGACGTAAGATCTGCCATCCAGGGCGGAGCCGGGGCTGCTGTAGCCAAAGCCACAGGGCCCGGACGCACCTGTATAGACAGACCAAAGTCTGGGGCAGTACCACCACAAACAGGGACGACGTCAGCAGGTATGGGCATCTCAGGAACGGCAGGCACAGCCAGCACAGCATCGGCAGGGACAGCCAGCGCAGCAACGGCAGGGACAGCTAGTGCAGCAACGGCAGGGACAGCTAGCACAGCAACGGCAGGGACAGCCAGCACAGAATCGGCAGGTACAGCAGGCAACACCGGTAACACAGGAGGTGGAGCAGCCGCCAGCGACATCCTGGTACCTGCGGCAGGTCCGGGGGTGAGCTCTAGGGCAGTGGGAGTGTGGTCGCGGCAGTGCGGCAACCGCAAGCGGCGGCGGCACACCCCGCCCTCGGTACGGCGAACAGCCCTGCACAGCGGCTGTAGGTGAGACTGTTACCACGTGAGGCGAGTACACCAGGTGAGGAGGGACGGCGTCACCTGGAGTCGACATCGTTGTCGTGGTCACCGCTCCATGGGTGACTGCAGCAGGCCCAGGCAGATAGAGCAGCAGCCCCTGGACACTAGGCACGCCCTGCAGACCGAAGGACGCCCATACCTGACCAAGGTCAACCCTCGTGGCAGTAGCACCTGCGGAAGTAACAGTAGTGTGATTAGTGGGGGGGAGTCCCCTCGCGTGGGGGGGCGAGCCCCACTCCGAACGAGCAGAAGATCCCGAATACAATTGTACATCGGGGCACCGAGCGCCTTCCCCCGCGCTCGACGGATCGGGCGAGGAGAAGGACCCAGATAACCTCCCCCCCCCGAAGGGGAAGGGCCATCCGTGGGAGCTGAGCGGGAGGTGGGGGATTCTCGTTCCCCACCCCCGCACAGCACCCATGTACCCAAAACAAAAATACTACAGGGCCCGAGAGCAATCGTGCCCTCGGCACCGAGTGCAAGGGCATAAGGATCAATTCCTGGTTGAGCGGAATCTTGATCCAAAATGAATATTGATGCAATCAAAACATAACTGAAAATGAAAAGAATACTGCGCTTGCGATTCACTTCATACAAGATAAAAGGGAAAGACAATTCCCGGGTAAGAGCGGAAACATTGATTCCAATGAAATGAGAATCAAAATAATATATGAAAAGAAAAAGAATACTGGACTTGCGATTTACTTCACAAAATAAAAAAGGATCAATTTCCGGGTAAGAGCGGAAACTGATCCAAAATGAGTATTAATGCAATCAAAATTAATATATGAAAATGAAAAAGAATACTGTACTTGCGATTCCACTTTCATACAGAATAAGTTTTCGTGCCGAGCACATTCGCTCGGCATTGAGCACACAGGTCAAAAAAAGGGATTTTGACGTAGGAAAAATCTATTTCTGGGCGAGGAAGCCGTGTCGCCCAGTGAAATGTGTCTGCTTTAGCACTATTTCTAGTAAAATATTGCTATAATACCAGAGAACTGCTAAATTGGACATGTCAGAAGCCTCTGACTCGCTCACCTATATAAAAGGTGTCGGTATAAAACTAGGGCGAGTGTTAAACACTACCACAGCAACCCCTCCAATTAGCCTTTTCCTCATCAAAAGACCCTAAATACGGGGAGCCGACCCATAGGTCACACCTAGCTACCCCGTTGAAGGCATCTGTGACGTCATACTTTTCGATAGCCATATCGTGTTCGCACGCTCGAATATAGCTATCTGTTCTTTTATTTTTATTCTTCGTTATGGATCGTCAATCTACCTCTTCACCCAAGTTAAGTACTGGTTCCGCCCTTTTTCAATATTTAGGGAGTGAATTGCCTTTCGTTTTGCCTTTATTTAGGGTTTTGTTAGGCGTCACTTTTAAGTAGCGGGCGGGCGGCGAGTCGCCTTTACGGCTTACCCTTGAATTGTACCGATTGCGAGTGGTCTTCCTCTCTGCTTGTAACATGTGATATTTCAGTACATATATTTATTTATTTCTTGGGTGGCAGTTTTAAGTCGATCCTTTTTTCGTTTATGTTTTTGTTATTTTCATTATTTTCATGTTTTTCACGGGTTCTTCATTCGAGCACGTTTCTTTGTTACGTGTTTCGCCATATATCCACCGTTATCCCTTTTATTTTTAAGTTTGGTATATTTCATTCAGATATTTTTCCCTTTTTTCTTTTTGTCTGCCTGCCGTTTCTTATCGTTTTGTCAGTAGGCAAGTAGGATTTCCCCTTTTGCGCCCACCGTTATCGGGTGGCCTTCATAGCGGTTTTATATTTTATGAGGTTTTATCTTCATTTCCCCACCCCATGTTAAAGCATGATTTTCTTTTAGCTTTAAGTAATTGATTTTATTTTGTCTATGTATTTGTTGGATGTTATGTCGGTTAGCCTACATAGGCTGTGCCTGCGTTTTCCTCGTGATCTTTTTTCGCGGGGATACGTTGGTCACATGATCGTCACCCCATCAGTCCTCCCTTCCTCCCCCTCACGTGGGGCCCCCAGTAATTGGGTGCTCCTCTCGCTCAGGTTGTTGCTGACAACCGTTCCCAATCAGCGGAGGGGGGGGGGGGGGGGGGGGGGGGGTGTAGAGGGTCCTCCAGGACCTTAGGTTGGTGGGTGTCGCTTCTCAGCCGACCTCCTCCGGAGTTGATGGTTGATTTGCGTATTTAGCCTCGGTTTCCGTGGATTTGTTGCGCTTTGCTTCTTTCAGCTCTCGGAACTTACATCCATCCGCCTAAAACATTCCCTCTCCGCATAAGGTGGGTTTAGATTCCGGCTTCTCCAGTAGTTGTTGAGGGCTATGTTTACGGAAGTTACTCTTCCGAGGGCAGAGATATTATATTTGTTATTTTCATTTTCATTTTTTCTTTTCGTTTTGCCACGGAACTTGGGAGTTCATGTGGCCGTCCCGGGATACTTCGTGTACCCCCCTCCCCCGGTCATACAGTTCCGGGTTGTTTTATTTCTTACACAGTTCCCGGGACGTAAATATATAAATATATAAGGGGTTTTATATTTTCTGAGTCCGATATGCTCCGGCATATGACATTATTATCATAACAATCCTAATAAGTTTGGTGCAATTGTTCTTTTATATATTATTCACTTACAGGCCACTCAGTGTCTGGTTGCGGTCTACAGGATCGTGCAACCATGATGTTTGCCAAAGAAAAATGCCCCCGTGCGCAGTATTGCTTACAGATTCCGTAGTCTGGCATCACGAAAACTGCTTTGCCTGCTACGACTTGTACAACAGGTTACCTGTTCGGTAAGTTACCGCACTGCTTGTTCTATGCATATTGTGATGGAATTTATATTACATACTTGTGTTTAGTGTTAAAAAAAAAATAAAAAAAAATAAAAAAAAAAACAAAAAAATAAAAAATTACTATATAAATATAATAAATAATAAAAATTTCTTTAAATTAAATAACATTAATTAATCAACATATGTAAGCTAATGTTCAAAGATTTTACTCGAAATTGACACATTCCTTGCATTACAGACGGAGCAGTCTGTTAAGCATGCTGCACTCTCCACCCTCAAGATCTGGGTTGGAGGTTTTGGACGGAACGTAGGGAAAGCTAAGCCGCATATTCTACCTCAAGATATGGCAGCCTTCCCAGCCGGGAAATCTGCTGGATACGTTGACCCAAAAGTCGCAGCACCAATTATCAAATCAATTCAAGATTCAGTTATGGAACAGCAAGAGGCAGAGTTGCCGGACCTTGGTTTGGAAGGAGTCTCACTTGAAGTAGTGAGGATTTGCCCGTTACACTAGATATGGGTACAGGTAACAGTGTTAATGAGGCTAGCCTAGTTGGTCACCGGGGTCTTTCCTCGAGTGACTGATTCTTCCTCTCCCTTTACTTCCAATTCCTTCATGGGTTTCACAGGAGGTTTGCCCCCTTCCAGTTCGCATTCCTTCTCTGTGATTCCTAAATTAAAGAGAAAACCTTCAGGTAAAACCTTGCTTAAAAGCAAATCAGAGACAAAGCCAAGGCCTGGGCAGGTGCCAGAGGTTCATACACATATTAAACCTAGGCTGAGATCTCTTTCTAAGTCTGCAAAATCCAAGGCCTCATGGAGGGAACTCTTCCCATTGCCCACAAGTCCCATTCCATCAACGTCTAGAGACGGATCGGATACCTCATAAGTACCGTAGGGAGGGCAGGAAGGTTCCCCTTTAGTTGGCCAAGACCTGTTCAACACGAATATTTTAACTCAGGTCAGTGGTCTTGGTAGCTTAGTCAGTTCAGTTGCAGCAAGGTTTGAAAGGGTGTTTTAAAAGTTTAGGTGCACAGGACTCCCTGATTGCAGGTCTCAGACAGGAGTCGGCAGTTCCGGCACCTCCTAGTAACTTGGTGCAAGGTCGGAGCATGCCTGACGGGTCCACGCTCCCTCCGTTCAACCCTGGTAATCCTTGGAGGGTGGTGAACTTCGCTCCGTTTGTCAACGGGATGTTGACTGTAGAAGGTTGTGGTACACGTAGACTCGAGGATTTCGAGTTCTTCCCCGAAGGATTACGGCCACCATTTATAGGTTATGTTAGGCTTATGGAGGCAGCTCTGATTAGGGAGGATAAGGTCTCCAAGGGGACTGTTATCCTTTCTAGCAATCAGGCTCAGCAAGCATGGATACGGAGCCTAGAAGAGTGGAACTGCTCAAATACTAAGGTAATAGCATTTAAAAGCCCTTTCACGATGTTTACGACTGATGACGGGAACCCCTTACCTTTTACATCAAAGGTAGCAGGACTTACCCTTCAGGCAGTGACTCGGGAAGAGCCCAGCTTAGCGAGAACAGATCCCACATCATTGCTACTCCCAGGTAGGGAGAATTTGTGGGAAGTTGCCGGCTACATTCTCGGTAGGCAAGCTTAAGCCACTCGTGCAATCAACTTGTTTAGTGAGCGCCTCCCTAGGCTGTCAGACGCACTGATCCAAGCCGAATTTGATGCTAGGACACGTCTTGCAAGGTCTCTTAACTCCCTAGTGATGACGGAGACGGCGGCTCTGGAGTACGCTCATGAGCTGCTGTTTAAGGTTATTGCGGAGTCGTTACTTTTGAGCATGCAATGTGACTCGTACGACTTTGCGGTTACTAAGAGAAATTGCAGGAAGCATGTTCTATCCGAGGCTACGATCAGGCACAAACCCAACAAGCTTCTGGCTTCCTCAATCTGGGGTGCAGATCTCTTCCCAGCTTCGGCAGTAAACGAGGTTCAGGACGAGGCATCACGTTTTAATCAAAGCATCAGATTGCGTTGGGGCATTCCTTTCAAAAGGAAATTAGAGTCTTCTTCCTCCAGTTTTAGGGCTAGGAAGAGGCAAAGAAGGTACCAACCTTTCCAAGTTCCGCAACAGCATCCTGTGCTACAAGCTGTACCAATTCAGCAAGTTCCCCAGCCTTCATCTTCTAAGGCTCAGCCTCAGCAACAGCATCAATTTGTCTTCCTATCGCCGTCGGCTAGCCAACAGGTTCCCCCACTGTATTCAGTGTCGCCTGCTTTTAACCCGGTCTATGAGAACCGGGTATTTCAACCTTTTACCAAGGTTGCTAGGGGTGGCAGGGCTAGAGGCCCCTTTCGTCAGCGTGGAGGAACTGGAGCCCAAGGGCGAGCTAGAGGTGCATGGTCAGAGGATCCCGACCCTCGTCATCTCAATGAGGTTCCTCAGGTAGGAGGAAGGCTGTATCTCTTTCGACATCGTTGGGGGTTCAGCAGCTGGGCGGAAAGCATAGTATCCTGGGGCCTAGGCTGGGGTTGGATCAAGGGTCCTTCTCCACCCATCACCTTCTATCAGCAACCAACGCAAGGGTTGATGGATTACTCCAGGGACCTTCTCCAGAAGGGAGCAGTCTCCAGGACAAAGAACTTGAAATTTCAGGGTCGTCTATTCAGTGTCCCAAAGAAGGGGACCGACAAAAGGAGGGTGATCTTAGACTTGTCCCGTTTAAACTTGTACATTCGTTGCGACAAGTTCTAAATGCTGACCATCTCTCAGGTACGGACCTTACTTCCCGTGGGGCCGTCACCACCTCTATAGATCTTACAGACGCCTATTATCATGTCCCGATAGCTCGGCACTTCCATCCATTCCTGGGCTTCAAACTAGGGAAAGAAGCCTATTCCTTCAAGGTGATGCCCTTCGGGCTGAATATAGCCCCAAGGGTTTTCACGAAACTGGCGGAGGTAGTGGTGCAGGAGCTAAGGTCTCAGGGTTTATTGGTGGTGGCGTACCTAGACGACTGGCTAATCTGGGAGATGGTCAAAGACAAGTATATGAAAGCCACGGACAAGGTCATATCTTTCCTGGAATATATAGGGTTCAAGATCAACAGGACCAAGTCCCGATTGGCCCCAGAATCCAAGTTCCAGTGGCTAGGTATCCATTGGGGCTTGGATTCACACAATCTTTCCATTCCATCAGGGAAGGGGAAGGAGACTGCCAAGGTAACAAGCCAATTCTTAAAATGCAAAAAGGCTTCGAGAAGGAATCAGGAGACGATCCTAGGCTCGCTCCAGTTTGCCTCAGTCACAGACGTTCTGTTGAAAGCCAAGCTCAAGGACATCAATCGAGTTTGGCGTTCAAAGGCCAATGCCAAGTGTCGCGACAAGTTCGGCCGGGTACCTCTGATTCTCAAGAAACGTCTATGTCCATGGGCAATGGCCGAAAATCTGGCCAAAGAGTTACAGTTGCAGTTCCCTCCCCCGTCCCTACTGGTGCATACAGTCGCATCACTGACAGGTTGGGGAGGTTATTCACAGCACGAGAAGGTTCAGGGAACTTGGTCACCTCAGTTCCAAAAGCTTCACATCAACATCCTGGAAGCTATGGCAGTGTTTCTGACCTTAAAGAAGCTCCGCCCTCCGGAGAAGACTCATATCAGGTTGGTTCTCGACAGTGCGGTAGTGGTACACTGTATAAACAGAGGTGGTTCAAAGTCAAGTCATGTGAACCACGTGATGATAGCAATTTTTTCTCTAGCCGACAAGAACACCTGGCATCTATCGGCTACCCATCTGGCAGGAGTCCACAATGTAGTAGCAGACGCACTGTCCCGGTCAATCCCCCTGGAGTCAGAATGGTCACTGGACCAGGAATCCTTCAAGAGGGTTTGCAGGAGAGTACCGGGTCTGGAAGTAGATCTGTTCGCTACAGGGGCAAACCACAAGCTGCCTTGTTACGTAGCCCCAAATATGGACCCTCTGGCATACGCTATGGACGCCCTGAGTATAGATTGGAACCAGTGGAGGGAGGTTTATTTATTCCCTCCAGTGAACCTTCTCCTGAAGGTGCTGCACAAGTTGAAATCCTTCCTCAGGTCTTCACAAAACCCTATCTTTATGGATTTCATGAAGTTTGCAGGTAGGAGAGTAGGGGACATTGATCCACAGAACATTTTGTTCTTGGAGTCAGACAAAAGAGAATCTACACTTCGCCAGTATGATTCAGCAGTTAAACAATTGTCTACATTTCTCAGGGAATCAAATGTCAAAGTAATGACAATAAACGTGGCTATAACCTTCTTCAGGACTTTATTCGAACAAGGCTTGGCAGTTGCACAATAACAACCACTAAGTCAGCTCTGGAAAAAGATTTTTCTTCTCGGGTTTGGTATAAATCTAACTGAGTCTTATTTCACCTCAATCCCAAAGGCATGTGCACACCTGCGGCCCATTCACAGGCCGTCGTCAGTGTCATGGTTTCTTAACGATGTTCTCAGGTTAGACTCTAAAACAGACAACTTCAAATGTGATTGCCAAACCCTTTTGCGTAAGGCACTGTTTTTATTAAGTCTGGCTTCAGGTGCCAGAATATTAGAGATGTCATCTTTATCTAGAGGCCAAGGGCATAGTATAAAATTCCTTTCCTCGGGTGACGTGTTGCTTTCACCAAATAAATACTTTATGGCTAAGAATGAGAACCCTTTGGTAAGGTGGTCCCCATGGAAGGTTGTTCCGCTTCCGCAACATCCATCTTTATGTCCTGTTAAAACTCTTAAGGACTATTTATCTAGAACATCTACCTTTTCCGAAGGCCCCCCCTTTTCATGTGGGGCGGCGGTGGTACCATATCTCTAAAGGGCATTAGGCAGCAGTTTTTTGTATTTTATCAAGAAAGCCAGCCCAGGGTCATTTCCCAAGGTGCGTGGTATTCGGGCTATAACAACTTCTGTAAATTTCTTCAAATATATGAACTTTGATGATCTGAAGAAGTATACTGGTTGGAAGTCGCACTGGGTTTTCCAAAAGCATTACCTTAAGTCTTTGGAGGATCTTAAATATCATGCAATAGCTGTAGGGAGATCAGTGACTCCTGCTACAACATCAATATAGCACTGTCCTTGTGTCATATGAATATTTTCCATTATGCCAGCATTATTAACATTCTACCTACCGCAGCAAATGTCTTTGTTATTAGAATTGGTGTATGGTGTTAATTTATACAATTTAATATTCTATTTCATTTCAGAGTGATGTAGCTTGGTGTTTCTCTGGTACAATTTCACGGGAGTGACACGGCTGAGCCCAGAAAAGGGATTTTGACGTAGGAAAAATCTATTTCTGAGCGAGGAAGCCGTGTCGCCCAGTGAAATCCCCCCCTGGTTTTTCCCCCCCCTTGCTGTGCACACACATTTCACGGGAGCGACACGGCTGAGCCCAGAAAATATAAATGAAAAAGAGTACTTACTTACAATTTTCATTCACACATTTCCAACCAAAATATACGGCTCGGAGCGAGCGCTCTCCCACCCTCGGCACCGAGCACACACAATACGAGGATCATTCTGGGGAACTTTGAATTCCCGCACTTACACCCTTCAGTCCCGGGTACTCGGGTAATCGGAGGGCGTGGTGATACCATGATCCTTTAATTCACAATTGAATTCAATGGAAATAAAGTTGAAATGATTGTACTTACTAGATAAATAGAAAAAGAAAACACAACCATGCGAAAGCAACGACGATGAAGCGGGCAGAGAGCGATGAAACACACGTCTACACGCAAGCAGGCCGAAAGCAAAAGTGATTTTTCACCTCCCAGTTGCGCGGCGCGAGCACTGTCAGACAAGCAGTTAACTACCGAACCCCTTGTTCGAAAGCTTACGACCTATCCAGCTGCCGCTAGTAACCTTCCTATTGTAAAAGGACCGAAAGGTTTGTATCTCGTGTCGGAACAAACACGTGTTAATTTTATCTCACACGTTTCATTGTACTGGTAGAACCCTGGTATGATCAAAAATCAGGTCATTAGTAATGTACCTTAAGTATAACGAAATTTATATAAATAGTTCAAATCCCTAAGTGCGAAGTTCATGATCATCATATCCTACGAATAGGTGCAGTAAACAAGTGATCAATTACCTCCACAATCTCCTATGGGCATACAGTTTTTATCGCTAGTAGTTGGTACGCTAAAAAAAAGTGCGATACTCAGTGTTTTCAACGAAGGATTGTCAGTGCCAGAATTCTCGCTTTTAATTAATTTGCTATGTACAAAGGTAATGTCCACAGTTTCAAAAATATATCTTTGGAGCTCACGTTTCATAGATAATGAAACTTCTAATATTATATATACTACCTGCATCTCTGCAAAACTCGTACAGATCAAGTGGCAACCATAATTATGCGGACTAAGTATTCTATCTTCCCAGATCGCCAATCCATTATCATGCATATGAGTTAATTGTTTTATCCCGTTCGATACTTTATAGTGACCATATACAGCAGATGGCCTATAAATGAAGAAAACATGAGTGGCCACAAATCTTGTGATTTAATATAGAATTTTTTTCCCCAGAAAACTGCTATTTTCCAAAGAAGAAACTAAAGTTGAAATTTGTGAAACTCGGGACGACAATGAATTAGTGGATTCATATGATTCACATGATTACATATTAAAGGTCTTTTTTCCTGAAGATTACTCATCTTCAGATGAAGCTGATCATGAAAAAAAAAAAAAAAAAAAAAAAGTGAAAATGAGCAAGACAATAGTGTTATATTATGTGACATGCAGCCTCAAAATGTCAATAATGATGACGAGGAACAGTGCATGATTTTATCGTCAGATAGTGATGAACACATCAATGCAGACAATAGTGTTATGATATGTGACACACAGCCTCAAAATGTTAATAATGATGCCGAGGAACAGTGCATAATTATATGGTCAAATAGTGACGAACACATCAATTCAGATATTACACATATCAGTGACAGACTCGGATGAAACGTTGTTCACAATTAGAAAATTAAATAATTTTGTTTACCGAGTAAGGTGAGCATTTTGTTTTCTTTGTTTTCGTATAGAAGGCCAAAAGTAAACATGCATCGCTTGAAAAACGTAACTAAGCTCTTGCGGAAACTTTATGTGGATACAACGGCAATACTGCTTCGTAGTTCGTAGCAGAGCTCTGTTTGCAGTTACTGAGGATGAACCTCCGTAAATAAACTCTCGCGGGGTAAATGGCCAAACTATAGGGAAATTAAGTTTTTATTTGTCACGGCGAGATACGCTCTTAACCCATAAATAAGCAATAAAAATTCATAATAAAATATAAGGATAACAAATGAAAATCAATGCAACAAAAGCCGATGATGGGTTTTCTTCAAACAAAAATGGGAAGTTGCCAACGTCTTGCTAATCGAATATCTATTACATTGAGGAGAATTTATAATACACTAAACCGATCATCACTGATAAGGTACCAACTTTGGGTGTAATGTGCTGTTGATTTTCAAGTGCTATTAGTCATGCTTTGCTTTGAAATTGCTACTGAGGCTATGTTAAGAGGACACCCATTCATTTCATATAAGCAATGTCCTGTCCGCAATGAATTTGGTTTATTTAGCAAATGATAATCAGGTTAGCCTTAGAAGCAATGTTTTGTTGTGGTCTGGCTATAAAACCATCGTTTCCGGTGGTTTTTCATAATCCAGAGGTCCTCAATAAGCCTCCTTTCTCTTGTCACTCCTTAATCAACTAGGAGCAAGAGTTCGTGCTGGTACAAGGGTGGATTTAATCTATACAACCTAACCACCAACGAACCGACAGAACTTTTATACCTTTGCTAAATTAAAGTCCATTCGTTTTTTTTTGGTTATGTAAATTCAACAAATATTACTAAACAGCTAACAATAGTAAAAAAATTAAAATGTAAATTGGTTGAAATATGGGCAGATTTAGTTTGATATGCAGAACATACTGTATCCTAGGCTTAAGATCACCAGGCATATTGTGAATACGTCTACAAGACACTGCGTTATTTAGTGATATCTAACAATTTCACGACTCCCGATTTCAAAGTAAATTATAATTCCATCACTGAAATATTCTTTAGAATAATACAAACTGAACAATAGCTTTCCTTCTAAATCAAACCATATAAACTTTATGTATATATATGAATGAATGGATCTTGAAATTTAAGCTATAATACCAACCACTGGGCCACTTCAAATTATTCATCACTCAACAGTAACGAGAGGGAGCTGAAGTGGTTGGACAGGCAACATGAATGGAATCCACAAAGTAAATTGGATGAAGTACATGGATCTAAGTGTGAATATGGAAGAAAACCCACCAGTTACACTAAAAAGTAATGGTCAGAGAGGCTGGACACCAAGATGGAATATCGGAAGCCTTAAGGACGCTGCAAAACCCATTAGTAATGCCTAAAGTACACCGCATGGTATTGTAATGGAGAAGTACAAGGTTCAGTTAGCAAAAGTTAAGGGCTTTCAAGGATTGAAACGTGAGTTGTTGCAAGATGCTGAGGAACGATTGTCAGTCAGGTGTCTTCAAAGACACAGAAGGAAATATCTTGCAAAAAGAAAAAATAAATAAATAAATCAAAGATTATTTGTGGGAGGTGAAGGGACCAGTGATGTAAATATAATCTATATGTATATGTAAAGAAAGTTTTAAACAAAGTAAAGAATGACAAAGCACCAGGTCAACCAAAGGTAAAAATTTAAAAGAAGGTACTTGGCATAGAGGGAGGAATGGCTACTAGAACTATTAAAGGCAATAAAGTATGATGGTGAATGCGTCAAAACAAAAGGGAGATGTGATGATTTGTGGTAATCATAAAGGAATCAAATAAAACATTTATGGAAGGTTTTTAAAGAAAGTTACTAGGTGAGAGATTAGGACCAATTGAGAGGATTCGTGAAAAAGCAGTATGGTTTCATTAGAAGGGGAATTACAATTGATGCTGTGTTTATAATATGAAAGTTACAGGAAAAGAGGCCGGGAGGTGATCGGATGCCCTGCTGTGCAATTACAGATTTACAAAAGGCATTTAATGAAATACCAAGGGAGGTAATGTTTTAGTGTTTAAAAAAGATTAAAGTGCCACAGTAGTTAGTTATACTAATTATATAAAAGAGGAGTTAAAACAAAAATAACAGCATGTGGCAAAACAGAAGTATCTGTAGTTAGATAATTTATATCAAGGATAAGCAGTTAACCCATTTCTGTTTGTACTGTTATGGATGTACAAAGTGGAAGAATTAGGAATGATAAGTTAAGTTAAGTATATCTTAGTTTTACCAGACCACTGAGCTGATTAACAGCTCTCCTAGGGCTGGCCCGAAGGATTAAATATTTTTATGTGGCTAGGAACCAATTGGTCACCTAGCAACGGGACTTACAGCTTATTGTGGGATCCGAACCACACTATATCAAGAAATGAATTTCTATCACCATAAATAAATTCCTCTGATTCCGCTTTGGCCGAGCTGGGATTCGAACTACGGACCACCGGATTGGCAGCTGAACGCAAAAACCACTCGTCCAGCGAGGAACTATGGAAACTTCTGTGCAGATGATCTGGTGACTGCAGCAAAAGCTCAAGGAGAATTGCAAAGAATGGTAGAGCATGGCAGGAATCTCTTGAATTGGGTGGTAGGAAGCTTAAGCTAGGGAGGATGTTATGAAGAATTCAGACCAGTTTTCATGTATGGTTCAGAAGCATGGGCATCAAGAGGGAAGGAGGAACAGAAGCTGAAGTAAACAGAAATGAGGATGCCGAAGTGAATTTTGGAAATTCCCCTCCATAAGAGGCTGGAAATAAAGAGACTTGAAAGTACCACAGTGCTAAGATTACTAATGTGAAATGAGAATCAGATTGAGATGGTATGATGGGAATGGGGTAAAGATATGAGATGGTATGGGAATGGGGTAAAGATATGAGATGGTATGGGAATGGGGTAAAGATATGAGATGGTATGGGAATGGGGTAAAGATATGAGATGGTATGGGAATGGGGTAAAGATATGAGATGGTATGGGAATGGGGTAAAGATATGAGGAGTAAAGAGGTCTTGGGTGGAACTTTTAAAGGTAAAAGGTTGCAAAGGAAATGGAATACCATGAAAAACTGAAGAAGGATTTGCATTAAAAGTTTAG
>NC_087215.1:67819852-67859112 GCF_015104395.2 Macrobrachium nipponense | reverse complement strand
TTTGCATTAAAAGTTTAGTCAAAAAAAAGATACCTTTGACAGAAACCATTTGAGAAGATGCATTATGGCAACTGACCCTTTAGTTGGCAATGGGATGAAAAATATATGTGTTACAATTATATGTACTAATATATATTGGTTTATTATATATATAAATCATTTAGTATAAAAATAAGTCAACAATTAATGACAAATTATACCAAGATGTATATTATAAAAATTATACATAATGTTTATTATAATGCACATATACAAAACTGCACCTAAAAAATGACATCCTAGTAATTACAGTAAGTATTGTAGTATATTTACAGAATAATGTTACAATCTCAGAAAAAAACATTATCTGGTACAGCTACTGAAGTATTCAATGCTAGTACCTTACCGTTTATGTTCTTTACTTCATACATTACTATTCTTATTTTTTGTGGTCAAGCAGTCCAAAATACAATTGTTTCTAAATATCTTAAAATTATTGGGATACACATTTCAAAACACTTTTAGTTACAGTAAACTATATAGTAGCATAACAATAAAATTCATAATAGTGTAGCTGATAATTACATAAGTCCGCTAAGTTAACTATTAAGTTGAGGTGCTACTTGTAGTTAGAAGATGTTTGGTTAGAGAAACAATAAAAAAAACTCAGATTAATGGTAACTGTGTCTTTTAGCTTGTATACTAGTATAGCCAAGGGGTACAATATTTCAAATATAGAGGCACCTCATCACCTTGTTTTCAACAATGCTGTATAATCAGGTAATCGTTCAGTAGTACAGTATAATTTTTAAACCTCGCAAATGCATTTGTATTATAATAAAAAAATATAAATTCATTTCAACACTTAACTATAACAATAAATAATCCTAATGCACTTCCTTATCAAAAGAATACAGATATGTTATTTTCAAATGACCCAAATACATTGGGGGATCTACAAAACCAAATGGACTTACATAATTCTGATAAATTTAGAGATTCTATATAAATAAATTTGCTTTCAATGAATGGCACTGGTATGCTCGTACAACTTCTTGTATGCAACTTTGGCCTTCTCTTGTATATCTTTTCTTGATTGATTAAATTCAGGCACTAAGAAAAATGAAAAAAATATTAGTACAGATATATATATTAAGCAAGTGCAGTAAAAAGACACTAAATAAAATAGTAAGGAAGTGTTTTACCTTATTATTTGAAAAAATTCTTTATTCACTAATTTAATAAAGGTACTACATACTTTACGTAACATCCATTGAGAGTAAAGCTAGCACCCTTATTCAACTTTTCTTTTTAAAAAATAGTACCACATCAAGTAAGTTAAACTACAAAGGTCCCAGGTTTATTGAAGCCTTCTTAGTCACTAACAAGACTGTTGTAAAATCAATGCAGAACCACTAAGTTTTGGATGATTGCATACTATGTGCCAGGGCAACCATTCTAACAACAAATTTGTTGACAGATTATAGAATACCATCGAAGGAATCTGGCTTAGTTCCTAGCAAGTATTTATGCATTCTCAGCTTATATACCATAAATACTACCCGGTACTACAGCATGCATAAAAATAAAATTCACCACCATTTATCATAAATTTTACATCTGTAATTTGAGCATTTTCTACTTAATTCCCAATAAACCTTTTCCCATTCGTGCCATTTCTCTATGGTTTTCTGGTCCCTCCCTAGTGAGCACCATCACTTAGAATCTTGAATATCTCCAACTATTTTCAACCTCCAAAAATCACATCCATCCACTAGAAATCTTAGTGTACCCCAGCCATGGATATGATATTGTTATTTTACAATAAAGTTTTGTACATACTTACCTGGCAGATATATACTTAGCTTACGTCTCTGACGTCACGACAGAATTCAAAACTCGCGGCAAATGCGACAGGTAGGTCAGGTGATCTACCCCACCCGCCGCTGGGTGGCAGGTGTATGAACCAATCCCCCTTTCAGTCATAATTTTTCTTCCACCTGTCTCCTGAGGGGAGGCTGGGAGGGCCATCAATCGTATATATCTGCAGGTAAGTATGTACAAAACTTTATTGTAAAATAACAATATCATTTTTTGTACATGAAACTTCCTGCCAGATATATACTTAGCTGATTGACACCCTTGGTGGAGGGAAAAAGACAGAGGTAACAAAGAAGGAAAAAGGGGGGGGAAACAACATCTGTTGTAGGATACTAACAAACCTTGGTTCTTACCTGATAAGGCTGAAGACTTCATAGTTACTGTCTATTAGTCTGCAAAGCCTGAAGAGCTACAGCGAGGGCGTGACCTACAGCTGAAAAGACTCTTTGGGTCTACCGAAGGGATTTGATATCCACTTACTCAGTAGAATCCAAGTCGGATCATGTCAATGGGGATTCGCCCTCTTAAATGACAGAGCCTGACCACTACCAATGCAGGGAGCTCTAGCACAAACAGATCACCTAACCATTCTAAATGTTAGCAATACGAATAGAAAGAGATGCCTACCCGCATCCTCTTTCAAACAACCATAAAAACACAACACAAAACAGGGGAACAAAAAATTTACAAAGGATATGCTTCAGCTCCCTGCCCCAGCACGAATCCGCCGATACATACGGGCCTAACGCGAAGCACTTCTCGTAAGTAATCTTGACGTCTCTAAGGAGTGGTTCGTGAATACTGAATTGCATCTCCAGAATGTTGCTTTCATCAGATTCTGGAGTGACATATTCTTGTTGAAAGCCAAGGACGTCGCAATGGCTCTTACTCGTGAGCCTTGACTTTCAAAAGCTTGAAGTGATCCTCACGCAAGCCAAATGTGCTTCCTTCACGAGGCTTCTAATAAAGAAGGACAAAGCATTTTTAGACAATGGTCTACTGGGATCCTTAACAGAGCACCAAAGTCTGTCCTTAATGCCCTTAAGAGACTTCTTCCGCTGGAGGTAGTATCTTAAAGTCCTCACAGGGCAAAGAGTTCTTTCTGGCTCTTCCCCTACCAGGGGAGCTAAGCCTGGAACCTCAAAAACTCCTTGGCCAAGGATTTGAGGGGTTCTCGTTCTTAGTAGAAAAGAAGGAAGGAAGGAACAAATCACGGAATCTCTTTGAAACCTACCCTTCCTTCTAGAGCATGAAGCTCACTAACTCTTTTGGCAGATGCTAAAGCCAAAAGAAACAGAGCTTCTTCGTAAGATCCTTGAAAGAAGATGACGGGGAGGTTCGAACTTCGAGGACCTCAGGAAACGAAGAACCACGTCCAGGTTCCAGCTCGGAATTTGAGACGAGGGTTTCTTGCAAGTTTCAAAGATCTTAGCAGATCATGTAGATCTTTGTTGTTGGAGATATCTAAATTCCTGTGCCTAAACACAGCTGCTAACATGCTCCGATATCCTTTGATGGTCGAAACTGCAAGACCACATTTTTCCCTGAGAAAAACCAGGAAGTATGCGATTTGGGTCACAGAGGTACTGGAAGAGGAAAGCTTCTGGTTTCTGCACCAACGGCGAAAAGACGTCCCACTTCGACTGGTAGACACTAAGGGTAGAGGGCCTTCTAGCTGATGCGATAGCCTTCGCTGCATTAGCTGAAAAACCCTTCGCTCTGACAAGACTTTTGACAGTCGAAAGCCAGTCAGATTGAGACGCGGGGAGGTTTCTGTGATACCTGTCGAAGTGGGGTTGTCTGAGCAGATCTACTCTTTGTGGAAGAACTCTTGGAAAGTCCACTAGCCATTCCAGTACCTCTGTGAACCAATCTTGGGCCGGCCAGAATGGAGCTACCAGCGTCATCCTTGTCGCTTCCGAGGCCGAAACACTTTCTGAGTGTTTGACTCAGAATCTTGAATGGAGGAAAAGCATAGACGTCCAGACCTCGCCAGTCTAGGAGGAAAGCATCGACTGACACTGCTCCTGGGTCCGAGATCGGGGAGCAGTAGAGGTCTATTCTCTTGTTCTTTGCTGTCGCAAAAAGGTCGATATGAGGTCTCGCCCCATAACCTCCACAGGTCCTGGCAAACTTCTGAGTGCAGAGTCCACTCCGAGGGAGCACTTGATTCCTCCTGCTCAGGAGATCGGCTCTGACATTCCTTTCTCCCTGTACGAACCTGGTGAGGAGAACGATCTTCCTTGCCTGAGACCACAACAGCAAGTCCTTCGCTGTTTCGTACAGGGAGAAAGAGTGTGTCCCCCCCTGCTTCCTTATGTAAGCCAAGGCTGTGGTGTTGTCCGAGTTGACCTGAACTATAGCATTTCGGACGTGGGGCTCGAAGGCTTTTAACGCCAACCACATGCCATCAACTCTTTGTTGTTGATGTGCCAGGACACCTGTTCCCCTCCCAGGTGCCTGACACTTCTCTTGACCCTAGGGTCGCACCCCAACCGTCTCCGACGCGTCGGGAAAACAATACTTGGTTCGGGTTTGGCATGTACAGAGACAGACCTTCTGCAAATCGGAGAGGATCTGTCCACCACAGAAGGTCCTTCTTGATTCCTTTTTGATATCCTGAAGGAGGAATTCCAGGTCTAGAGAGAGACACTCCAGTTCCGGTAAAGGAAGAATTGGAGAGGTCTGAGATGCAACCTTCTAGAGAAACGAATTGCTCCAGCGAGGAAAGTGTCCCCAACAGACTCATCCACTCCCTCGCTGTGCATGCATTTTCTTCTAGGAAGGTCGTTAGTTTCTCTTGGCAACGAGCAATCCTCTCTGGTGACGGATATGCCCGAAAATCCGGAGAAACCATCCGAATCCCCAGATATATCAGCTCTTGACTGGGGATTAATTGTGACTTCTGGAAGTTCACCAGAAGCCCCAACGAACTTGCTAAAGTCAGTGTCTTTTGTAGGTCCTCCAGACATCTTTCTTGTGAGCTTGCTCTGATCAGCCAATCGTCTAGATAGAGAGACAGCCTCACTCCCTCCAAAGTAGCCACTGCGCTACATTCTTCCTTAAACCCGTGAAAACTTGAGGGCTGTCGAAAGGCCGAAGCACAAGGCCCTGAATTGGAAGATCTTCCCTCCCATCATGAATCTTAGAAAACTTCCGTGAAGAAGGATGGTAGGCACATGGAAGTAAGCGGTCCTGAAAAGATCTAGGACACCATCCAGTCCCCTGGACGAAGAGCCGCCAACACTGAAGAAGTTGTCTCCATGCGAACTTCCTTTTTTCTACGAAGACATTCAGGGCGCTTACATCCAGAAACCGGTCTCCATCCTCCTGAGCTCTTGGGAACTAGGAACAGTCTGTTGTAAAAACCCGCAGAATGAGGATCTTTCACTAGTTCTATCGCTCCCTTCTCCAGCATAAGATCTACTGCTAGAGAGAGGGCTTGATTCATGATGGGGTCCTTCCTTGACTTGGCTACCAACTCCCTCGGAGTCGTCGTCAACGGAGGTCTTGATAAGAAGGGAATGAGGTAGCCTTTGCGGACAATCGAGAGTGACCAGTTGTCCGCCCCTTTCTGGGCCCAGACGTCGGCAAACTTCAGAAGTCTGGCACCCACTGATGTCTGGAGGACTTGAATCCTACTTCTTCCTCTGATGGATCTAGAGAAGGTCTTCCTCGTTTAGTGGGTCTAGATCCTCTAGAGGAAGAAGCTCTGGCAGGAGGGACTCCTCGAAAGGGCTCTGCCTAACCTAACTGGAGTCTCTCTCTTGGTTTTAGCTTGGAAAGAAGAGTGAGGCTTCCTGGTAGACTGGGCTAGCATGTCCTGTGTAGCCTTAGCTGAAAGGGCACAAGAAACATCCTGAACGATCTTCTTAGGAAGAGTTGAGGAGAGAGCTGAGAATACAGGAGAGAGGCTCTCTGAGCATGCGATACTGATTTCGTCAGGAACGAACAGTACACAGATCTCTTCTTGATCACTCCCGCTCGAAAAGTGAAGCTATTTCACTCGATCCATCCCTCACTGCCTTGTCCATACACGTGAGAACACTGATAAGATCCTCAGGAGAAATGGAATCCGGGGTCTGCGTCTTCTTGGCCAAAACGCCCAAAGACCAGTCTAGGAAGTTAAACACCTCCAGGACTCGGAACATTCCCTTCAAACAGGTGGTCAAGCTCATTCATCCCCCACCCATGTCGTCTTAGCAGACATGAGGGCAGAGCGTCGAGAGGAATCACCAGTGAAGAGAAGTCCGAGTCTGCCGAGGATGGAAGAACGAGGCCCAAGGGTTCTCTCCCGATTCATACCAGAATCCTAGTTTCCCAGTAAGCTTAGAAGGAGGGAAAGAGAAACACCGTCTTCCCTTTCTCTTCCTTCGAAAGAAGCCACTCACCAAAAACCTCTAAGCGCCTTCTTCATAGAGATTGCAGGCTTCATCCTGACACAGGATGAAACCTTCGAAGTTTCGAAGTCGAAAATAACGAAGAGGCGAGGGCGGGGCGACAGGGGAAAGGGCGTCTCCAAATTCCTGAAGCAACAGGTCCGTCAACCGCTTGTATGAAGAAACGGAGGAATCTTTAGGAATTTCTTCTTCGAGGGATCCTGTTCTTCTTCCGACGAAGATCCTTCACGATCCTTACGATGAAAGGCTGTCTTGTCCTCAGCCGAGAGTCATCCTTGGAAAGAATGTCTGGGAAGAACTCTGACATCCTAACCGGGGAAGTTTATAACTTCCGTTGAGCTTCTGCCTGAAACTCCTTCTTTGTCAGGATGAGGGGCGGCTTCTAGGCTCTTGGCGCCTAACGAACGCAGGGGCGAAAATATGGCGAAGAGCGCCTATCAGGCGAAGAGCGCCTATCAGCGAAGAGCGCCTATTAGGCGAAGAGTGCCTATTAGGCGAAGAGCGCCTATTAGGCGAAAAGCGTCTATCAGGCTCCTGGCGCCTGTCTAAAGGAGAGCGGCTGCCTGGCGAAGAGCGCCTGTCATGCGGGAAAGCGATTATCAGGCTCTTGGCGCCTGCTGCGAGGAGAGCGAACTCTGGCGACGAGCGCCTACCAGGCGAGAAGCGTCTGACAGATTCCCGGCCGCCTAACTCGAGGATGAGCGAAATCGGGAGAGAGAGCGCTTGAAGGAGAAGAGCGCCTACCAGGCTCTTGGTGCTGCTAAGCGAAGGGCGGCTGACAGGAGAAGAGCGCCTGTCTACCAAAGTACTGGTCACAGAGAGCGAAAGCCTGAAGGGAGAGCGGCTACATGAGAAAACGCCTACCAGGCTCCTGGCGTCTGCCAGCGGGAGAGATTTTCCCCCCTTTGTCTCGAGACGAGCGTCCTGTCAGGAGAGGCTCAGTCTACGGGAAGCCCTGCCCTTGTCCGACGGAGAAACGATGTCCGCAGGAGAGCGCCTCGTACTACGATCCACTCCTGGAGAGAGGCGGTTACTGACGAATAGCGTAAGCCTGGAGAAGAGCGCCTGGACTTCTTTACCGGGAGCGAGACGTCCTTCCTACGACCAGCATTTCACAATCAAGGAGTCAGCCAGAGCCGTAATCTGCGCCTGCAGAATAGCCAACACACGTGTAGGAGACTTAACAAAGTCCTTCACGGGAGACGCAGCTCGATCCTTAACTAGGAGAGCGAAACCCCAAAGAAAAACCTGGTTTCTTTTTGACATCCAATCCAGGATTTCCGCAAAAAAACTTCAGGCTGGAGGGGAGAGCGGAAGAGCCTGCCAGGCTCTCTTCGACGGCCGAGAAGCTTCCGAGGAGCTCCAACCACGTTTGGGCGAAGGAGAAGGCGAAGACGAGAAGCATGCCGTAAGACTTTCTCTCTTGGCGCGATCCAAGGTAGCCTGGGATCGAACATCAGGCGCTACCGAGGGGACGCTGACGGTGGGGGTTTCCCTAACCTTCCTGCGGCTTTCGACTTTCCTTTCCTCCACTGGGTCTGGGAGTCTGGAAGAGGTCTAGGCCTAGAAGCATTAGGGAGCCGATCAGACGCACAATCCACTGCACTGGGATCACTGCACAAATGCTATCACTCTTACCTTCTAGACTTTAATTTTCAGCTCCATGTGCGAATAGTGGCTCTCATAGTGTCCACCTCGAAGGCGCATCTTCGGGTCGGTGCAGGAAGCAGGGGCTGAAACTGAAAAGGCGCCTTACGTCTACAACAGGGGTTATCAACTTCAAAACTCGCTAGCGCGAGACCTACTAGAACTCCTAGATGAAGCTTTCCTAACCTTGTCCTTCTCAAGCTTTCTTACATAAGAAGAAAGCGCCTTCCATTCTTCTTCATTCAAATTACCACATCATTACAAGGGTTAATAAATGAGCAGTCATTCCCCTACACTCCCATGCATACTGTGTGAGGGTCTTACGCCAGCTTTCGGTAGCCTCACCTTACAATCGGTAACAGAACAAACTCTGAAAATAGTTGATTTCTTAATTTCCAAATCAGACATAATGAAATTCCAAGAATAATCAAAAGAATAATCCAAAACCAGACCACAAATCGCAAATGCCAAGCCAAGGAGCAGGTACTTCACCAAAAGTCCGTTGAGACAATCCAGGGCGAAAAACGAGTAATAATTCAAAATCGAGAGGTACGACAACAGATGTAGTCGACACCGGCCGACAGAAAAATTATGACTGGAAAGGGGGATTGGTTCATACACCTGCCACCAGCGGCGGGTGGGTAGATCACCTGACTACCTGTCGCATTTGCCGCGAGTTTGAATTCTGTCGTACGTCAGAGACGAAGCTAAGTATATATTCTGGCAGGAAAGTTCATGTAAAAAAAAACAAAAAATCCACAGTTGGTGGTTATCTTTAAAGAATTTTCTTTGTAAGTACCCCTTTACCTCAGTGATTGTAACTGTTTCTTAAACTTTCATCTGTTTATTTAAATAGGATAAATCTTTTCAACTAGTGGCACAGCAATTTTTTTATGATTTTTATCTGGGTTGTTGTGTTCCCTTTTTCCCTTACCACCCTCAATATGAAGTCACAATCCAGCTTGCCTGTCTAGTAACAGAAATATCCTAATTCCACCAAGATCTAGCCCTTCACCATAACAAGATCCTCCCTCCCCTCCATACCTTCAGCTCCTACCCGATAGAAAAATAGAGTAATGATAGTTTAGATAGTATACACTACATAAAGACAATAACTGTATAATTCATTGATTACCTGATTTTGGATGTCATTCAGTTCTCCCTCCAAATTCAATTATGTTATCTTATGTTCATATTATGAAGTATGCTGATAAATTTCTTTATCTTCAGGCCTAAGAATAACAGTGCTTCTCCAATTTGCCCATCACCACGTCCAGTCCGGCCAATTGATGAATATATCCTAAAATAATATCAGTATGAAAACAGAGCAAGAATTTGCAAGTTTTGTGAGAAAATAAGTTTGCATAATACAAAACACATTTAATTAAAGATACTAAGTACACAACAAAAAGACCAAATTACCTCAGGTTTATGAGGTGGATCATAAATAATGATCCATTGGACACACCGGTATATCCCCAAAACCTCTATCAGCCATTCCTGTTGTTAAAAGAATGCCTCTCTTCAGCTCACAGAACTTTGAGTAAGTATTATTTCGTTGGTTTGTTTTTCTTGACCCTGTTAAAGTAAGACTGCATTAGATACAGTATACAAGTGAAGTTTAAAAACCCAAGTCAATGCAGATTTTATATAGGCAGTCCCCGGTTATCGGCGGCCTGGATTACCGGCGATCCCGATTTATGGGGCTTGTCCAGCACATAAAATGATATTGTGAATGATACAGTTAAGTTGTTCATACTTACCTGGCAGATATATATATAGCTGTATTTTTCGAATCCGACAGAAATTTAAACACTACGACACACGCAGTTTCGTGGGAGTCAGGTGGTTAGTACCCATTCCCGCCGCTGGGAGGCGGGGGTATCAGGAATCATTCCCATTTTCATTCATAATTTTATTTTTTTTTCCACTGTACTCCTGAGGGGAGGTGGGGGGTGGGTACTTGATTTATATATATCTGCCAGGTAAGTATGAACAAAACTTAATTGTATCATTACAATATCATTTTTTGTTCATGAAACTTACCTGTCAGGAGATATATATAAGCTGAATCCCACCTTTGGTGGTGGGAGTAGACAGATAGAAGATTTAGGAAACATATATATGCAGATAATTGTATCTTGATTCCTTACCTGTTAGCATAGCTGACTTCGTGGTTACTGCCGCGTAAGTCTGCTGTGTACTAGAGTTGCCAGCGAGGTGATAGAGACCATATAGATGGTGCACTCCAGATGATCTGTCAACAGGGGCGGAGACCAGGAGTGACTAGACCATTGACCATACAAATGAGGGGGCAAAAAAAAAACGAAGTAAAACCAAACCACCTGGCGTAGCCTACCAAAAGTATCCCACATAGACTAAGCTAATGGAAGGGAGATCCGCCGCAGGCGGTCAACCCCACAACCATAACACAAGTTAAAAACTCCCTAAACCATTAAAGGATAGGATGAGCGCTACCTCCTGCCCCCAAAAACAGTGTCTGCAGCAACGTATGGTCCGACGCGAGTAACAAATTTTAAGTATGTTGCTTTCACCTCCCCGCAGGTAGTGTGAAGCGAACACCGAATTGCTTGCCAATAAGTGGCGCCAAAATATCTTTTGATTGCCATATTTTTGTGAAAAGCCACCGAAGTAGCAATAGCCCTCAACTCGTTTGGGCTTTCACTTTCAGAAGCTCCCATGTCACTTTCACACACTTTCATGGCTTCCTAACCGTACTTCTTAAGAAGAACGCCAGTGCATTCTTCGACATCGGAAGATCTGGTTTTTTCACAGAGCACCACAAGTTCTCCGAAGAACCTCTGCATGCTCTGGTTCTCTGCAAATAAAACTTGAGAGCCCTGACAGGACACAGGACTCTCTCAGCTTCAGGTCCCACTAGCTCCGACAACCCTTTGATCTCGAACGTCCTCGGCCAAGGGTTGGAAGGGTTCTCGTTCTTGCTAAGAACGTAGGACTTAAGGAACAAAACTGCACTATGATCCTTGAACCAATATGCTTGCTTATGACTTGAATTTCGCTAACCCTCTTCGCCGTCGCCAGAGCGGTTAGGAAAATGGTCTTCTTAGTAAGATTCCTAAGCGAGGCTAAATGGAGCGGTTCAAATTGACTCGACATGAGAAACTTCAGTACCACGTCTAAGTTCCACGATGGTACTTTAGGTTGGAGAACTTTCACAGTCTCAAATGATCTAATGAAGATCATGAATGTCTCTATCATTCGCTAAGTCGAGTCCTCTATGTCTGAAGACCACAGAAAGCACGCTTCTGTAGCCTTTAATCGTGGGAACGGCTAGTTTCGCTTCTTTCCTAAGGTGAAGAAGGAAATCTGCTATCTGGCTCACAGAGGTTGAGGAGGAAATGCCCTTCCTTCTGCACCAACTTCTAAAGACAGCCCACTTTGATTGGTAAACTGCGATTGAGGAGGGCCTCCTTGCGGTGGCAAATCGCCGTTGCCACAGGTCTTGAAAAACCCTCGCTCTGGCCAACTTCTTGATAGTCTGAAACGCAGTCAGACTCAGAGCGCGGGGAGGTTTTTGTGGTACCTCTCGAAGTGGGGCTGTCTGAGTAGATCTTTCCTTAGGGGCAGAGTCCTTGGAAAGTCTACTAGGAAGGACATCACCTCCGTGAACCAGTCGACCGCTGGCCAGAAGGGGGCGATGAGGGTCATTCTCGCTCCTTCTGATGCAGCGAACTTCCTCATTACTTCCCGAGGATTTTGAATGGGGGAAAAAGCGTAAATGTCTAGTCCCGACCAATTCCACAGTAGGGCGTCTACTGCCACTGCTCCCGGGTCCAGAACTGGGGAGCAATACAGCGGAAGTCTCTTCGTTCGGGAAGTTGCGAAAACGTCCACATGAGGACGTCCCCACAGCTTCCATAGCGCCTGGCATACTTCCTGATGAAGGGTCCATTCCGTCGGCAGAAGCTGTCCTTGCCGACTGAGAAGGTCCGCTCGCACGTTTTCCACGCCTGACACAAATCTTGTCAGAATCGTGACGTTTGCGACTTCGCCCAAATCAGGATATTCCTCGCGATGACGAACAGAGAAGGAGAGTGAGTTCCCCCCTGTTTCCTGAGGTATGCCAAGGCTGTGGTGTTGTCCGAGTTTATCTGAACCACTTTGCTGGAGAACTTACTCCTCGAAGAACCTTAGAGCAGGTAAACCGCTGAAAGTTCTTTTAGATTGATGTGCCAGGACACCTGTTCCCCTCTCCAGGTGCCTGACACTTCTCTCCTCCCAGTGTTGCTCCCCAAACCCGTGGAGGACGCGTCGGAGAACAACACTAGGTCGGGGTTCCGAAGCTTGAGCGAAAAGTCCTTCCGCAAGCTTCTTTGGATCCAACCACATTTGAGGTGCTTTTTGTTTTTTCACTTCTTCCGTCAAAAACAAGACCTCTTCTAGATCCTGTTTGCGTGACCAATTGCTTGAGAGGAAGAACTGAAGTGGTCGGAGGTGCAACCTTCCCAGAGAAAACAAACTTCTCCAGTGAGGAAATGGTCCCCAGCAGACTCATCCATTCCCTCACGAGCATGTTTCCTTCCCTAGAAAGGCCGACACTTGTCCAGGCATTGAAGTTGTCGCCCCTGGGACGGAAAAGCCTGAAAAGCCACTGAGTCCATCTGAATCCCCAGATAGACTAAGGATTGAGAAGGAGTCAGATGCGACTTCTCGAGATTCACCAGAAGTCCCAGGGACCTCGCTAACGACAGAGTCGTGTGAAGGTCCTTCAGACACCTGTCTTGCGATGAGGCTCGAATAAGCCAGTCGTCTAGGTAGAGAGAGATCCTTATTTCCGCAAGATGGAGCCACCTCGCAACGTTCTTCATAAGAACGGTGAACACCATCGGCGCCGTGCTGAGACCGAACGCAGAGTGCCCTGAATTGGAAAATCTTCCCTTTCAGGACACAACCGCAGTACTTCTGATGCGGGGATGGATGGGACGTGAAAGTATGCGTCCTGAAGGTCTAACGAGACATCCAATCCCGGTCTTAAAGCTGCAAGCACGGATTGAGGTGTCTCCATCTTGAACTTCTGCTTGGTAACGAAGAGATTTAGACTGCTGACATCCAGAACGGGGCGCCACCCCCCTGACTGCTTCGGCACTAGGAACAGACGGTTGTAAAACCCTGGAGAACTCCGGTCGAAGACCTGTTCCACTGCCTGCTTCTCGATCATTTGATCTAGTAGATCGTGAAGCACTTCCTGCTTTTCTCCCTGATACGACGGAGACAAATCCTTTGGTGTCGAAGACAGCGGGGGTAACATCAGGAAAGGAATTCTGTACCCCTTCTTGACGATGTCCAGAGACCAAGCGTCGGCACCTCTCTCTTCCCAAGCTTTCGCGAAATGTAGAAGCCTGGCTCCTACCGGTGTGAAGGACTTCCCTCTCACTTCTTGCTCTTGGAAGGAGCGGGAGTCTTGCCTCTGAAAAGAGCCTCTTCTCGAGGGGCTGGCTTCGAGGAAGAAGCGGATCGAAAGGGCTTCGATTCTTCAAAGCAGAGGACCCAGAAGACGAAGAAGTAGTTAGGCTTCCTAGAAGACTGTGCCAGAAGGTCTTGGGTTGCTTTCTCCTGGAGACTGGGCAGCTATGTTCCTTTACCATAGACTGGGGGAAGAGATGTTCTGAGAAAGGAGCGAAAAGAAGATCCGCTTTTTGCGCTGGTGAGACCGACTTTGCAGTAAAATTGCAAAAAAGTGCTCTTTTCTTAAGCAGTCCCGTGCTGAAATGAGCAGCCAATTCCTCAGAACCATCCCTGACGGCCTTGTCCATGCAAGACAATACACTGGACAGCTCCCCCAGACTGATGGAATCAGAACTCCTGGACCTGGCATCCAATACTCCCAGGCACCCAGTCAAGAAAATTAAAGACCGCTAGTGTCCTGAAGAGGCCTTTAAGGTGAAAGTCTAACTCACTATGTGTCCAAGAGACCTTCGAGGAAGACAGAAAAGATCTTCTGGTGGCGTCTACAATACTACCAAAGTCACCTTGAGCTGAGGCTGGAAGCTTAACTCCGACCGACGTTTTCTCCTGTCTCATACCACATACCAGCTTTGCCACCGAGTCTTGAAGGTGGTAAAGCGAAAGAAGTCTTGCCTGAAGCTTTCCTCTTTTCCATCCAATCATGGACCTTTCTAAAAGCTTGCTTGTAGAAAGCGACTTCTTCATTCTCACAAAGCCCGAGATCTTAGTAGCTTTGGAAGACGAAAACTGAGAGGAGGAGTACGTGGAGCTTCAGGTTGGAAAGTGTCTGCAAAGACTGACTGTAGCAAACGAGTCAAAACCTTGTAGTCCGTCGAAACTGGAGCCAAACTGCTGTTCTTCGTCCACTTCGACGAAAGCGTCACTAATTTTCCTTTCAGACACTGGAGAAGTCGAAGGAAGTAAAGAAGAGTCCCGAGCTTTCTCAAAAGAGAAAGAGCGGCGAAACAGGAAGAGTTCCCGCCTCCGCTTGTGCTTGCGGAAGTGGAAAACTGACGTCCGTAGGCGCGCGTTTGCGTCCGAAGCCAATCTACTGGCGCCGACTGAAGCGCGCTCAAACGCCGCAGGTGTACACCTGGCGTCCACTGGTGCGCGCTGAGCGTCCATGGTGCGCGCCGAGCGTCCACTGGTGCGCGCCGAGCGTCCACTGGTGCGCGCCGAGCGTCCACTAAAACTCGCTGAGCGTCCACTGGCGCTCGCGAAACTTGCACCGAGTCACGCTCGGCGTCCACTAAAGCGCGTTTGACTTTCACAGAAGCGCGCTCGGCATCTAAAGAAACGCGCTTCTTATTCCACAAGTTTCGTAGCAGCGGAAACAACCGCTTTCACGAGAGCGAGAAACGAATTTCTCGCCTCCTCTAGAAAGTTGCTGGGGAGCAGAACGAACTCTAGAGGGAGACTCAAACGGAGAGAGAGACGAGCGAGGAGAGGGAGAGGGAGAACGCCTCGACCTCTTCACAGGAAGATTGTCATCCTTCTTACGGCGACGTGGAACAGTCTCTCTCGAAGGAAAAACATCTCGAAGTTGCTGCTGAAGAGACTGGAGAATCTTGCTTGTAGGTGAAGCCTCCTTTTCTGGGGAGGGGCTGATCCTGTGAGCAGGCGAGTGGCGAGGGGACGCCTTCTTGCTACTCCCAGGAACCGCCACTTCACGCACCATTAGAGCGACTGCGGCGCTCGAAAGAAACATCTAGGGAAGACTCCGCCTCCGAATAATCCTTACGCTTCTTCTGCGAGGAAAAGCAGCAAACGCACTATCAGGCGACGAGCAAAGTTCCGGAGAACAACTTTGGACGTGAAGCGTCCCGAACCGCGAGCGTCCTTTCAGCGGACGTGATGCGGTATGAGAGCTCCACCCTTGCGCGGGGAGGAAGCTTCAGAAGAAGAAAAGCACTCCTTGAGAAGACGTGCACGCGCACGCTCCTTGGCAGTCTGGGTAGGTTCGTCAGAAAAAACAAGACCCTTTGCCTGAAGGCCACGCCAGATCGGTGGGGGTTCCTCGTAACCCTCCTTCGACTTTCGACATGCTCTCTCCCCGTAATCTGGGAGTCAAG
The DNA here is from genome assembly GCF_015104395.2 of Macrobrachium nipponense. Lineage (NCBI taxonomy): Eukaryota > Metazoa > Arthropoda > Malacostraca > Decapoda > Palaemonidae > Macrobrachium > Macrobrachium nipponense. The sequence continues at coordinate 67,843,646 of NC_087215.1, read as the reverse complement.
CAGAGGTCTAGGTCTAGAGGCGGAATGAGGCCGATCTGACGCACCCTCCACTACACAAGGGGCACTTTTACTGCACTTCTCTTCACTTTTTGCACTCTCCAGAGCTAACACTTTTGATTCTAAGTTACGAATCGATTCAAGAATTAGCGATAATGTATTACCTTCTACCGCACACCTGTCTCAGGGGCCGGAGGCAACACTACAGGGGTAGGAGCATAATCTACAGAAGGAGGGTTAGCAGGAGAATAATTTAAATCTTGCCTACCTGAAACACTCCTGGAGGAAGACCTCCTTAACCTATCCGCTCAAGTTTCTTAAGATAGGTTTCATACGCCTTCCATTCCGACTGTTAATCTTTCACACTCCTTACAACGACTTTCAAACGTACATTCATTCCCCCTGCAAACTTTACAAACAGAATGTGGGTCTACTGAAGCTTTCAGAAGCCTACCTCTACATTTCGGACATAGAACAAAATCTAGCGCTAGCAGAACTAGACCCTGACATCTTGATCAAAGAAAAATCAATACAAATTCAAATCAAACCAAAAGGTCAACGTGTGCCAAGCCACCGATCCAATTCAGATACCAAGAAAAACCAAAAGGGATACTCAAGTAGCTAGTAAGTTTCCAAAATCTGGACGGAGGTGCTGCAAACAGGTGTTTTCAGCACCGGCGACAGAAAATTATGAATAGAAAATGGGAATGATTCCTGATCAATACCCGCCTCCCAGCCCGGCGGCGGGAATTGGGTACTTAACCACCTGACTCCCACTGCGTGTGTCGTAAGTGTTTAAATTTCTGTCGGATTCGGAAAAAATAAAATACAGCTATATATATATCTGACAGGTAAGTTTCATGAACAAATTGGCGATTTATAGTGGCATAATGGGCCGAGTTACGGTTATTGGCGCCATAACATAAGGGTTCTTATGGCGCGCTATTAGGGTGCTTATGGCGTGCCATAAGGGTGCGCCTGTTTATGGCGCCATAAATTGCCAAGTTTTGTTTAATGGCAGTTTTGCTTATAGCTTGGCACACCCCCGGGAAAGGAAACCCCTGCCGATAACCGGAGACTGCCTGTACAATGATTTAGTAAAATAAATAAAGAACACAGTCCACATTTTTTCTGAAATGAAAATTATCCAATGAATTTTGAAAATCATGGGCGAGACAAATGTAACTACCCATGAGTACCTTTGTGTGATGGCTTTACAGCATATAATAAAAAATACTACAATAAATGTGATACAAGGCTGACATTCTTTGCTCTGACTAACACCTTACTATTTTAACCCAACCCCAAATGCAAAAACTTCAGCAGAAAAATGCACCACTTACCATGGAATACAGAACAGGAAGATCAAAATGTGCCAATACCTCATTGTGGAACTTGACAGAATGGCAAGAATTGAAGAATACTATGACTTTCTTCTTTCTAAGAGTTTTCAGGACTGTGATAAGCATTGATAATCTGTCACTTGCTCCTACAGATATATAACCTGGTATAGGATATATGAAAGTATTAGAAAATATCATGTTGCCCAGACATTTAAGTTTAAAAATAATTTAAACGTATCATTTCATACAAACATAGTTCTTACTAAAATATGAGATTGTTGAAACAGAAGAGTACAGGATATCAATTTCAAGAAAAATAATGAGAGAAAAGTAGCTGGGGGATTCAACCTTGAGTGATTCTTACAATGCTACATAAGTAACAAAGTGAACAGTAACACCCCATGGAAGCACCACTCGACGTGAGTATAAGGTATGTGGGTCAATAATCAACTCCTCAATGTTTGTAATTCATCAGTAGCAATTCACTCCACAGATATTAAATGCTTTGAAGATGTATAATCAGGAAAAAGGAATTCTATGTAAACTGAAGGTTTGTGTGTAATATAAATTCTAAACTCTACAAATTTATGTATATTCATAAAAACAAATAAAAATCCTTTTATTCCTGAGCAGCTAACCAAATGGTTCCTAGCCACGTAAAAAATATCTAACACTTCGGGCCAGCCCTAGCTAAACTGAGATATAATTTGACTTGATTTTTTAATTCCTGTGCAGCAGAGAAAAGTAGAGAAAGAAATAAAGGTGTGCACCCTCTGAACTACAAAATATGGCATACGTAATCTCTTAAAGACTAAAAAAAGCTACCTGCTAATTTTTAAGTTGTGGACATCTCATTGGATGTTTGACATGATTGGTAAGTGTCAGGAAGTGGATTCCTTAGGTCAAGTACAACACCACAAGCAAGCATGAAAGTAGTAACAGTAACTGCAACATCTGAATTAACCTAACCCAATATTTGTCTAACCGTAGAGAAATGGGAAATAATAATGGGTAACTACGAGATGATCCACCACCAAAAGACAGTTTTGTGGATTCATGACTCTGGATATTGACAGCAAATATAAATGTATACAAAACTGCAAATCATTCAAGAATTTTATGCCACACCAGCTTAAATACAGTCATAATGAAATTTGTTATAACTCAGGGAAATGGCATTCTAAAGTGTACATTTTCCCACTTATACCAATAGAACTTGGGAAATTCTCTAATAGGAAGGTTATTTTGTACATCTTAAAACACAAAAACATCTAGAAAAATTTATCTTCAGCAAACTGCCTTTACAGCTCAGAAAATACATAAAATATCTACTTACTTTGTTTGATTTGCTCAGTGGTTGGCAAAGATTTTTCCTCAGTGCTTATGTGCTTAAAATCACTTTCTTCTTGAAACACATCCTTGGCTATCTTTAAACAATCATCAGAAACAGTAGCACTTACTAATATTTTTTGCAATTTATCTGAAAATGAACAGAAATGTTATTCATAAACCTCAATAAAACAAACTCCTTTCTGATATCAGCATCAATATATCAAGGAAACCAAAATCAACCTGTAATTCTTTAAAAAAAAAAATATATCAGTACAGCAGAACTACCTGTTGGGAGAAATGAATAAATCTTCCACAACTGATCTGTGTGTGTGCTGTCATGAAGTAACTTATCAGCTTCGTCAAGGATGAGTACTTTTAAATTCTTGACATTAAGGGGAGTACCTTTTCCTGGCTTCAGCACTTTTACAAAGCTAACCCTGGCGTTGCTACTACAATGACTGCCCCTGATGCAGAAGAATAAAAATGCACAGGTTAAGTGCTTAAGCATCAAAACCATGACTACTTGGCTTGTTGGTATAGCTTAAAATAAAATAAACATGTTTTTCAGCTTAATAACTGATGGATTCTTCCAATTTACTATAAGATTAAGAAATACTGTAATCTAAAAGACGACAAAGTCCTTCATTTACATTACTCTAGAATTTCAAAACTTGTTATACACATGAAATAAAAGGAACTTGAACAGATTTTGAGACCTAAAAATATGAGTATAGCCTTCTATCATTTGCAAGGTGACTTTGGGGTGAAATGCACGCAAAAAGCTGCTGCAAGCACAAGGCAAAAAAATGAGTCACACTGAAATTTAGCCTAGCCTAGGCTATCTAGCGACCATATAACCAAGCAAAAACAGATTACTAATGGATGTTGCATCAACCTTCCTTTAGAAGGCCATATTTTCAGATCTTTGAGTTGGATGTCAAAGTTTAACTCTAGGGATACTGCAATGTAAATAAACTATTTTCCCTACCACAGGTAACTGACAGTAAATAAAATATATAAAAATATATCTACATATATCAAATGGAATCCCCTGCAGTTTCTAGGTCTTACCTCTTTCTAAAGGTGCTTTATCTTTATTACCACCAATAAGTGATAAGGAAGAAAGGTTATGGGCATCCGCTAAGGTCTTCACTAACTGAGCAGTCTGTTGAGCGAGTTCTCTTGTAGGAGATATTACAAGAGCTCCAACACCTGTAAAGGTTTAATGATAAATACATAGGTACCTAATTTTTTAAACTACAAAATTTTTCTACTAAATCCTGCTACTTAACATGAGCCTTTAATAGTGGTAGCTATGATCTCCAGACATACCTCATAAGATCATATATAAGTATGCACATAGGCCCCTGACGACCTTAGTGGTGTGGTAGTAACTAGTCATTCTGTATAGTCTGTTCCAGCCACAACCTGGAGGGGTTACGAGGAGGGTCAGTGTTTATTAAACAAATTAATGTGCTTATGAGTATGAAAAAAAAGGTTAATTTTAGTTTTAAAAAGTATAAAATTATCAGAATATCATCAAGAACCTGGAACCTGAAACTGTAATGTACTAAAGGACCTTGGCAAGTAAAGGATTGATGCTCCAAGTAGCTTGAAGCTAATATAGGATCAAATAAAAATTGGGCAATGTTAGAAGAGTTATAGATTGAACTTTTGCATGTGAAGGCACAATGGTAGAAAAAATGCTTACCAATCCTAAGAGGGGGACTTCCCTGTAGCCATATTACGGACAGTATTTACATCAACGTTAAAACTAAAAGCAAACAAAACTGACTTAATGACCCTTGTCTTTTAAGTTACATACATACTTGCTTGATTCAAAAGTGGAAGAATAATCTGAATAAATTTTGACATCCTAGAAGAATGTATTTTTACTAACATCCTGTGACTCTGACATAGCACAGGCAGGATCTTTCTTGTTATACAGCTACACAAGCTGAACTGGAGTAACTATTAGGTGCTGCTTGGAGGGAAGAATGCAAAATCTTTCCGCTTAAAATAATTTGTTAATCAGGAGGTACTAAGCAATATGCAAAAAATTATACTATTGTACATACTCATAGTACTGTCCATACTTATAAGTAAAAACAGCTACCCAGAACAAAGAACTACTTTACACTCACTAAAAATTATGATGAATTCCACGTTCAGTATTACTATAAACAGTACCCTAAACTGAATTCTGAAATAATATAAACATTCTAAGAAAAGAAGTGCTTTTCAAAGTGGAAAATAAAATCATAATGAAAAACCTAACTAATGTACGTACAATACAATATTCAAAGGTACTGTACAATAACTATGCCATAAAAGCTAACACCAAACAAAATATACAGTAGTGAACTTTTACATCGGTATACTAAACCATAAATACTTTTAACATAAAACAGTAGAAAATGCCATTATTACAAAAATGAGCCTAACTATATAATTGCAAAAACGGCCTCATCACTCACCATGGGAGTCCTTGAATTTCATAGCTCTTAGCCTTTCCAATGTAGGAACCAAAAATGCAAGTGTCTTGCCAGACCCAGTTCGAGCATGGATATAACAGTTCTCCTTTGCCAGCAAGCGTGGTAACACTTTCAACTGGATTTTTGTGAGCTGAGTAAAACCTAAAGCCTTCAGTTTTTCTACTGTGGTTGATGAGCAAAGGCCTTTTTCAGACAACTGTTCATACGAACAAGCAGACAAGATACTTGGAGCAGCCATGCCTGAAAATAGGAAAGAAGTCAGAACTCTGACATTAACATTTACAATTTGTGGTAACTAACTGCACCAACAATATACTTCATAGGAAATGCAGTTTTTTCATGAAAAGAGAAAATTTTCTTTCGTTTATTAAGTATCTTAAAGACAAAATCTATTTTATAATATAAAACCAATGAGAATACATGCACCTATCATTAAGTCAGCAGCTCCTTGGACACTCCAAAAAAGGAGAAAGGAAAGAGCCTTCTCCTAGAAAGTTATACCTATGGGTTAACACAACATCCCCAAAAAAAGGCTGTGTAAATAAAGTGCCTGAATATACATAACAGCATCCTCAACATGCAATATAGTCTTATGCTATAATTCATAACCTCTTATATTTCCATATTCACATGAACTTAATCACAGCATCATCATTCTGTCTTGTGCACTTTCTGCATACCCATCTGGTCCAGCCCTTCAACTACCTCAGGTCCTCTATCAATGACTTCCTACTGGTATCCATCCTGCTACTTCTATTATTTCCCCTTTTTCATATCTATCTGTTCATCTTACCTTCTAATCATGTGTAAAAACCCTCTTAATTTTTGAAATTTGTCAAATCTTCAGCTTCTGGAGACCACAGCTCTCAGAAACTGCTTTATTCGTAATATCTTCGAAATTCACTCTAGCTACTAGTCTCAGAATATTGTGTTCTCACTTTTAGAAAATCTCCACCATTTTTTTTAGGGACCCGTAACTCTGTTGAAAATGCATCATTAATATTTTCTTCACTCCGCTCATACTCAAAGCATAAATCAGGAAGTCACTCTAAACTGCTACTCAATCACTGTAATGGTAATTCAGCCACTTCCCGAAAATCACTTTTTATTCCTTGAATTATTTATCATTTTCTCAGGTGACTCTTAACTTCTTTAGATACAGTAACACCTAAACTTAACACTCTTTAATGTATCAGGTAAATTTCTGTATTCTGACTACATTTTAGATGAGAAATATTTTTATATACATCTAAAACGGATCCTCAAGTTTTAGACTACGAAGTAAGTGGGACTGCTGTTAGCTGGAGGATATCTAGAAAATATGTTAGTGTGGGCTACACTATAGGGTCTTTGTTAACTATCAGAAGGCCAGAACCCAAAACATTTTATTGACAGTAATGGCCCTAATGACTTACTGCACGCAGAAGTTCAGTCCATAATTCTTTCTTTTCAACTTGAACTTCTTTCCATCTCTAAGCACTGATATTTTCTTTCTTCCTTTTGCTTTGCCAAACTGGATTCCTCTCCTCTCTGACTTTGCCTCCTGTGTCTTGGCCGACCTCATGTGATCCTTCTTCTCTGACAGAGTTTGAAGACTTTCAACCTGCATTTAACTGCATTTTGCATATCTTGATTCCACTGCCATGTCTGTCTCTCCCCCTCTTTTCCACACCATTTCTATTGTCCTTTACAAGTATTTTTTTTAAATGTTTCCATAATCCAATGTACTGCTTGTAGACTTCTGTGTTATTGTTGCCAGGTTTCCATCATTTTAATTGCCTCTTTCCTCCATTTGCTTCCTTTCTTTGTCATCAACTCATCACACTGCAGTCTAAATTGTGGTAGGTATAACTCTTCTGGTATGATAGTGCAATCTTTTCCTTTTACATTATCCATACAGCCACATACATCAATTTATATTACACTTTCACTTGGGATGAATCCCCTTTTAGTTTTAAGTAAGTGTTCCCTTCTTGTTATTTAATTTTAATTATTCCCTAATCTGTCTAACATACGAATCCTAACTTTGCTGTGACTTACCCCTGCAGGTTCAGTACAAAACTCCAGCAAAAAGTTATAAAACTGTAACCTCACACTTTTATTGTCTTCCTAATTTTTATGCTGCTTTTGCTGATCTTGAAATCTTTTTCCATTATAACAAAAACATTCTAGTATGGTAATCTTAATACAATATGGAATTATACAGTCCATGGATCTTTCTTTTTAAACTGTTTTAGTGGGAAATAGATACAGTAATGCTACTGTATTAAGCCTGTCATACGAAAGCTGAGCTAGTCTATTGTTGAATCTATTCTTTTATTTTCTCTGCATTAAGTTTTCTACTCTTTAAAACACTATCTACATTTGGAGTACAGTACAGTAAAAGGCAGGAAATCCTTCACCACAGCATACCATGTAAGGCTACATCAGTAGGCCTATTGACATTGGAATTTTTTGTTCCCTGTACATTTGCTAAAGGTCATAAAATATCTACATACTATATGTGTATATCTGGTAAAACTTTCTTTGGCCTCTCATCAATGTTGTCTTTGACTAGTTGCACTAGGATATTCACTAATGATTTTTCTTAATACAGACTAACTGCTGTACTTGAAGTATCATTTCTGGTTTGCGCTTGTTACTAAAAATAAACCATGAGGGGGAACAGTAAGCTCTCAATCTAAGTATCTTCAATACTGTATAGTGATGAGTAAGTCAGTCATGTCTGGGGCAAATGTATAATGACAGAATTAGGTTCTGCAGACAAAAACATACAACTCTTGGAGTTTCTTGGAGGAACTTGGTATATGTTCAGCAGACAGGAAAGCTTGTGTATGTATCAATGAACTGAGGCAATGTTCTTTTAAAGGACTTGAAAACCTGAACTCTCCATATCTGGACACTGCTTGTGTACAATAAAATTTCAACCCTAGGTGACTTCCTTTACAAATTTCTAGTCAGCCAGTTTTAACTCCATTACACATTTTCCTATGAACCTTTTCTAGGCATTGCTCACTAAACAGAACAAATCTATTACTTGTTCTAGTGTGGTGTCAGATCATTTAGAAAACAGGTGAATATGTAGTTACTTAATAATCGCTAGAAAGGGACTGGCAAATACCTGATGGTTTGCTCTTACAACCTCTACCTCTCTTACTTCTACATCCCCAATCAGGATACTATATTAAAAAGTAGGCACAGGATATTGGTACGGCAGCCGTATCCCGATCGCGGTAGATATTGGTACGGCAGTAAATTGCGCATGCATCAATTTCAGACTTCCTGCCGTACAAATAACACAAGTGTGGTGGGGGTACGGCAGATTGCCAGATTCTGTCAGTGGCAGCATATTGTGCTCTTGACTTGCTGTAGGTACGGCAGTTAGCTGTATCCGTTTACCAGTTTGCTAATAATACTGTATTATGTGACCAGAGTTCGGCTTTTAGGCAGACAGTCCCGCTTTTTGAACATGTCCCCCTTTTTTTTAGTTAGCAAAATGTCAACCCCCCCCCACTCCTTTTAGTTTTGCTTTCGTGAATTTTGTCCCACTTTTTTGTGCTAAAAAATAAACTATCCCAATTTCAATGGAATAGTGCTGAAATTTTGTTTAATTTTGCCATTTCACTAGCTGGTAAATTTTATCGTCTTCTCCGACACCTGCAATACCCAATGAAGTGAATTAGAAGAATATGGTAAAGTGTACAAAGGCGGCCCTTTGCAACTGCCGATGTCGGGCAGAATAAAGGGCCGAGAAAGTCACCAAAGGTACGATGGTAGTGTATATATTTATATATAATCCTCTTTGAATCTCCTCTTCGGAGTTCTTTTCAGGGCCGACTCGATTGTTCGTGACCTACATATATACAATTTTTGAAAGTTTGAGTCTTCATAGATATATATGGCTTTTTTCAGCTCGTTAAAGCCTGAAAACATCTGTTTTTCGGCGAAAATTAATGTATTATTCTGCAGTTCATGCTGTTCTGAATTGCCTGAGGCAGTAAACAAGGGTTCGTGCATGCGCAATTCACGGCCGTACCATTATTAACAATCTAAGTTCAAGGTCTACTGTTTCTTGTGGCCCTCCTTTTAGATGCTTTCAGTTGACTAGACTGAACGACTATCTATAACTACTTGGCGAATGCCAAAAGAGACGACGACCAGGCTGCCTAGGCTGGCTGAATTACCTGTGGGCTAAAGTGGGTACGCCAAAATAGGGTACCAAATACTGAATGGCCGGCCTCTGCCGTAGCGCGACCACCTTCCTGAAAAAGTAATTTAACGCATCCCGTAACCCAGGATAGACATTAGTCCAGAGCCAGCATCCGTTGAAGCAACACCTTCAGACCTCTACTTTTTTCTTGAAGTAAGTTTTTTTCTCCTGAGTCACAAATTAAGGCCATCATTTCCGATTTTCGGGAAGGTGGTCGCGCTACGGTAGAGGCGGTTGCCTGGTGGCCATTCGGTATTTTACCATTGGCTAGACTGGACAGAGCAGTCATACATAGGCTATCCCAGAATATAAAATTCAAAAAATAAGAATATTAAATGCTGTTGATAAATAAGTTTGGACCTGAACAGAAAAGACATTTAGCGATTATACTACAAGGTAAGTAGCTAGGTACCTACTACTACTACCTAGCTACCTAACCTGCTCAGAGCGTCGGCCATTAAACCTACGACCCAGTTCCGTCAACACCTTATTAGGCTAACTTTTTTACACTTTACCTTTTCACAACGAAGTACAACAGTTTCCTCGGCAATCAGGTTGTTTTCTATAAAACTTTAGTGAAATATTGTAAAAGACACGCTGTCTGGGGATGTCACAAATTTCACAATCATCCACACATGTAAACAGATGTAGTAGTAGTAGTAATCTTATTAGTAATCTTTAAGTCGGTTCCTTCCCTCGTTCAAGTTTGCCCGTGAACGTGTTTAAGTTTTTCTTCTTATTAAACATTATGCTGGTTTTGATAAATTAATTCCTTTTCTTAGTACATTTCCTTGACATATCTGTGTAAAGCAAAGTTTTGCTATTCGTTCATTTTGAGTTTCCTACGAAGTTTGTTGTATTGAACTTGGTTGATTATGGGTCGAGGCTATGCCTTTACAACTGCGCCTCTTAATCGTAAGAGTTATTTTTTAATTAATTGTTAAACTTTTTAATTCTTTTTTCTAATTGTTTCCACATCTTATTTAAGGTCTCTTTTTTTATTTCATTGTGATTTTCTTTACATAGGAATTTTCAGCAATGTAATTTTCATTTTTCTTCATAAGGTTGTTGAAGGCCAATTGATCTAATACGTTCTTCTATGTAAGCAAAACAATATAAAAGAAAATGAAAAATATCCTCTTCTGTATTAACACAAAAAGGACAACCGGTGTTCCTTTTCTGGTGTCTCTTTACTATACTTAGGTGCAATGAGTTGCTCTACAGAGAAGTATCGAACCAAAAGTGTTGTCATAAATTTCTTCATCTTTTATTTCACTTCTCTATTATTTATATATATATATATATATATTATCTATATATATATATATATATATATATATATATATATGGTCACTTTATTTTCCATGTTTTATTTCCACTTCTCTGTGTCCTAGATTAATATGAGCCTAATATGCCGAACACACAGCAAGAAAAATTAAATAAATAACAAATAATGTTATTTCTTGCGGTTTTCATTTATATAATAAAACTTTTTTTCCTTGATAAAAAGTATGTTGGACACTCAGAAATTTGTTGATAAAATTCACCATTGAATATAAACTTACAATCACAAATGCACAAACTCGTGAGTGAAATAATGTGACTTATAGGTAGAGGTAATTCATGCTGAGTTAGTTCATTACTAAGATATTCTAAAATATAGTCTATAGAGACTTTAGTAAAAAGAGAACATACATCAAAACTAACGAATCTATCAGTAGGGCAAAGAGCAATTTTGTTTAATTTATCAACTAAATCTAGAGAATTATATATATGAGAATCGGAGATGGTTCCAAGTAACGGGGACAAGATCTTGATGATATATTTCGAGAGTTTATATGAAATTGAACCAACAGTACTGATAATAGGCCGCCATAGGGGTTTTATTCTTTTCTTTTGTGCGTTTTTGACTAATCCGTACAAGTAAGGTAGCGAAGGAGATTTGACTAAACAATTTGCCTAGTAGTTCTGTTTTATCTTTAAGGATACTTTTCACTATGCTATTGAAGTTTTTTATGACTTGATCAAGTTACATTATTTCATTCACGAGTTTGTGCATTTGTGATTGTAAGTTTATATTCAATGGTGAATTTTATCAACAAATTTTTGGCATGGCAATGGGAAATCCTTTATCACCATTACTCTCAAACCTGTATATGGAATTCTTTGAAAAACGCTACTCGCTACTTACCTAATATCATTCATATTCCTGTAAAGTGGTATCGTTACGTTGATGATTGTTTAGCTGTTCTTCCTGTCGGTATTGATGTAAATGATTTACTCTCTAAATTAAATAACCAGGTACCATCGATTAAGTTTACGTCTAGAATTAGAAAAAAGACAATTGCCTCCCTTTCTTAGACGTTTTGATACATAGAGAACCATTTCAATGTAAATTCAGTATTTATAGGAAATCGACTAACAACTTAACTTATGTTCATTTCTTCTCAGGCCACCATCTTAATATAAAAATATCAATATTTTCCTCTATGTTTTTTACGAGCATTGCGAATTGTCAGTCCACAATATTTGGATCAAGAAATTGAATACATAAGAAAAATAGGGAAAGATTTATGCTATCCTTCACATATATTAGACATTTGTTATAATAAAGCCCACAAAAAGTTTTATACTGAAAACAACACACAGAAAGAAAATTCTAAGAACATTCTCAGTTTGCCTTATTTTACCGGATTTGAAACCATTAAACCATTGTTAAAAGCTTTTAATGTCAACCTTGTTTTTTCCTATAATAACACACTAAAAAGAATGTTAATAAAAAATGGCCCCAGAGAAAGCAACAACATAATATATAAAATTCCATGTATGGATTGTCCCTCATTCTATCTCGGACAGTCTAGCAAAGGCTTAGAAGTAAGGCTAAGCCAGCATAAATATTCTGTAAAAACTGGGCAAAAATCTAATGCATTATTCATTCATTTTAGTGAAAACAACCACCGAATAAATTGGATTGATAGTTCAGTAATTGCAAGGTCAAGAGATGTCTTATCACGAAATCTTTTAGAATCTGCTTTAATACAACTTACTTTTCATTGTAATTTCAATGTTAGTCGTGGTCTTTTTCATTTAGACCCTTGTATCTGTAACATGTTTAAGAATGACCTCAAAGACATAATTACTGACTTAAATAAAAATCAGTTGCCTTAGAGTTATTAATTTTTGTTGTAATGTATGGTCGTCCATGTATTGTGAATATGGTTTTTGTTTACCAAGTTCTGAATAGCTGTTACCTATAATCCTTTAATTGTCTGGACCTTGTATCTGAGATGATTGTCTTAAACCTTTAATTGCACCCATTGTTTATGCTTGTTTGGGAAAGTTTCTTATCTTCCAGGTGTGTCGGATTCTAGGTACTAATCTCTTTATAATCCCTATCTGTCAGTTATACGAATCTTCTTGTATGTCTTTTCTCGTATTTATGTCAGTATCTGCTCAGTAAAGGACTTTTAAAGTCGAAAGATCTTGCAGACCTCCTTCGTTTATTTTTCTTTCGTGGCATTTATCTTTATTTATGGATTTATCACGTTCCTAACTTTCGTGATTCAGTTATACATACATATATATATATCTATATATATATTATATATATATTATTATATGATATATATAATTAATAATATAATAATATATATAATATATATTATTATATATATATATATATATATTAATATTAACTAATATTATTATAATATAATATATATATATAATTACATTATATATATTATATATTATATATATTATATAATATATATTATATATTATATTTATAATATATATAATTATATATTATATATTATATTATAATATATATTAAGTATTTAGTATATATAATATATATAAATTAATATATAATAATTATATATATATATATTAGTTATGGAATGCAAATCACAGTTAGCCTGATCTACCAAGAGGACCTCAGGTTTTTGCATTTAACACCAACAGACGTTTGCATGAAATAATAGTGTTGCGAAGTTATAAATCAAGCCTACAGGGCTGTTCTTTATTGAGGGTCATGATTGTACCACGAAAATCATCAATGCTTGGTCGGTTGCAGAGATCCTATTGCGTGATCACTGATTTTTCAGCCTTTTTCTTAGATTACCATTTACTCTCTTTTTTTTAAATGCTAAAAAGCTGAGAAAAGCATGAAGTTCGTCTGTTAGCACGAAGTAGATGCGTCTAGCCTGGCTGGTTCGCTGTGTTCTCCAGATGTCGTCACGGCCGAGAGGGTTAGGAAGTATTTAGTGCAGGGCTGAAGACCGTCAATTGTTTTCTATAGAACATAAAGAGAGGGAGAGAGAGAAATAGGCGTGTTAACTTTCTGCAAGAAAAGCTTGATGATAAGACTAGAAAAAGATAGACCGAGATAATGTTTTCTCATAACATGGAACAATATTTCACAAGTCTCATGAGATTAACTTGTTTGGGGGGTTTCATAGCACATGAAATAAAAGAATTTGTCACCTTAATTTCAAATGGTTTCGTAGGCTCATCGAGGGTTAGTGCTCCTTCATCGTCAGCGCTGGTCCACGTTAGGTAGTAGGACGTTGTGCAAGCTTTGTTGGTCTAAAGGAGTGAATATATTTGCCAAGATTAATACCAATGTTATTAGTATCTGTGCTGTGTGAGCATAGTCTAGTTCCTTCTAATGTCTCTCACTGCGTCTAGAATATTACCTACTGATAATTTTTTTTTGCTTTTTAGTTGATAAAGCTCAGATGTGTTCAGTGTATCATATTTATATATATATTTTTTTTTTGGTTAGCTAGCATGTGTACGGTGGATAATACTTCAAATCTCGTTATGGTAACATTAAAAAAATACTCTGTTCTTCTCTTTCTGCTCCTATAACTGACGTGAATATATATGGTTGTGCGTAGGCTACACCTGTCTTACTTAACATTAAACATAATACGAAAAAGACAAACGTGCTTCAAAAGGTAGGTCTAGCCAGTGGAAAAACTTAAATCTGTTTATACTATTGACCAAAGCTATCATTCGCCGGTTAGATGTGTGTAACAGTTCTGCCTACCAAGCAAAATTTATGTCAGTGTCTCATACCGCGTGTAACAGAAGCACTACATATACTCACCCGAGGAGCGAACCAAAGCAAGCTTATAGACCTCTCCGTCGTCCCTTCGACTTGGAGTTCCTGTGGGGCCGACGGGATGGCGACGGAGGTCGTGAAGTTGGTGCCAACTTCTCCGCTGACATACCCAGAGATCGTCACGACGGACATGTAGACTCCGTAGTTTGTGCAGGCATCCAGTCCAGTGATGACTTCCTCGGCGTTCCCGGCCGACGGCGCTGCTTGTTTGGATGTAGCCTGGAAATATTATGTAACTGGATTGTATTTTGCCCGAGTAATAGGCCTATGTTCGACTTTCCTAATCTTCGACGCGTTCGATCTTAACTTTCGGCGAGTTTATGAATGGGGGTTTGAAATCCCAAGATGTATATGTAGCTGGAACTGAAAATAGTAGGCCCAAATCACTTTAATACTAATGCATTACATGGTAAGTGATGTCTTAGTTTCCGTACAGGTTCTAATTACATTCTAGAAATTCTAATTCCTCTAAGCATCTTTCAAAGACTTCCTTACCCCTCCAGCAACGAACATTTCATCAAGGTTGACGTGCCTGATGTCGTACTCGTGAACACACTGAGGATTTTCCAAAGGAGGTCCGTATATGATGACTGCCGAATGGGGGTCTACCTTCTTAGCCCCTAATCCTGTCGGCGGACTTGTAGCTGTAGAAAAAGGGAGGAGACGATAAAATAAGCCGTATTTCTCAAAGTTGTCTAGGTAATTCTTCAGAAGCAATCCGCACTGGATATTAAAATAAATAATCACCTACATGGAAAGAGCATGTGAAAAGCAATATAAAAAGTATAGTCATTATATGAGAGATTGAACGGGGTGGAATTAAATGAGCTTGATAAGTTTTTACCTCGAATTTTTCCTAAGTCGGGAGAGGTGTTTCCTCTACGGTAATGTTTACTTTTAATGAGCCCTCTAACTTACTTTCTTACGGAAACAAAAGCAGTTCCAGTTACTCATTATTGGCTGAGAGGTGTGACATCGTTATGACGTCATGGGTTTCATAACCAATTACGAACGACTTTAGTCGAAAACTAAGTTTCACTAGCATTTCAGCGGAGTAATAAAGTTAGCTGTCCAGTGTCCACTGGTATCCTTGTTTGACTGAATACTCGAAAAATGAAGCAAAAACCGGCATTTTGTCTTCCTGTACTAGCTATGGCAGAGGTAGTGGCTGGCCCTTCTGGCATTAATTTTGACAGAGACCTTCGATTTCCTACCGATTGTTTGCAGTGCAATGTGGGTTACGGTGAATTTTATCATTATTTGTCTAGTGGTGGTGGTAAAGAAGTTGTGATTGAATATGCTCAGAGACATAATTTAATTCTTCAGCCAAAAAAACTGCGAGTGTTGTGGAGCTATTTGTCGGATCGACTACAACAGGAACACCTTTGGGTGTGATCGCTCTGTAGTGACGAAAGGACGTCGGCGTAAGCGATGCGACACCCAAATCTATCTGCCACGGTAAGTAGCCTTACTGTAAACCCTGTGGGTAGCGCGCGCAGCGCAACATTACCTCTTGCCGTACATGCCGTGCTTGCCAAGAATCTTTAAATTTGCGGATAAGGCGCGAAGCGCCATTCCGCTACGGCCTTACTGACAGCACACACAAATCGATGGTCGCCGATATTTAGTCGCTCCTTACTTAGTTTGTTGTTGTTTTGGTATCGCCGCCATATTGGCTTTGGTGTTCTTCCGCCGATTTCGGTCGGCGGTCGAGTGGGCCCGCGAATCAGTAGGTGCTCCTAATTATTATTATTGCTGCAAAGCACTCCTTTCTGGTTGTTTTGCGTAAGAAAATAAGTTAGAGGGCTCATTAAAAGTAAACATTACCGTAGAGGAAACACCTCTCCCGACTTAGGAAAAATTCGAGGTAAAAACTTATCAAGCTCATTTAATTCCACCCCGTTCAATCTCTCATATAATGACTATGCTTTTTATATTGCTTTTCACATGCTCTTTCCATGTAGGTGATTATTTATTTTAATATCCAGTGCGGACTGCTTCTGAAGAATTACCGTTGTCTATTGTTTCCATGCATTTCTTTTATAGGAATGTAAGAACGTTACCATGAAAGCAGCAACCAAGGTTGATATAAGCACGGTCTAGGTATATAAATACGCAGAAGTTGGTTCACCGCCAACCTCTGCGCATCCAAGGTACACTATATACCTTGTGCGCATCTACGTCACTCAAACCGTTGGCTTGAACTCACCCACGTCCTTCGTGGTAGCAAAAGTATCCTTCTTGTCGCTCAGGAAACCGCTTGGTGACGCTGCTGTTACAGAGATCTGGTACCGGACACAAGGATCGAGGTCCTGCAGAAAACGAAGGAGGTTTCTGAAGCCCAAATAAAATTTTGGAAACAATGGTAACGACAAAATGATAGGAAACATTTCCGACGTTCGTTTGATTTCCTTTTTAGACTGTTTTGGTTTATCTTGAATTGAGATGAAGAGATTAGGATGAACAGTAAGTCTAAAAGTTTGCAAATCATTTCCCTATGAACACAGCGGAACTAGGTATTCAGGAAAACTGTAAACTACAAATGGAAAATAAATTTGAACTGCTAATAGACTTCATGGGCCGACATTGTACAACCTCTTTTACTATCCGTGACAAAACACAACTGCCTTTTGAACTTCACCTCTAAAATCAAAACTACGAAGTTCGAACATAACTCAGTAATTTCAAAATGGCACTCCCTTTCAGTGGGAAAACTCATTCGTACCTTGAATGTCCTTTGAGTGTCCATCGTATCAAAGCAATCTATGGCTGCCGAATGTGTGTTGATCAAGCAGACTTCGTAGTGGTGGAAGCAAGCTAGGACTAGAGCAGGGGACCAATTGGCATCAATGCTTGTTGGACTTAAGGCCTTCGTGTCTAGGGACTGAACTTCTCTTGGGCCTGCAGGAGTAAATAAAGGATAAGATGATATTATTATAAATATCCCAGGAGGATTTTCCTTACAATTACATATGGAATACTGGAGGATGTATAGAAAGGTGAAAGTAGGTGCAAAGCAAAAATGAAATAAATTAGACCGATGTAAAAATAAAAAAAATATGTACTGAGGACAAGGCAAAAATGGTAGATATTTAAACAAAGTATTAAACAGGAAACGGGATCCTGGTAAAGTTTGAGAAGTGGGACAATATACGGGTCGTTAGGCTGAGGGGAATGTATGAAAAAATAAAAGGTTGAGGATACTGTAACCGTGGATTGAAGGTGGAGGCTTGTAAAGAATAAGACATCAACTGGAAAGTGAATATCTTCATCGGTAGGGTTATTGTCTGGGTCGATAAACTGCAGAGGGCATTGGCACAAAAAAAAAAAAACCGCAAAGAGTTGAGCACTTGCGATATCTGCAGTACAAAACTAAGAAGTTTCTGGCAAAGACTCGTTCAGCAGGAAGTTCCTGTTACTGCTTCCGTGAATAATGCAATCATCTTTCTAAACTTATCTGAAGTAGATGTACCTTTCAACGAAGGCAAAAAATGGCCAACAAAATTTCAATTTTACTTTATTTTCTGTGAGTTGTCGTTCTAGACCAACCCCCCCTTGTGCTGGCGCGGGTTCAAGCTCTCGGGTAGCCATTGTCATATTTCTTTAGATACAAACATTTCCCCCCCTCATTTCTTACTGGTTTCTTTCAGTCTCGTCGTTATATTCATAGCCGAGCCTCCAGGGAGATCTGACGGGGAGACGGCTGAAACGGTGTATTCGTAAGAGATTACACCCGAGGAGGTCGTCGAACGTGAAGTAGGTGGTGTTGGTCTCGGCTGAATTGGTCAGAGACCTCCAAGCAGCTGACAGGTTGAGAGGTTTTGTGGGTGACAATCCACCTGGGGATAAGTAATTGGCTTTTTATGTTTGGGAGATTGGACGTTAATGCTGTATTGACATTGGAATATAAAATTTAGACCGAAGACCAAGTGCTAGGGCCTATGAGGTCATTCAGAGCTGAAAGGAAAATGAGAGCGAAGAAGGTTTGAAAGGCATAACAGGAGGAACACCTCGCAGTTGCATAATGAAACAACCGTTTGGAGAAGGTGGAAAGTAAGAAGGGAGAAAGAGAATAGAGATACGAAAGGAAATACAGTAAAAGAAATGAAAGGGGTTGCAGCCAGGGACCGAAGGAACGCTGCAGAGAACCTTGAGTACTGTAATACCTACAGTGAACTGCGTGAGGTGCACTGACGGCCCATTAGTGCTTTACTGAATGAATGGTAATACTGCACTGCTGCAAATGAATGCAGTGACACTCAGTTGGCTCTATACGAAAAGAATGTTGTGGTGTTGAATGGTAATACTGTTGTGGCAAATGAGTAAGAATTAATTGGGAACATATCCAAATATGAAGAAAACAGAGGAGAAGAAGATGGATGTAGCAGAAATGAGAATGTTGAGATGGATGTCGGAGTAACAAGGGAACATAGGATTAGAAATGAGTATATAAGAGGATCGACAAAGGTATTTGAAATATAAAAAAAAAATACAGGAGGGAAGGCTTCGATGGTATGGACACCTGTTACGAAGAGAGGAACATCATGTTGGAAGACACACGATGGAAATGGGAGTGCGGAGTAGAACGAAGAAGGGAAGACCAAGAAAGAGATGGCGTGATTGTGTAGGGGAAGACATGTTATGGAAAGGCATTAATGAGAACGATGCACAGGGTGAAATCGAGGGAGACGACTCATTCACAACGGCGATCTCATTAAAAAATGGGTTAAAGCTGGGAAGAAGAAGAAGATGATAACCAATCTACTAGGACACTGTGGTCACGCAACGTTTTTTTTTTTTTTTTTGAGCTGATAGGTAAGATGGTGAAAGAAGAAGGTGAGGGCAGTTAGCTAGCTAACCGTGGTAGGGAATAGTTTGAGAGTTAAGTATTAGTAAGAGTAATGTAAAGTGTGGTTTATCCACAATTTTATTTTGGTAAGGGTACAATTTTCTAACTAATCTTAACATAATACAATAATGATTATACATTACATTGACATGGCGAATTGTACAGGTTACATATTTTGAATTTTATTACATAATATAATCATATTTAATAAAGTTCCAATTTTCTAACTTTAAACTTAATTTTAATTATCATAATGATTTTGCATCATATCTTCATAGTAAATTCTACAAATTACTTTTTCACAAGACATTTCTTAATAGTATAATGGTCGAGGTTCGTCGCGATGAATATATGAAGATACTCTTCTCCACCATCTGTGGTCTGTGTTGTTTGGGTCAAGGTTTCTCTCTTCTGCTTCTGATTCGTCTGCTAATTCACTATTGTATTGAACTAGTTTCCTCCATATATTGGTTGCCAGTCTGTATAATCTCTGATTAATTGGTTCTACTTTGTATTTTTTATGTATTTGTTCTATATTCAGATCGTCATCTTCTTGATTGTTTCTCACTGCAGACCTTAGTATTTTATTTTGGAATTTTTGTAATGCACTTATATTGGAAGTCGATGCTAAGCACGTGGGTATTAGTGGATATTCCATTACTGGTCTGATTAGGCTTTTGTAGAAATGGATTTTGATAGGTGTTTCATATTTCCTAAACCTTTTCAGCTTTGTATTTTGTGTTCTTGCTATCTTTAGCCTTTCTCTCACATGTCTTGATATTACTCTTTGTCCGAATTGCATTCCTAATATTCTTGTACTTTTAGTAAAATTCACTGGTTGTTGGTCTAACGTTATTTGTGCAGGTTTGTATGCAGACACCGATACTAGTTGGAATTTGGATTTATTTGTCTTTATCTTCGACTTCTTTTCAAATTGATTTATTCTTTCAATTTGGTTCATTGTTTTTTGTGGTACTTGTCTTTAAAAAGTTGGGTCCCTTCTCTTTATACGTTTTTCTGGGTGTATAACTATTTGAGTTATATCATCTGCAAAGCAGGCATCAGTATAGTACTCTGGTGGTGGAGTCACATCTGATGTATATAATATGAATAATGTTGGACTGAGTACAGATCCTTGTGGGACTCCACTTAGTAACGGGAATGGATTCCCTATGTAATTTGTGACTTGATTGCTGCTGTTCGATCTTTGATGAAGTTGCATAGTATTTTCTCAAAATTCCCTGGAAGGTTGAGATGTAATATTTTGTATTGAAGACCTTGTATCCATACTTTGTCAAATGCCTTGGTTATATCTCTACATACTAGGTTGCATAGGTATCTTCTTCTTTGTGACAGTGCAATGCTCTCATATATTGTTGCTATTGCAATCTGGGTTCCTCTTCCTTTTCTAAATCCATACTGATTTTTATTGTGTAGCTGATTAGGTACCTTCCAGGAACAACACTAGTCTGTTGTTAATTATTTTTTCAAATATTTTGCCAGGTATTTCTAGTAGTGATATTGGTCTAAAATTCTCTACCTGGCACGTATCTTTTCCTGGTTTGGGTATCAAAATCATTATTGCATTCTTGAATATAATGGGAAAATATCCCATTGAGAGAGCCCAATTGTATATTTCTCTTAATTTTTCAAGTGCAATATCTGGTAAATTTTGAATTATGACCTTGTCAATTCCACTTCTCCGTGGTGCCTTGTGTTTAAAATTTTTTATTATTATTATTTGATTTCCCATAATTCTATTTTCCTTGTCAGAGGGCAGTCTTCATTGAGTCTGTTAATGTCAGCTGCTGCATGATGCGGATTCGTTCTGTGTTATGTTGTTCAATGAATTCATTGACTATTGTCTCATATTGGTTGTCGAAATTTTGGTTATCCTCCTGTGTTATCTGGAATATTTCCTGCCACTAGGCCTTGTGCAGTACTTCTTTCTCTTGGTCATCATATATTTTCTCATTCCTATGCTTTATGTATGGCGATGTATTAGTTTTGCTTGCCATCAGTCTTGCAACGGAGTTCCAGAAATGTTTTGGGTTATTGTACTGTATTTGTGTATTTTTTGTTAAGTCTTCCAAATTTTGATGATATAATCTTGAGTTTTCTTGTATACTGTTCTTGTAATGATACATATGTTCTCATTAATGGGTTGTTCACGCAACACTTAGTATCAGTGAATGACAACACTGCGTCCAAAAACCTGATAATGCAATGGAATTGGATGTGTGAGGAATATAGTAGTAAGAGAACGAAAGGCGAAATTTGATTGAACGAAACATTTAAAGAATATATAAAGTTATACGCAAATGATGACTTTGCGAAAGCTGAAGATATCTTCAGCTTAAATAAATAAAATTAAAGAAGTAAAACATTGGGTACAGGCAGGCTGGAACAACTGGAGAGCGGCCTCTGGAGTTCTTTATGACAAAAGAGTACTGCTGATGTTAAAAGGAAAATTTCACAAGACAGTGGTAAGAACAGCAATGCTGCATGGTACGGAAACAGCAAGCATGAGAAAGACAGAGGAGAAGATGTGGCAGAAATGAGAATGCTTAGGTGGATGTCTGGGGTGCCGAGAGAGGATAGGATCAGAAATGACTACATAAGGGGGTCGACTAAGGTGGTGGAAGTATCAAAGAAAGTGCAGGAGGGGAGACTGAGATGGTATGGACACCTGTTGAGGAGAGATAAGGACCACGCTAGGAGACATACTATGTGGATGGAGGATCAAGGAAGAAGAAGAAGAAGGAGATGGATGGACTGTGTGAGAGGAGACTTACATGAGAAGGGAATAGATGAGGCAGAAGTGCAGGGTAGAAATAGAATGGAAATTGGGCTCCGAGCCGGAAAAACGGCGAACCCTCCCCAATTTAAATTAAATAGGAAAGAAGAGGAAGATTCTAAGAAAGTATGCGTAAAGGGGAAAACGCCATCGTCTTCAAAATTTGTCGTAACTGACGTTCAGAATGAAGGAGAAAGCAATATACAAATTAAAAGAGAGACCTTGAGAGAATATGGCAAACGAATGATCGTAACTTACTTGTTTACACAAGATGGGTGTTCGAGCGGGTCGTCCCAAGCGATCTCGGAGAAGCGGCCCGACTGACTAACCAAGTGGAGGTTGACTGGTCTACCTGGAGCTGTTTGGATAGATAATTTCGATAGACAAGACGGATAAACAAAACTTAGATAACTGACCTACCTAACTTCATTTCTACTATGAAAATTAACTGTATTCAAGAGCCACATATCTTAGTTTTAGACGTTTCTACGACAAACATATCTGGTTCATAACCGCTCAGTTCACAAACACAGTTCCGGGCAAACTAGTACTACGTTCGTGTGCGATTTTTCTCTTTCGATAGATGTTTTGGTTTCTTCTTCTTCTTATTCTGTTGTTGGAATCGTCTATTTTAAGCCCTCCACTAACGATCAGTTATGCCTGCACAGTTATAACTGCACCGTCCAACTGTGCAGGCATAACTGAACGTTAGTGGCGGACTTAAGGCCGAGATCGGAAGTGTTTATTTCTGATTAGAATTGATCATATTCACTGATTTGATCTCCTGATATCGTAACCCCAATTTGTTCGTTGATTACAGAGGTTTAGAACCCCCACAAAAAAAAAGAGTTAGGAAAAGTTGCACTGCCTCATTTCTATAATAATAAATAATAATATATAATAATAATAATAATAATAATAATAATAATAATAATAATAATAATAATAATAATAATAAACCAGTTTACATACTACTGTATGTAAATGAGCTGCTAAAAAAGATCGAAGAACCCATCAATAACGTTCAAAACGACACAACGGATACTTATCCTAATTCGCAATACAGAACGTTACCAGCTTCGTCAAGTGAGCGTGGTATATTTCAGAGGCTCGCTGACGGAGTCCGTTGATGGTGAGGGTCCTGATAGGTGATCATGTACATGGTGCAGGCTTCCAAGTGCTTCAGGAGGACGGACGTTGCATTGGAGGTGGTGCAGTGCTCAACGAAGACTGTCGTATCTACGGTAACAGATCTGTGGAGAGTGAGCTATGATTAACTTTCAAAATTCTTCTTTTCTTCTTCTTCTTCTTCTTCTTCTTCTTCTTCTTCTTCTTCTTCTTCTTATTATTATTATTTATTATTATTATACAGAACGAATATTTCAACAAAACACGAAGAACTAACGAAGACCAACCTGGCTTTGAATTTACCTGCTCAAAGATTAGTACTAATCAATAGTAAACAGATAAATGAACACGCAAAGTACATAGAACAAGGCTCCAGGAAGGAGAGAGAGAGGTCAGAAAACTCTTCTTTAGACTCAAAGCAGAAATTCAGATGGAAGAAGTTGCAGAACCCTGACGAAAGATGAAGAGGAAGAGGAAGACTGACACTTATGAGCTGAGAGAAAGCGGAGAAA
>NC_087215.1:67775048-67819352 GCF_015104395.2 Macrobrachium nipponense | reverse complement strand
TTTGCATTAAAAGTTTAGTCAAAAAAGATACCTTTGACAGAAACCATTTGAGAAGATGCATTATGGCAACTGACCCTTTAGTTGGCAATGGAGATGAAAATATATGTGTTACATTATATGTACTAATATATATTGTATATATATATATAAATCATTTAGTATAAATAAGTCAACAATTAATGACAAATTTATACAAGTATGTATAATTTATAAAAATTATACATAATTATGTTTATTATAATGCACATTATATACAAAACTGCACCTAAAAAATGACATCCTAGTAAATTACAGTAAGTATTGTAGTATATTTACAGAATAATGTACAAATCTCAGAAAACATTATGCTGGTACAGCTACTGAGGTATTCAATGCTAGTACCTTACCGTTTATGTTCTTTACTTCATAATAATTACTATTCTTATTTTTTGCTGGTCAAGCAGTCCAAAAATACAATTGTTTCTAATATCTTAAAATTATTGGGATACACATTTCAAACACTTTAGTTACAAGTAAACTATATAGTAGCATAACAATAAAATTCATAATAGTGTAGCTGATAATTACATAAGTCCGCTAAGTTAACTATTAAGTTGAGGTGCTACTTGTAGTTAGAAGATGTTTGGTTAGAGAAACAATAAAAAAAACTCAGATTAATGGTAACTGTGTCTTTTAGCTTGTATATAGTATAGCCAAGGGGTACCATATTTTCAAATATAGAGGCACTCATCATCCTTGTTTCAACATGGCTGTATAATCAAGGTAATCGTTCAGTAGTACAGTATAATTTTTAAACCTCGCAAATGCATTTGTATTATAATA
Organism: Macrobrachium nipponense; assembly: GCF_015104395.2. Taxonomy (NCBI): domain Eukaryota; kingdom Metazoa; phylum Arthropoda; class Malacostraca; order Decapoda; family Palaemonidae; genus Macrobrachium; species Macrobrachium nipponense. The sequence continues at coordinate 67,818,530 of NC_087215.1, read as the reverse complement.
AAAAAATATAAATTCATTTCAACACTTAACTATAACAATAAATAATCCTAATGCACTTCCTTATCAAAAGAATACAGATAATGTTATTTCAAATGACCCAAATACATTGGGGGATCTACAAAACCAAAGGACTTACATAATTCTGATAAATTTAGAGATTCTATATTAAATATTGCTTTCAATGAATGGCACTGGTATGCTCGTACAAACTTCTTGTATGCAACTTTGGCCTTCTCTTGTATACTCTTTTCTTGATTGATTAAATTCAGGACCTAGAAAATGAAAAAAAATATTAGTACATATATATATATTAAGCAAGTGCAGTAAAAAGACACTAAATAAAATAGTAAGGAAGTGTTTTACCTTATTATTTGAAAAAATTCTTTATTCACTAATTTAATAAATAAAAGGGGTAACTACATACTTTTACCGTAACATCCATTGAGAGTAAAGCTAGCACCCTTATTCAACTTTTCTTTTTAAAAAATAGTACCACATCAAGTAAGTTAAACAACAAAGGTCCACAGGTTTATGAAGCCTTCTTAGTCACTACAAGACTGTTGTAAAATCAATGCAGAACCACTAAGTTTGGATGATTGCATACTATGTGCCAGGGCAACCATTCTAACACAATTTGTTGACAGATTATAGAATACCATCGAAGGAATCTGGCTTAGTTTCCTGCAAGTATTTATGCATTCTTCAGCTTATATACCATATAATACTACCGGTACTACAGCATGCATAAAAATAAAATTCACCACCATTATCTCATAAATTTTTACATCTGTAATTTGAGCATTTTCTACTTAATTCCCAATAAACCTTTTCCCATTCGTGCCATTTCTCTATGGTTTTCTGGTCCCTCCCCTAGTGAGCACCCCATCACTTAGAATCTTGAATATCTCCAACTATTTTCCAACCTCCAAAAATCACATCCATCCACTAGAATCTTAGTGTACCCCAGCCATGGATCTCCACAGTTGGTGGTTATCCTTTAAAGAATTTTCTTTGTAAGTACCCTTTACCTCCAGTGATTGTAACTGTTTCTTAAACTTTCATCTGTTTATTAATAGGATAATCTTTTCAACTAGTGGCACAGCAATTTTTTTATGATTTATCTGGGTTGTTGTGTTCCCTTTTTCATTACCACCTCAATTATGAAGTCACAATCCAGCTTGCTGTCTAGTAACAGAAATATCCTAATTCCACCAAGATCTAGCCCTTCACCATAACAAGATCCTCCCTTTCCATACCTTCAGCTCCCTACCCGATAGAAAATAGAGTAACGATAGTTTAGATAGTATACACTACATAAGACAATAACTGTATAATTCATTGATTACCTGATTTTGGATGTCATTCAGTTCTCCTCCAAATTCCAATTCTGTTATCTTTATGTTCATATTATGAAGTATGCTGATAAATTTACTTTCTTCAGGCCTAAGAAATAACAGTGCTTCTCCAATTTGCCCATCACCACGTCCAGTCCGGCCAATTCGATGAATATAATCCTAAAATAATATCAGTATGAAACAGAGCAAGAATTTGCAAGTTTTGTGAGAAAATAAGTTTGCATAATACAAAACACATTTAATTAAAGATACTAAGTACACAACAAAGACCAAATTACCTCAGGTTTATGAGGTGGATCATAAATAATGATCCATTGGACACCCGGTATATCCCAACCTCTCTCAGCCATTCCTGTTGTTAAAAGAATGCCTCTCTTCAGCTCACAGAACTTTGAGTAAGTATTATTTCGTTGGTTTTGTTTTTCTTGACCCTGTTAAAGTAAGACTGCATTAGATACAGTATACAAGTGAAGTTTAAAAACCAAGTCAATGCAGATTTTATATAGGCAGTCCCCGGTTATCGGCGGCCTTGGATACCGGCGATCCGATTTTATGGGGCTTGTCCAGCACCATAAAAATGATATTGTAATGATACAATTAAGTTTGTTCATACTTACCTGGCAGATATATATATAGCTGTATTTTTCCGAATCCGACAGAAATTTAAACACTTACGACACACGCAGTGGGAGTCAGGTGGTTAGTACCCACCCATTCCGCCGCTGGGAGGCGGGTATCAGGAATCATTCCCATTTTCTATTCATAATTTTTATTTCCACTGTCTCCTGAGGGGAGGTGGGTGGGTACTTGATTATATATATCTTGCCAGGTAAGTATGAACAAACTTAATTGTATCATTTACAAGATCATTTTTGTTTCATGAATAAAACTTACCTGTCAAGAATATATATAGCTGAATCCCACCTTTGGTGGTGGGAGTAGACAGAATAGAAGATTTTAGGAAACATATATATGCAGATAATTGATATCTTGATTCCTTACCTGTTAGCATAGCTGACTTCGGTGGGGGGTTACTGCCGCGTAAGTCTGCTTGTGCTACTAGAGTTGCCAGCGAGATAGAGACCTATATAGCTGGTGCACTCCAGATGATCTGTCAACAGGGGCGAGACCACGTGACTAGACCATTGACCATACAAATGAGGGCAACGAAGTAAAACCAAACCACCTGGCGTAGCCTACCAAAAGTATCCACATAGACTAAGCTAATGGAAGGGAGATCCGCCGCAGGCGGTCAACCCCACAACCATAACACAAGTTAAAAACTCCCCTAAACCATTAAAGGATAGGATGAGCGCTACCTCCTGCCCCCAAAACAGTGTCTGCAGCGACGTATGGTCCGAGCGAGTAACAATTTTCGTATGTTGCTTTCACCTCCCGCAGGTAGTGTGAAGCGAACACCGAATTGCTTCGCCAATAAGTGGCGCCCAAAATATCTTTGATTGCCATATTTTTGTGAAAAGCCACCGAAGTAGCAATAGCCCTCAACTCGTGGGCTTTCACTTTCAGAAGCTCCATGTCACTTTCACTACACTTTTCATGGGCTTCCTTAACCGTACTTCTTAAGAAGAACGCCAGTGCATTCTTCGACATCGGAAGATCTGGTTTTTTCACAGAGCACCACAAGTTCTCCGAAGAACCTCTGCATGCTCTGGTTCTCTGCAAATAAAACTTGAGAGCCCTGACAGGACACAGGACTCTCTCAGCTTCAGGTCCCACTAGCTCCGACAACCCTTTGATCTCGAACGTCCTCGGCCAAGGGTTGGAAGGGTTCTCGTTCTTTGCTAAGAACATAGGACTAAGGAACAAACTGCACTATGATCCTTGAACCCATATGCTTGCTTATGACTTGAATTTCGCTAACCCTCTTCGCCGTCGCCAGAGCGGTTAGGAAAATGGTCTTCTTAGTAAGATTCCTAAGCGAGGCTAAATGGAGCGGTTCAAATTGACTCGACATGAGAAACTTCAGTACCACGTCTAAGTTCCACGATGGTACTTTAGGTTGGAGAACTTTCACAGTCTCAAATGATCTAATGAGATCATGAATGTCTCTATCATTCGCTAAGTCGAGTCCTCTATGTCTGAAGACCACAGAAAAGCACGCTTCTGTAGCCTTTAATCGTGGAACGGCTAGTTTCGCTTCTTTCCTAAGGTGAAGAAGGAAATCTGCTATCTGGCTCACAGAGGTTGAGGTGGAGGAAATGCCCTTCCTTCTGCACCAACTTCTAAAGACAGCCCACTTTGATTGGTAAACTGCGATTGAGGAGGGCCTCCTTGCGGTGGCAATCGCCGTTGCCACAGGTCTTGAAAACAAAACCCCTCGCTCTGGCCAACTTCTTGATAGTCTGAACGCAGTCAGACTCAGAGCGGGGAGGTTTTTGTGGTACCTCTCGAAGTGGGGCTCTGAGTAGATCTTTCCTTAGGGGCAGAGTCCTTGGAAAGTCTACTAGGAAGGACATCACCTCCGTGAACCAGTCGACCGCTGGCCAGAAGGGGGCGATGAGGGTCATTCTCGCTCCTTCTGATGCAGCGAACTTCCTCATTACTTCCCCGAGGATTTTGAATGGGGGAAAAGCGTAAATGTCTGTCCCGACCAATTCCACATAGGGCGTCTACTGCCACTGCTCCCGGGTCCAGAACTGGGGAGCAATACAGCGGAAGTCTCTTCGTTCGGGAAGTTGCGAAAACGTCCACATGAGGAACGTCCCCCACAGCTTCCATAGCGCCTGGCATACTTCCTGATGAAGGGTCCATTCCGTCGGCAGAAAAGCTGTCCTTGCCGACTGAGAAGGTCCGCTCGCACGTTTTCCACGCCTGACACAAATCTTGTCAGAATCGTGACGTTTTGCGACTTCGCCCAAATCAGGATATTCCTCGCGATGACGAACAGAGAAGGAGAGTGAGTTCCCCCCTGTTTCCTGAGGTATGCCAAGGCTGTGGTGTTGTCCGAGTTATCTGAACCACTTTGCTGGAGACTTCCTCCTCGAAGAAAACCTTAGAGCAAGGTAAACCGCTGAAAGTTCTTTTAGATTGATGTGCCAGGACACCTGTTCCCCTCTCCAGGTGCCTGACACTTCTCTCCCTCCCAGTGTTGCTCCCCAACCCGTGGAGGACGCGTCGGAGAACAACACTAGGTCGGGGTTCCGAAGCTTGAGCGAAAGTCCTTCCGCAAGCTTCTTTGGATCCAACCACCATTTGAGGTGCTTTTTCACTTCTTCCGTCAAAAACAAGACCTCTTCTAGATCTGTTTGCGTGACCAATTGCTTGAGAGGAAGAACTGAAGTGGTCGGAGGTGCAACCTTCCCAGAGAAACAAACTTCTCCAGTGAGGAAATGGTCCCCAGCAGACTCATCCATTCCCTCACCGAGCATGTTTCCTTCCCTAGAAAGGACGACACTTTGTCCAGGCATTGAAGTTCGCGCCCCTGGGACGGAAAAGCCCGAAAAGCCACTGAGTCCATCTGAATCCCCAGATAGACTAAGGATTGAGAAGGAGTCAGATGCGACTTCTCGAGATTCACCAGAAGTCCCAGGGACCTCGCTAACGACAGAGTCGTGTGAAGGTCCTTCAGACACCTGTCTTGCGATGAGGCTCGAATAAGCCAGTCGTCTAGGTAGAGAGAGATCCTTATTTCCGCAAGATGGAGCCACCTCGCAACGTTCTTCATAAGAACGGTCACACCATCGGCGCCGCCGTGCTGAGACCGAAGCAGAGTGCCCTGAATTGGAAAATCTTCCCTTTCAGGACAAACCGCAGGTATTTCCTTGATCGGGGATGGATGGGGACGTGAAAGTATGCGTCCTGAAGGTCTAACGAGCCATCCAATCCCCCGGTCTTAAAGCTGCAAGCACGGATTGAGGTGTCTCCATCTTGAACTTCTGCTTGGTAACGAAGCGATTTAGACTGCTGACATTCCAGAACGGGGTCGCCACCCCCCCTGACTGCTTCGGCACTAGGAAACAACAGACGGTTTGGTAAAACCCCGGAGCACTCCGGTCGAAGACCTGTTCCACTGCCTGCTTCTCGATCATTTGATCTAGTAGATCTGGAAGCACTTCTGCTTTCTCCCTGATACGACGGAGACAAATCCTTTTGGTGTCCGAAGACAGAGGGGCGGGTAACATCAGGAAAGGAATTCTGTACCCCTTCTTGACGATGTCCAGAGACCAAGCGTCGGCACCTCTCTCTTCCCAAGCTTTCGCGAATGTAGAAGCCTGGCTCCTACCGGTGTCTGAAGGACTTCCCTCTCACTTCTTGCTCTTGGAAGGAGCGGGAGTCTTGCCTCTGAAAGAGCCTCTTCCTCGAGGGGCTGGCTTCGAGGAAGAAGCGGATCGAAAGGGCTTCGATTTCTTCAAAGCAGAGGACCCAGAAGACGAAGAAGAAGTAGTAGGCTTCCTAGAAGACTGTGCCAGAAGGTCTTGGGTTGCTTTCTCCTGGAGACTGGCAACGATGTCCTTTACCATAGACTGGGGGGAAGAGATGTTCTGAGAAAGGAGCGAAAGAAGATCCGCTTTTTGCGCTGGTGAGACCGACTTTGCAGTAAATTGCAAAAAAGTGCTCTTTTCTTAAGCATCCCGTGCTGAAATGAGCAGCCAATTCCTCAGAACCATCCCTGACGGCCTTGTCCATGCAAGACAATACACTGGACAGCTCCCCCAGACTGATGGAATCAGAAACTCCTGGACCTGGCATCCAATACTCCAGGCACCAGTCAAGAAAATTAAAGACCTCTAGTGTCCTGAAGAGGCCTTTAAGGTGAAAGTCTAACTCACTATGTGTCCAAGAGACCTTCGAGGAAGACAGAAAAGATCTTCTGGTGGCGTCTACAATACTACCAAAGTCTCCTTGAGCTGAGGCTGGAAGCTTAACTCAGACGTTTTCTCCCGTCTCATACCACATACCAGCTTTGCCACCGAGTCTTGAAGGTGGTAAAGCGAAAGAAGTCTTGCCTGAAGCTTTCCTCTTTTCCATCCAATCATGGACCTTTCTAAAAGCTTGCTTCGTAGAAAGCGACTTCTTCATTCTCACAAAGCCCGAGATCTTAGTAGCTTTGGAAGACGAAAACTGAGAGGGAGGAGTACGTGGAGCTTCAGGTTGGAAAGTGTCTGCAAAGACTGACTGTAGCAAACGAGTCAAACCTTGTAGTCCGTCGAACTGGAGCCAACTGCTGTTCTTCGTCCCACTTCGACGAAAGCGTCACTAATTTCCTCTTCAGACACTGGAGAAGTCGGAGGAAGTAAAGAAGAGTCCGAGCTTTCTCAAAAGAGAAAGAGTGGCGAACTAGGAAGAGTTCCCCGTCCTCCGCTTGTGCTTGCGGAAGTGGAAACTGAAGTCCGTAGGCGCGCGTTTGGCTGTCCGAAGCCAATCTACTGGCGCCGACTGAAGCGCGCTCAAACGCCGCAGGTGTACACCTGGCGTCCACTGGTGCGCGCTGAGCGTCCACTGGTGGCGCGTCGAGCGTCCACTGTGCGCGCCGAGCGTCCACTGGTGCGCGCCGAGCGTCCACTAAAACTCGCTGAGCGTCCACTGGCGCTCGCGAAACTTGCACCGAGTCACGCTCGGCGTGCCACTTAAAGCGCCGTTTGACTTTCACAGAAGCGCGTCGGCATCTAAAGAAAACGCGCTTCTTATCCACAAGTCAGTTCGTAGCAGCGGAAACAACCGACTTCACGAGAGCGAGAAACGAATTTCTCGCCTCCTCTAGAAAGTTGCTGGGGAGCAGAACGAACTCTAGAGGGAGACTCAAACGGAGAGAGAGACGAGCGAGAGATGGGAGAGGGAGAAACGCCTCGACCTCTTCACAGGAAGATTGTCATCCTTCTTACGGCGACGTGGAACAGTCTCTCTCGAAGGAAAAACATCTCGAAGTTGCTGCTGAAGAGATGGAGAATCTTGCTTGTAGGTGAAGCCTCCTTTTCTGGGGAGGGGCTGATCCTGTGAGCAGGCGAGTGGCGAGGGGACGCCTCTTGCTACTCCCAGGAACCGCCACTTCACGCACCTTAGAGAGCGACTGCGGCGCTCGAAAGAAACCATCGAGGGAAGACTCCGCCTCCGAATAATCCTTACGCTTCTTCTGCGGAGGAAAAGCAGCAAACGCACTATCAGGCGACGAGCAAGTTCCGGAGAACAACTTGGACGTGAAGCGTCCCCCGAACGCGAGCCGTCCTTTTTCAGCGGACGTGATGCGGTATGAGAGCTCCCCCCCTTGCGCGGGGAGGAAGCTTCAGAAGAAGAAAAGCACTCCTTGAGAAGACGTGCACGCGCCACGCTCCTTGGCAGTCTGGGTAGGTTCGTCAGAAGCTGCCGAAGGCACGCCAGATCGGTGGGGGTTCCTCGTAACCCTCCTTCGACTTTCGACATGCTCTCTCCCGTAATCTGGGAGTCAAGCAGAGGTCTAGGTCTAGAGCGGAATGAGGCCGATCTGACGCACCCTCCACTACACAAGGGGCACTTTCACTGCACTTCTCTTCACTTTTGCTCTCCAGAGCTAACACTTTTGATTCTAAGTTACGAATCGATTCAAGAATTAGCGAATAATGTATTACCTTCTACGACCACTGTCTCAGGGGCCGGAGGCAACACTACAGGGGTAGGAGCATAATCTACAGAAGGAGGTTTAGCAGGAGAATAATTTAAATCTTGCCTACCTGAAAACACTCCTGGAGGAAGACCTCCTTAACCTATCTCGCTCAAGTTTCTTAAGATAGGTTTCATACGCCTTCCATTCCGACTCTGTTAATCATTAACACTCCTTACAACGACTTTCAAACGTACATTCATTCCCCCCTGCAAACTTTACAAACAGAATGTGGGTCTACTGAAGCTTTCAGAAGCCTACCTCTACATTCGGACATAGAACAAAATCTAGCGCTAGCAGAACTAGACCCTGACATCTTGATCAAAGAAAAATCAATACCAAATTCAAATCAAACCAAAGTCAACGTGTGCCAAGCCACCGATCCAATTCAGATACCAAGAAAAACCAAAAGGGATACTCAAGTAGCTAGTAAGTTTCCAAAATCTGGACGGAGGTGCTGCAAACAGGTGTTTTCAGCACCGGCGACAGAAAAATTATGAATAGAAAATGGGAATGATTCCTGATACCCGCCTCCCAGCGGCGGGAATGGGTACTAACCACCTGACTCCCACTGCGTGTGTCGTAAGTGTTTAAATTTCTGTCGGATTCGGAAAAATACAGCTATATATATATCTGACAGGTAAGTTTCATGAACAAATTGGCGATTTATAGTGGCATAATGGGCCGAGTTACGGTTATTGGCGCCATAAAACAATAAGGGTTCTTATGGCGCGCTATTAGGGTGCTTATGGCGTGGCCATAAGGGTGCGCCTGTTTATGGCGCCATAAATTGCCAAGTTTTGTTTAATGGCAGTTTTTGCTTATCTGCACACCCCCGGGGAAAGGAAACCCCTGCCGATAACCGGAGACTGCCTGTACAATGATTTAGTAAAATAAATAAAGAACACAGTCCACATTTTTTCTGAAATGAAAATTATCCAATGAATTTTGAAAATCATGGGCGAGACAAATGTAACTACCCATGAGTACCTTTGTGTGATGGCTTTACAGCATATAATAAAAAATACTACAATAAATGTGATACAAGGCTGACATTCTTTGCTCTGACTAACACCTTACTATTTTAACCCAACCCCAAATGCAAAAACTTCAGCAGAAAAATGCACCACTTACCATGGAATACAGAACAGGAAGATCAAAATGTGCCAATACCTCATTGTGGAACTTGACAGAATGGCAAGAATTGAAGAATACTATGACTTTCTTCTTTCTAAGAGTTTTCAGGACTGTGATAAGCATTGATAATCTGTCACTTGCTCCTACAGAATATACCAACCTGGTATAGGATATATGAAAGTATTAGAAAATATCATGTTGCCCAGACATTTAAGTTTAAAAATAATTTAAACGTATCATTTCATACAAACATAGTTCTTACTAAAATATGAGATTGTTGAAACAGAAGAGTACAGGATTCATTAATTTGCAAGAAAAATCAATGAGAGAAAAGGTAGCTGGGTGGGGGATTCAACCTTGAGTGATTCTTACAATGCTACATAAGTTAACAAAGTGAACAGTACACCCCATGGAAGCACCACTCGACGTGAGTATAAGGTATGGGGTGGGCAATAATCAACTCCTCAATGTTTGTAATTCATCAGTAGCAATTCACTCCACAGATATTAAATGCTTTGAAGATGTATAATCAGGAAAAAGGAATTCTATGTAAACTGAAGGTTTGTGTGTAATATAAATTCTAAACTCTACAAATTTATGTATATTCATAAAAATAAATAAAAATCCTTTTATTCCTGAGCAGCTAACCAAATGGTTCCTAGCCACGTAAAAAATATCTAACACTTCGGGCCAGCCCTAGCTAAACTGAGATATAATTTTGACTTGATTTTTAATTCCTGGCAGCAGAGAAAAGTAGAGAAAGAAATAAAGGTGTGCACCCTCTGAACTACAAAATATGGCATACGTAATCTCTTAAAGACTAAAAAAAGCTACTGATAACTAATTTTTAAGTTGTGGACATCTTCATTGGATGCTTTGACATGATTGGTAAGTGTCAGGAACGTGGATTCCTTAGGTCAAGTACAACACCACAAGCAAGCATGAAAGTAGTAACAGTAACTGCAAACATCTGAATTAACCTAACCCAATATTTGTCTAACCGTAGAGAAAGGGATAAATATAATGGGTAACTACGAGATGATCCACCACCAAAAGACAGTTTTGTGGATTCATGACTCTGGATATTGACAGCAAATATAAATGTATACAAAACTGCAAATCATTCAAGAATTTTATGCCACACCAGCTTAAATACAGTCATAATGAAATTTGTTATAACTCAGGGAAATGGCATTCTAAAGTGGACACTTGCCCACTATACCAATAGAACTTGGAAATTTTTTTCTCTAATAGGAAGGTTATTTTGTACATCTTAAAACACAAAACATCTAGAAAAATTTATCTTCAGCAGCAAACTGCCTTTACAGCTCAAGAAAATACATAAAATATCTACTACTTTTTGTTTGATTTGCTCAGTGGTTGGCAAAGATTTTTCCTCAGTGCTATGTGTCTAAAATCACTTTCTTCTTGAAACACATCCTTGGCTATCTTTAAACAATCATCAGAAACAGTAGCACTTACTAATATTTTTTGCAATTTATCTGAAAATGAACAGAAATGTTATTCATAAACCTCAATAAAACAAACTCCTTTCTGATATCAGCATCAATATATCAAGGAAACCAAAATCAACCTGTAATTCTTTAAAAAAAAAAATATATCAGTACAGCAGAACTACCTGTTGGGAGAAATGAATAAATCTTCCGCAACTGATCTGTGTGTGTGCTGTCATGAAGTAACTTATCAGCTTCGTCAAGGATGAGTACTTTTAAATTCTTGACATTAAGGGGAGTACCTTTTCCTGGCTTCAGCACTTTACAAAGTCTCCCTGGCGTTGCTACTACAATGACTGCCCCTGATGCAGAAGAATAAAAATGCACAGGTTAAGTGCTTAAGCATCAAAACCATGACTACTTGGCTGTTTGGTATAGCTTAAAATAAAATAAACAGTTCTTTTTCAGCTTAATAACTGATGGATTCTTCCAATTACTATAAGATTAAGAAATACTGTATCTAAAAGACGACAAAGTCTTCATTTACATTACTCTAGAATTTCAAAACTTGTTATACACATGAAAAAAAGGAACTTGAACAGATTTTGAGACCTAAAAATATGAGTATAGCCTTCTATCATGCAAGGTGACTTCTGGGGGTGAAATGCACGCAAAAAGCTGCTGCAAGCACAAGGCAAAAAAATGAGTCACACTGAAATTTAGCCTAGCCTAGGCTATCTAGCGACCATATAACCAAGCAAAAACAGATTACTAATGGATGTTGCATCAACCTTCCTTTAGAAGGCCATATTTTCAGATCTTTGAGTTGGATGTCAAAGTTTAACTCTAGGGATACTGCAATGTAAATAAACTATTTTCCCTACCACAGGTAACTGACAGTAAATAAAATATATAAAAATATATCTACATATATCAAATGGAATCCCCTGCAGTTTCTAGGTCTTACCTCTTTCTAAAGGTGCTTTATCTTTATTACCACCAATAAGTTGATAAGGAAGAAAGGTTATGGGCATCCGCTAAGGTCTTCACTAACTGAGCAGTCTGTTGAGCGAGTTCTCTTGTAGGAGATATTACAAGAGCTCCAACACCTGTAAAGGTTTAATGATAAATACATAGGTACCTAATTTTTTAAACTACAAAATTTTTCTACTAAATCCTGCTACTTAACATGAGCCTTTAATAGTGGTAGCTATGATCTCCAGACATACCTCATAAGATCATATATAAGTATGCACCATAGGCCCCTGACGACCTTAGTGGTGTGGTAGTAACTAGTCATTCTGTATAGTCTGTTCCAGCCACAACCTGGAGGGGTTACGAGGAGGGTCAGTGTTTATTAAACAAATTAATGTGCTTATGAGTATGAAAAAAAAGGTTAATTTTAGTTTTAAAAAGTATAAAATTATCAGAATATCATCAAGAACCTGGAACCTGAAACTGTAATGTACTAAAGGACCTTGGCAAGTAAAGGATTGATGCTCCAAGTAGCTTGAAGCTAATATAGGATCAAATAAAAATTGGGCAATGTTAGAAGAGTTATAGATTGAACTTTGCATGTGAAGGCACAATGGTAGAAAAAATGCTTACCAATCCTAAGAGGGGGACTTCCCTGTAGCCATATTACGGACAGTATTTACATCAACGTTAAAACTAAAAGCAAACAAAACTGACTTAATGACCCTTGTCTTTTAAGTTACATACATACTTGCTTGATTCAAAAGTGGAAGAATAATCTGAATAAATTTTGACATCCTAGAAGAATGTATTTTTACTAACATCCTGTTACTCTGACATAGCACAGGCAGGATCTTTCTTGTTATACAGCTACACAAGCTGAACTGGAGTAACTATAGGTGCTGCTTGGAGGGAAGAATGCAAAATCTTTCCGCTTAAAAATAATTTGTTAATCAGGAGGTACTAAGCAATATGCAAAAAAATTATACTATTGTACATAACCCCTCATAGTACTGTCCATACTTATAAGTAAAAACAGCTACCCAGAACAAAGAACTACTTTACACTCACTAAAAATTATGATGAATTCCACGTTCAGTATTACTATAAACAGTACCCTAAACTGAATTCTGAAATAATATAAACATTCTAAGAAAAGAAGTGCTTTTCAAAGTGGAAAATAAAATCATAATGAAAAAACTAACTAATGTACGTACAATACAATATTCAAAGGTACTGTACAATAACTATGCCATAAAAGCTAACACCAAACAAAATATACAGTAGTGAACTTTTACATCGGTATACTAAACCATAAATACTTTTAACATAAAACAGTAGAAAATGCCATTATTACAAAAATGAGCCTAACTATATAATTGCAAAAACGGCCTCATCACCTCACACCATGGGAGTCCTTGAATTTATTTCATAGCTCTTAGCCATTTACCCAATGTAGGAACCAAATAAAAAAATGCAAGTGTCGTTGCCAGACCCAGGTTCGAGCCATGGATATAACAGTTCTCCTTTGCCAGCAAGCGTGGTAACACTTTCAACTGGATTTTTGTGAGCTGAGTAAAACCTAAAGCCTTCAGTTTTCTACTGTGGTTGATGAGCAAAGGCCTTTTTCAGACAACTGTTCTACGAAACAAGCAGACAAGATACTTGGAGCAGCCATGCCTGAAAATAGGAAAGAAGTCAGAACTCTGACATTACATTTACAATTTGTGGTAACTAACTGCACCAACAATATACTTCATAGGAAATGCAGTTTTTTCATGAAAAGAGAAAATTTTTCTTTCGTTTATTAAGTATCTTAAAGACAAAATCTATTTTATAATATAAAACCAATGAGAATAACATGCACCTATCATTAAGTCAGCAGCTCCTTGGACACTCCAAAAAAGGAGAAAGGAAAGAGCCTTCCCTACTAGAAAGCGTTATACCTATGGGTTAACACAACATCCCCAAAAAAAGGCTGTGTAAATAAAGTGCTGAATATACATAACGCATCCTCAACATGCAATATAGTCTTATGCTATAATTCATAACCCTCTTATATTTCCATATTCACATGACTTAATCACAGCATCATCATTCTGTCTGTGCACTTTCTGCATACCCATCTTGGTCCAGCCCTTCAACTACCTCAGGTCCTCTATCAATGACTTCCTACTGGTACCATCCTGCTACTTCTATTATTTCCCCTTTTTCATATCTGAATCTGTTCATCTTACCTTCTAATCATGTGTAAAAAACCCTCTTAATTTTTGAAATTTGTCAAATCTTAGCTTCTGGAGACCACAGCTCTCAGAAACTGATTATTCGTAATATCTTCGAAATTCACTCTAGCTACTAGTCTCAGAATATTGTGTTCTCACTTTTAGAAAATCTCCACCATTTTTTTTAGGGACCCGTAACTCTGTTGAAAATGCATCATTAATATTTTCTTCACTCCGCTCATACTCAAAGCATAAATCAGGAGTCACTCTAAACTGCTACTCATCACTGTAATGGTAAATTCAGCCACTTCCCGAAAATCACTTTTTATTCCTTGAATTATTTATCATTTTCTCAGGTGACTCTTAACTTCTTTAGATACAGTAACACCTAAACTTAACACTCTTTAATGTATCAGGTAAATTTCTGTATTCTGACTACATTTTAGATGAGAAATATTTTTATATACATCTAAAACGGATCCTCAAGTTTTAGACTACGAAGTAAGTGGGACTGCTGTTAGCTGGAGGATATCTAGAAAACCAAAAATGATATTGTTATGATACAATAAAGTTTTTATGCATACTTACCTGGCAGGTATATATATAGCTGTATTTTCTGAAGTCCGACAGAATTTAAAAAACTTCCGACACACGCAGTGGTCGCCAGGTGGTTAGTACCCACTTCCCCGCCGCTGGGAGGCGGGTATCAGGAACCATTCCCATTTTCTATTCATCATTTTTATTTCCACTGTCCCCTGAGGGGAGGTGGGTGGGTACTTGAATAATATATATATCTGCCAGTTAAGTATGAACAAACTTTATTGTATCATAACAATATCATTTTGCTCATGAACTTACCTGTCAGATAGATATATATAGTTGAACCCCACCGTTGGAGGTGGGAAGGGACAGAATAGAAGGATTTTGGGAAACAAATGCATGCAGATGATTTACATCTTGGTTCCACTGTAGCATAGCCGACTTCGTGATTACTGTCACCCAAGTCTGCTTCTGCTTTACTAGAGTTGCCAGCGAGGTAGAGACCTATGAAGCTGGTGCACCCAGATGATCTGTCAACGGGGCGTGACCACAATGTGACTAGACCATATTGACACATACCATGAGGCTAGAAGTAAAATCAAAATAAATATATATATATAATTATATATATCACCACCTGACCAACCTAGCAAGTTAATGTGTGTTAACTAAGGCTTCAGAGTTAAGAAGTCGCCGTTGTCAGCGACTCCACAACTAAATTAAGAGCTCTTCCTAACCATTTTCTACAGGATAGGATGAGTAGTACTTCTTTCACCCCCAAGATTGTGTCTGCAGACACGTATGGCCCTAGCGAGCAGCAGATCTCATAGTGCCATCTTCACATCTCGCAGGGAGTGTGAAGTGAACCCAGAGTTGCTTCGCTAAAACATGGTACTCAGGATGTTGCTGAGTGCCATGCTCTGTTGAAATGCTTCCGAGGCCGCGCCCTCACCTCGTGAGCATTCAGATAAAAAGCTTTCAAATCTTTGTGCAAACACAATGAAGAGCACTTTTTGAAAGAAACTCCTTAACCTAAAACCAGGGTGTACTTCGATATGGGCAAGTCTGGTCTTTTTCGGAAACACTGCAGATTGCCCGACTGACTTCGACTTTCTTGATTTTAAGTAGATAAAACTTGAGAGACCTGACAGGGCACAGGACTCTCTCTGGCTCCTGCTAACTTGTGCCATCCTTGCTTCCAAGATCCTGGCCCAAGGACAAAAAGGGTTTCCATTCTTAGGCCATAACGAAAGGCTTAGAGAGCACACCTCCTTGTGTTCTCTAAAGCCAAAACTTGTGACGATGGCTTAAAATCTCACTAACCCTCTTTGTCGTATCTAGGGTGGTTAGAAGAAGGCCTTCCTGATCACATACAAGAAGTTAACAGGCAGGAGAGGTTCGAATGCTTTGACATCACGAACTTCAGACTACGTCTAAGTTCCATATTGAAAGCTTTGATCCGGAAATGCACAGTCTGTACTAGTCAGGTGAACGACCAGTTGACCAGTCAGACGAATCAAGGACAGCAAGGCTGTACCCTGAAGACCAAAAGGCACTATTCTTAGCTGAAGGATGAGTGTCTGGACTGCCTGGGCGATTCAATCAAAGCAAACCTTGGGGGTGTATCAACGCAACCCAACGTCGTCCGCAATCGACTTCGTCAATAAGAAACTCAGGGCTACTATATGTCGCCTGATCTCGCACGAGTGTCTGACTCCGAGAAAACAGGCGAGGCAAAAAGTAGATGGTGAGCTAGAATCGAGATTCCACAGACCTCAATGATCGTGAAGGTCTTTGTTGTTTGACAGATGCAAATCTGTCAAACAACATTCTCTGTTGTCTGTTCGCACTGGCAGAATTTTCAAAACTCTCGGCAACCGCTAGACCACTGGTAGTTCAGGTGATCTCCCCCACGTTCCCGTGGCGCTGGTACTTGGAACTATTCCCGTTTTCCTCAGATTTTCTCTGAACCCTGTCTCCTGAGGGGAGGAGGGTGGGAATTTAATTATATATACCTGCCAGGTAAGTATGCATAAAAATGATATTGTTATGATACAATAAAGTTTTATGCATACTTACCTGGCAGGTATATATATAGCTGTATTTTCTGAAGTCCGACAGAATTAAAAAACTTCCGACACACGCAGTGGTCGGCCAGGTGGTTAGTACCCATTCCCGCCGCTGGGAGGCGGGTATCAGGAACCATTCCCATTTTCTATTCATAATTTTTATTTTCCACTGTCCCCTGAGGGGAGGTGGGTGGGTACTTGAATAATATAAATATCTGCCAGTTAAGTATGAACAAACTTTATTGTATCATAACAATATCATTTGATCCATGAACTAACCTGCAGATATATATATATAGTTGAACCCCACCGTTGGAGGTGGGAAGGGACAGAATAGAAGGATTTTGGGACACAAATGCATGCAGATGATTTACATCTTGGTTCCACCTGTTTAGCATAGCCGACTTCGTGATTACTGTCACCCAAGTCTGCTTCTGCTTTACTAGAGTTGCCAGCGAGGTAGAGACCTATGAAGCTGGTGGCACTCCAGATGATCTGTACAACAGGGGCGTGACCACAATGTGACTAGACCATATTGACCATACCATGAGGGCTAAGAAGTAAAATAAATATATATATTAAATTATATATATCACCACCTGACCAACCTAGCCAAAGTTAATGTGTGTTAACTAAGGCTTCAGAGTTAAGAAGTCGCCGTTGTCAGCGACTCCACAACTAAATTAAGAGCTCTTCCTAACCATTTTCTACAGGATAGGATGAGTAGTACTTCTTGCCCCCAAGATTGTGTCTGCAGACACGTATGGCCCTAGCGAGCAGCAGATCTCATATGCCATCTTCACATCTCGCAGGGAGTGTGAAGTGAACCCAGAGTTGCTTCGCTAAAACATGGTACTCAGGATGTTTGCGAGTGCCATGCTCTGTTGAATGCTTCCGACGGCCGCGCCCTCACCTCGTGAGCATTCAGATAAAAAAGCTTTCAAAATCTTTTGTGCAAACAAACCAATGAAGGGAGACATTTTTTTGGAAAGAAAACTCCTTAACCCTAAAACCAGGGTGTACTTCGATATGGGCAAGTCTGGTCTTTTTCGGAACACTGCAGATTGCCCGACTGACTTCGACTTTCTTGATTTTAAGTAGATAAACTTGAGAGACCTGACAGGGCACAGGACTCTCTCTGGCTCCTGCCCACTAACTTGTGCCATCCTTGCTTCCACGATCCTGGCC
The DNA here is from genome assembly GCF_015104395.2 of Macrobrachium nipponense. NCBI lineage: Eukaryota > Metazoa > Arthropoda > Malacostraca > Decapoda > Palaemonidae > Macrobrachium > Macrobrachium nipponense. The sequence goes on along the minus strand of NC_087215.1, from coordinate 67,800,995 downwards.
CAAGGACAAAAAGGGTTCCATTCTTAAAAGGCCATAACGAAAGGCCTTAGAGAGCACACCTCCTTGTGTTCTCTAAAGCCAAAACTTGTGACGATGGCTTAAAATCTCACTAACCTCTTTGTCGTATCTAGGGTGGTTAGAAGAAGGCCTTCCTGATCACATACAAGAAGTTAACAGGCAGGAGAGGTTCGAATGCTTTGACATCACGAACTTCAGACTACGTCTAAGTTCCATATTGAAAGCTTCGATCCGGAAATGCACAGTCTGTACTAAAGTCAGGTGAACGACCAGTTGACCAGTCAGACGAATCAAGGACAGCAAGGCTGTACCCTGAAGACCAAAAGGCACTATTCTTAGCTGAAGGATGATGTCTGGACTGCCTGGGCGATTCAATCAAAGCAACCTTGGGGGTGGTATCAACGCCAACCCAACGTCGTCCGCAATCGACTTCGTCAATAAGAAACTCAGGGCTACTATATGTCGCCTGATCTCGCACGAGTGTCTGACTCCGAGAAAACAGGCGAGACAAAAAGTAGATGGTGAGCTAGAATCGAGATTCCACAGACCTCAATGATCGTGAAGGTCTTTGTTGTTTGACAGATGCAAATCTGTCACACAACATTCTCTGTTGTCTGTTCGCACTGGCAGAATTTTCAAAACTCTCGGCAACCGCTTGACCACTGGTAGTTCAGGTGATCTCCCCCACGTTCCCGTGGCGCTGGTACTTGGAACTATTCCCGTTTTCCTCAGATTTTCTCTGAACCTGTCTCCGTGAGGGAGGAGGGTGGGAATTTAATTATATATACCTGCCAGGTAAGTATGCATAAAACTTTATTGTATCATAACAATATCATTTTTATGCATGACACTTACCTGGCAGGTATATATATAGCTGATTGACACATTTGGAGGTGGGTCACAGACAGCAACATCGTCATAATTCAAAACTTAACTAATTTTTAAAATTATTTTATTAAGTTCCTTACCTGCTAAGGTAGCTGACTTCGTAGGTCCTGCCTCTTAGCCTGCTAAACCTTAGTAGCTCTCAACTAGGATGTGACCTGTTTGTTGAGAAAGCTAATAACAAGGGTCTGACAACTGGACGGGACCAATTTGTTGACAGGAAACCCTAGCCCTCTCTTACCAGGGGCATTCATGCTAGGATAAGTTAGACCACACACAAAGCTAACGTAACACATTACACTTCACATACTGAAGAGGAAATAACCCTCTCAGACAACCATAAAAAGAACACCACTTAATTAAAATACCTAGCATGTTAGTAATCTATCGTTGCTGCCGTTGATCGAGACGATTCGTACGGACTTTTGCAATCCTGTAACGAAACCTCTAGATTGATCGTTTACATTCTACGCCTGTTGTTATAATAGGCTCTTTCTCGTAAACTCGAGCAGGGACCGAGAGAAGATACTTCTTCAGATATGAGAGAGCTGTGGAATATCAGAGTTGATGTGGACCACTGGTTCCAAAAACTCGTTTCGAGGACTGGAGGGACGACCGAATTGCATTTACTTCTTTCAGATTAAGATCCAGGACATCTGAAACACTATCCAGATGTCCGGCACCTTCTTTCTATCATGACGCACTGAGAGATGTTCAGAATAATTCCTAGATCTTGAATAATATTTCAGTTCCCGGTAGGAAAAAACTGTGGTCTGAATTGCAGTCTATTCGGGGAAACAAACTTCTTCAGGAAGGAAATGGTCCCCAGCAAGCTCATCCATTCCCTCCCCGAGTATGCTTACTTCCCTATAAGGCTGCGCTTTGCCTAAGCAGGAGAGCATATAAAAGTGCAATGTTGCGGTAGACTCGTAGTTCTATACCGTGCGGTAACGAGCACCGAAAGGATTAAGAGATAACTCTTGAAATAGTAAGGCAAAACTAATGCCAACGTTTTATTCATTCACGTAAGAAATCCCCTCAATCTTAGGCTAAAGTCCGTGATTGTAGGACAGAGATACCAGTTAGTCAGTCAATCCCGCCGAGGAGAGACGTAACCGCCACACAGAGTAACGGTTATCAGTCCAATCCCCGCAGGAGAGGAGACGTAAGCCTACAGCGCATGACAGCGACGATCTTATTACTGGTGGCTCGGTTTGAACTTGGACAGTCAGACACGCAGCAGCAGCAGCTTACGAACGTCGTCTCTTAACTTTATGTCTGGGTTGCCAGCTACCCTATTCTACGAAGAAATAGGTCCGTTATTTTTTGAACAAAAAGAGACTCTCAAGCTGGTATATTTAAGCGAAACAGAAAACGCTAAATATATAGATGCGTTTGTCGTCAGAACACTACCATACAACGGTAAAAGATAAATCGGAAACTCCTGGAAGGCTGCAGGGAGTGACGATTGAAATGTCCTTAAAATAGTAGACAATAGACCCTCCGGTGCCATCGAAGATGGTAACTACAGCAAGCGTATTATGATGATGAAACCAAACCCAGTAGTAAAATAACGCAAGGCAAAAAATGTTATATCACAATAAAGTTTGTTCATACTTACCTGGCAGACATATATATAGCTGAATTCGGAAATACAGCTACATACAAATATGACAGGCAAGTTTCATGAACAAAACTTAGAGAATCGAAGCAGACATCTCAAGCTTCTTAAGATACTGGACATAAGCGTTCATTGACGTAGTCTACAAGTTCTAATTTCGTTGTACGAGTCTGCGAATGAGGAAGGAGAGCTCTTCCGAACCTTGTCCTTATTCGCTTACGCAATATCAAGTTAATGAGATGTTTTTGTCAAGGAGAAACTAACCCATTAACGGTACAGAGAGATATTTTGTCAATGAGGGGAGACCCACTTACTTGACAAAACGATAGTATATTGTCAATGGGGAAGTCACTGAATTGACAAAACGTAATCCAGGAAGTCGAGCCTTTTATTTTTCGATTCCCGTCTCAAACAAGGAAGGGACAAGAATCCTGTTAAGAGACTGGGCTTACGGTAGGTAGAACGACGATGCTCAATCGGCATGGAAGTCTCGACTAGAAACTAACAAAATCTATCATCTGAAAAACCCTTTCAGATGGTCTAAAAAGCTTTAAATTTATTGGCAGTATGGCAAAGGAAGTCTTGTCTTGCGCTTTCCTGAAGAGCGTCCTTTTGATGAGTGCCTTTGCAAGAATCCTACTGAACGTTGCCGAAAATCCTGACGTTCAGGACGTCGAGCCTTTACATAACCCGTAACTGTCTTATCTCAAAGTCTTGACTGAGGTAGAGAAAACGAGATCTTCCCTTGAGCTTTCCTTAACTCCATCACCCCTTTGCGAAAAGCAATATAAATATTGACAGAGACCTCTTGAATTCACGAAACCCGAGGTCTTGCTGGGTTTCGAAGACGAAGTTCTGTTCACTTTTTTGAGGCTCAAATCTTAAACAAGAGCTTGAAGAGTTCAACAGAAACGTTCTGGTGCGCGCTCGGCGTCCACTGGCGAGGACGCTCGGCGTCCTGGTGCGCGCTCGGCGTCCACTGACGAGGACGCTCGGCGTCCACTGGCGAGGACGCTCGGCGTCCTGGTGCGCGCTCGGCGGCCACTGGCGAGGACGCTCGGCGTCCACTGAGTGCGTCCATCCGAGCGTCCTGTTCAAGCCGATCGTCCAAATAAGCGTGCAGAAAAGCGTCACGCTCCTGACAGGCGTCAAAACAAGCGAGAGAAACTGCCTTCTTTTTCCTATTTCTTGGTGGAAAGAAGTACACGTGATCAGGCAACTTTCGCCTTCTTACTTCTCACTGAAACACATAACGAGGGAGAAGGGACGTGAAGCGTCCTCTTCTATAAAGCTTCTTAGAGGGCGCGAGTCCTTCCGAGAGCTCCAACCCTTGTGCGGGGAGGACGCCTCGGAGGACGAGAAGCAATCCTTCAGGATTCGTGCATGTGCACGCACTTTGGCAGTCTGGGGATTTTCATCAGAAACTGCCGAAGGCACGCCAGATCGGTGGGGGTTCCCTGTAACCCTCCTTCGGCTTTCGACATGCCCTCGTCCCTTGGTTCTGGGAGTTCGACAGAGGTCTAGACCTAGAGGCGTTATAAGGCCGATCTGACGCACCCTCCACTACACAAGGGGCACTGTCACTGCACTTAGCCACTTCACTATTGCTCTCTAAAGCAAACACTTCGATTCTAAGTTACGAATCGAAATAGTATAAGAGAAAGGGCAATAACCTCTACAGACACTGTTTTAGGGCCCGAAGGCAACATTACAGGGTTAGGCGTAACAAACACAGAAGTAGAACTCTTCACAACAATGAAGGAGAGCGATCACCTCTCGCAGACATAGTCATAACCCGTAGGCCATACTACAGCGTTAGGCAAATAAAGTCTACCGGAAGGGTTAGCAGTATCACTACCCCCTGACTTTCGTATTGATTAATTGCGTACATACTAAACAAACTTTTTCCTTACGGAATTAGACACGTTTACTGATTAATTGCGTACATACGAATCATACTTTTTTCCTTACGGAAATAGACATGTTTACTGATTAATTGCGCCCCCCAAGTGCGGAACTACCGAAGCTTTCGGTAGCCACACCCTATCTTTGCAGACAACACCCTCTGAAACTAGCCTAACTAGATTCAGATATCTTATGCAAAAATGAATCAAATTCAAATCAATTTAAGATAGCGTATGCCTAGCCACAAATCCAAGTAAATAAAAAATTAAAAGACAATTAGGATACTTAGCGACAAATGAAGTTTCCAAAATCCGAAGCCGGAGGTACTGAAAACAGGTGTTTTCAGTACCGGCGACAGAAAATTTATGAATAGAAAATGGGAATGGTTCCTGATACCCGCCTCCCAGCGGCGGGAATGGGTACTAACCACCTGGCCGACCACTGCGTGTGTCGGAAGTTTTTTAAATTCTGTCGGACTTCAGAAAATACAGCTATATATATACCTGCCAGGTAGTGGTCATGCATAAAACTTTATTGTATCATAACAATATCATTTTTTATGCATGACACTTACCTGGCAGGTATATATATAGCTGATTGACACATTTGGAGGGGGGTCACAGACAGCAACATCGTCATAATTCAAAAATTAACTAATTTTTTAAAATTATTTATTAAGTTCCTTACCTGCTAAGGTAGCTGACTTCGTAGGTCCTGCCTCTTAGCCTGCTAAACCTTAGTAGCTCTCAACTAGGATGTGACCTGTTTGTTGAGAAAGCTAATAACAAGGGTCTGACAACTGGACGGGACCAATTTGTTGACAGGAAACCCTAGCCCTCTCTTACCAGGGGCATTCATGCTAGGATAAGTTAGACCACACACAAAGCTAACGTAACACATTACACTTCACATACTGAAGAGGAAATAACCCTCTCAGACAACCATAAAAAGAACACCACTTAATTAAATACCTAGCATGTTAGTAATCTAGCGTTGCTGCGTTGATCGAGACGATTCGTACGGACTTTTGCAATCCTGTAACGAACCTCTAGATGATCGTTACATTCTACGCCTGTTGTTATAATAGGCTCTTTCTCGTAAACTCGAGCAGGGACCGAGAGAAGATACTTCTTAAGATATGAGAGAGCTGTGGAATATCAGAGTTGATGTGGACCACTGGTTCCAAAACTCGTTTCGAGGACTGGAGGGACGACCGAATTGCATTTACTTCTTTCAGATTAAGATCCAGGACATCTGAAACACTATCCAGATGTCCGGCACTTCTTTCTATCATGACGCACTGAGAGATGTTCAGAATAATTCCTAGATCTTGAATAATATTTCAGTTTCCCGGTAGGAAAAAACTGTGGTCTGAATTGCAGTCTATTCGGGGAAAACAAACTTCTTCAGGAAGGAAATGGTCCCCAGCAAGCTCATCCATTCCCTCCCCGAGTATGCTTACTTCCCTATAGGCTGCCGCTTTGCCTAAGCAGGAGCGATATAAAAGTGCAATGTTGCGGTAGACTCGTAGTTCTATACCGTGCGGTAACGAGCACCGAAAGGATTAAGAGATAACTCTGTTTTGAACATAGTAAGGCAAAACTAATGCAACGTTTATTCATTCACGGTAAGAAATCCCCTCAATCTTAGGCTAAAGTCTGTGATTGTAGGACAGAGATACAGTTAGTCAGTCAATCGCGCAGGAGAGACGTAACCGCCAGCACCAGAGATACGTGGTTAGTCCCCAGTCAATCCCGCAGGAGAGAGAGACGTAACCTACAGCGCATGACAAGCGCACGATATGTTACTGGTGGCTTTCGGTTGGAACTTGGACAGTCAGACACAGCAGCAGCCAGCAGCTTACGAACGTCGTCTCTTAACTTTATGTCTGGGTTGCCAGCTACCCTATTCTACGAAGAAATAGGTCCGTTATTTTTTTGAACAAAAAGAGACTCTCAAGCTGGTATATTTAAGCGAAACAGAAAACGCTAAATATATAGATGCGTTTGTGTCGTCAGAACACTACCATACAACGGTAAAAGATAAATCGGAAACTCCTGGAAGGCTGCAGGGAGTGACGATTAATGTCCTTAAAATAGTAGACAATAGACCTCTCGGTTTGCCAATCCGAAGAGGTAACTACAGCAAGCGTGTATGACTTGAACCAACCAGTAGTAAAATAACGCAAGGCAAAAAATTTTATTATATCACAATAAAGTTTGTTCATACTTACCTGGCAGACATATATATAGCTGAATTCGGAAATACAGCTACATACATATCTGACAGGCAAGTTTCATGAACAAAACTTAGAGAATCGAAGCAGACATCTCAAGCTTCTTAAGATACTGGACATAAGCGTTCATTGACGTAGTCTACAAGTCTATTTCTTGTACGAGTCTGCGAATGAGGAAGGAGAGCTCTTCCGAACCTTGTCCTTATTCGCTTACGCAATATCAAGTTAATGAGATGTTTGTTCAATGAGAACTAACCCATTAACGGTACAGAGAGATATTTTGTCAATGAGGGGAGACCACTTACTTGACAAAACGATAGTATATTGTCAATGGGGGAAAGTCACTGAATTGACAAAACTAATCCAGGAAGTCGAGCCTTTTATTTTTCGATTTCCGTCTCAAACAAGGAAGGGACAAGAATCCTGTTAAGAGACTGGGCTTACGGTAGGTAGAACGACGATGCTCAATCGGCATGGAAGTCTCGACTAGAAACTAACAAAATCTATCATCTGAAAAACCCTTTCAGATGGTCTAAAAAGCTTAAATTTATTGGCAGTATGGCAAAGGAAGTCTTGTCTTGCGCTTTTCCTGAAGAGCGTCCTTTTGATGAGTGCCTTTGCAAGAATCCTACTGAACGTTGCCGAAAATCCTGACGTTCAGGACGTCGAGCCTTTACATAACCCGTAACTGTCTTATCTCAAAGTCTTGACTGAGGTAGAGAAAACGAGATCTTCCCTTGAGCTTTCCTTAACTCCATCCACCTTTGCGAAAAGCAATATAAATTGACAGAGACCTCTTGAATTCACGAAACCGAGGTCTTGCTGGGTTTCGAAGACGAAGTTCTGTTCACTTTTTTGAGGCTCAAATCTTAAACAAGAGCTTGAAGAGTTCAACAGAAACGTTCTGGTGCGCGCTCGGCGTCCACTGGCGAGGACTCTCGGCGTCCTGGTGCGCGCTCGGCGTCCACTGACGAGGACAGCTCGGCGTCCACTGGCGAGGACGCTCGGCGTCCTGGTGCGCGCTCGGACGGCCACTGGCGACGGACAGCTCGGCGTCCACTGGTGAGTGCGTCCATCCGAGCGTCCTGTTCAAGCCGATCGTCCAAATAAGCGTGCAGAAAAGCGTCACGCTCCTGACAGGCGTCAACAAGCGAGAGAAACTGCCTTCTTTTTCCTATTTCTTGGTGGAAAGAAGTTATACGTGATCAGGCAACTTTCGCCTTCTTACTTCTCACTGAAACACATAACGAGGGAGAAGGGACGTGAAGCGTCCTCTTCTATAAAGCTTCTTAGAGGGCGCGAGTCCTTCCGAGAGCTCCAACCCCTTGTGCGGGGAGGACGCCTCGGAGGACGAGAAGCAATCCTTCAGGATTCGTGCATGTGCTACGCACTTTGGCAGGTCTGGGGATTTTCATCAGAAACTGCGAAGGCACGCCAGATCGGTGGGGTTCCCTGTAACCCTCCTTCGGCTTTCGACATGCCCTCTCCCTTGGTTCTGGGAGTTCGACAGAGGTCTAGACCTAGAGGCGTTATAAGGCCGATCTGACGCACCCTCCACTACACAAGGGGCACTGTCACTGCACTTAGCCACTTCAACTATTGCTCCTCTAAAGCAAACACTTTCGATTCTAAGTTACGAATCGAAATAGTATAAGAGAAAGGGCAATAACCTCTACAGACACTGTTTTAGGGCCCGAAGGCAACATTACAGGTTAGGCGTAACAAAAACAGAAGTAGAACTCTTCACAACAATGAAGGAGAGCGATCACCTCTCGCAGACATAGTCATAACCCGTAGGCCATACTACAACGTTAGGCAAAATAAAGTCTACCGGAAGGTTAGCAGTATCACTACCCTGACTTTCGTAATTGATTAATTGCGTACATACTAAACAAACTTTTTCCTTACGGAATTAGACACGTTTACTGATTAATTGCGTACATACGAATCATACTTTTTCCTTACGGAAATAGACATGTTTACTGATTAATTGCGCCCCCCAAGTGCGGAACTACCGAAGCTTTCGGTAGCCACACCCTATCTTTGCAGACACACCCTCTGAAACTAGCCTAACTAGATTCAGATATCTTATGCAAAAATGAATCAAATTCAAATCAATTTAAGATAGCGTATGCCTAGCCACAAAAAATCCAAGTAAATAAATTAAAAGACAATTAGGATACTTAGCGACAAATGAAGTTTCCAAAATCCTAAGCCGGAGGTACTGAAAACAGGTGTTTTCAGTACCGGCGACAGAAAATTTATGAATAGAAAATGGGAATGGTTCCTGATACCCGCCTCCCAGCGGCGGGAATGGGTACTAACCACCTGGCCGACCACTGCGTGTGTCGGAAGTTTTTTAAATTCTGTCGGACTTCAGAAAATACAGCTATATATATACCTGCCAGGTAAGTGTCATGCATAAAATATGTTAGTGTGGGCTACACTATAGGGTCTTTGTTAACTATCAGAAGGCCAGAAACCCAAAAACATTTTATTGACAGTAATGGCCCTAATGACGTTACTGCACGCAGAAAGTTCAGTCCATAATTCTTTCTTTTCAACTTGAACTTCTTTCCATCTCTAAGCACTGATATTTTCTTTCTTCCTTTTGCTTTGCCAAACTGGATTCCTCTCCTCTCTGACTTTGCCTCCTGTGTCTTGGCCGACCTCATGTGATCCTTCTTCTCTGACAGAGTTTGAAGACTTTCAACCTGCATTTAACTGCATTTTGCATATCTTGATTCCACTGCCATGTCTGTCTCTCCCCCTCTTTTCCACACCATTTCTATTGTCCTTTACAAGTATTTTTTTTAAATGTTTCCATAATCCAATGTACTGCTTGTAGACTTCTGTGTTATTGTTGCCAGGTTTCCATCATTTTAATTGCCTCTTTCCTCCATTTGCTTCCTTTCTTTGTCATCAACTCATCACACTGCAGTCTAAATTGTGGTAGGTATAACTCTTCTGGTATGATAGTGCAATCTTTTCCTTTTACATTATCCATACAGCCACATACATAAATTTATATTACCACTTTCATTGGGATGAATCCCCTTTTAGTAAGTGTTCCCTTCTTGTTATTTAATTTTAATTATTCCCTAATCTGTCTAACATACGAATCCTAACTTTGCTGTGACTTACCCCTGCAGGTTCAGTACAAAACTCCAGCAAAAATGTTATAAGAACTGTTAACCTCACACTTTTATTGTCTTCCTTTAATTTTTAAGCTGCTTTTGCTGATCTTGAAATCTTTTTCCATTATAACAAAAACATTCTAGTATGGTAATCTTAATACAATATGGAATTATACAGTCCATGGATCTTTCTTTTTAAACTGTTTTAGTGGGAAATAGATACAGTAATGCTACTGTATTAAGCCTGTCATACGAAAGATGAGCTAGTCTATTGTTGAATCTATTCTTTTATTTTCTCTGCATTAAGTTTTCTACTCTTTAAAACACTATCTACATTTGGAGTACAGTACAGTAAAAGGCAGGAAATCCTTCACCACAGCATACCATGTAAGGCTACATCAGTAGGCCTATTGACATTGGAATTTTTTGTTCCCTGTCATTTGCTAAAGGTCATAAAATATCTACATACTATATGTGTATATCTGGTAAAACTTTCTTTGGCCTCTCATCAATGTTGTCTTTGACTAGTTGCACTAGGATATTCACTAATGATTTTTCTTAATACAGACTAACTGCTGTACTTGAAGTATCATTTCTGGTTTGAGCTTGTTACTAAAAATAAACCATGAGGGGGAACAGTAAGCTCTCAATCTAAGTATCTTCAATACTGTATAGTGATGAGTAAGTCAGTCATGTCTGGGGCAAATGTATAATGACAGAATTAGGTTCTGCAGACAAAAACATACAACTCTTGGAGTTTCTTGGAGGAACTTGGTATATGTTCAGCAGACAGGAAAGCTTGTGTATGTATCAATGAACTGAGGCAATGTTCTTTTAAAGGACTTGAAAACCTGAACTCTCCATATCTGGACACTGCTTGTGTACAATAAAATTTCAACCCTAGGTGACTTCCTTTACAAATTTCTAGTCAGCCAGTTTTAACTCCATTACACATTTTCCTATGAACCTTTTCTAGGCATTGCTCACTTAAAACCAGAACAAAATCTTATTAACTTGGTTCTAGTGTTGGTGTCCGATCCATTTAGAAACAGGTGAATATGTAGTTACTTAAAATAATCGCTAGAAAGGGACTGGCAAATACCTGATGGTTTGCTCTTACAACCTCTACCTCTCTTACTTCTACATCCCCAATCAGGATACTATATTAAAAAGTAGGCACAGGATATTGGTACGGCAGCCGTATCCCGATCGCGGTAGATATTGGTACGGCAGTAAATTGCGCATGCATCAATTTCAGACTTCCTGCCGTACAAATAACACAAGTGTGGTGGGGGTACGGCAGATTGCCAGATTCTGTCAGTGGCAGCATATTGTGCTCTTCACTTGCTGTAGGTACGGCAGTTAGCTGTATCCGTTTACCAGTTTGCTAATAATACTGTATTATGTGACCAGAGTTCGGCTTTTAGGGCAGACAGTCCCGCTTTTTGAACATGTCCCCCTTTTTTTTAGTTAGCAAAATGTCAACCCCCCCTTCCCCTCCTTTTAGTTTTGCTTTCGTGAATTTTGTCCCACTTTTTTGTGCTAAAAAATAAACTATCCCAATTTCAATGGAATAGTGCTGAAATTTTGTTTAATTTTGCCATTTCACTAGCTGGTAAATTTTATCGTCTTCTCCGACACCTGCAATACCCAATGAAGTGAATTAGAAGAATATGGTAAAGTGTACAAAGGCGGCCCTTTGCAACTGCCGAGTCGGGCAGAATAAAGGGCCGAGAAAGTCACCAAAGGTACGATGGTAGTGTATATATTTATATATAATCCTCTTTGAATCTCCTCTTCGGAGTTCTTTTCAGGGCCGACTCGATTGTTCGTGACCTACATATATACAATTTTTGAAAGTTTGAGTCTTCATAGATATATATGGCTTTTTTCAGCTCGTTAAAGCCTGAAAACATCTGTTTTTCGGCGAAAATTAATGTATTATTCTGCAGTTCATGCTGTTCTGAATGCCTGAGGCAGTAAACAAGTGTTCGTGCATGCGCAATTCACGGCCGTACCATTATTAACAATCTAAGTTCAAGGTCTACTGTTTCTTGTGGCCCTCCTTTTAGATGCTTTCAGTTGACTAGACTGAACGACTATCTATAACTACTTGGCGAATGCCAAAAGAGACGACGACCAGGCTGCCTAGGCTGGCTGAATTACCTGTGGGCTAAAGTGGGTACGCCAAAATAGGGTACCAAATACTGAATGGCCGGCCTCTGCCGTAGCGCGACCAACCTTCCTGAAAAAGTAATTTAACGCATCCCGTAACCCAGGATAGACATTAGTCCAGAGCCAGCATCCGTTGAAGCAACACCTCCAGACCTCTACTTTTTTCTTGAAGTAAGTTTTTTTCTCCTGAGTCACAAATTAAGGCCATCATTTCCGATTTTCGGGAAGGTGGTCGCGCTACGGTAGAGGCGGTTGCCTGGTGGCCATTCGGTATTTTACCATTGGCTAGACTGGACAGAGCAGTCATACATAGGCTATCCCAGAATATAAAATTCAAAAAATAAGAATATTAAATGCTGTTGATAAATAAGTTTGGACCTGAACAGAAAAGACATTTAGCGATTATACTACAAGGTAAGTAGCTAGGTACCTACTACTACCTAGCTACCTAACCTGCTCAGAGCGTCGGCCATTACACCTACGACCCAGTTCCGTCACCACCTTATTAGGCTAACTTTTTTACACTTTACCTTTTCACAACGAAGTACAACAGTTTCCTCGGCAATCAGGTTGTTTTCTATAAAACTTTAGTGAAATATTGTAAAAGACACGCTGTCTGGGGATGTCACAATCATCCACACATGTAAACAGATGTAGTAGTAGTAGTAATCTTATTAGTAATCTTTAAGTCGGTTCCTTCCCTCGTTCAAGTTTGCCCGTGAACGTGTTTAAGTTTTTCTTCTTATTAAACATTATGCTGGTTTTGATAAATTAATTCCTTTTCTTAGTACATTTCCTTGACATATCTGTGTAAAGCAAAGTTTTGCTATTCGTTCATTTTGAGTTTCCTACGAAGTTTGTTGTATTGAACTTGGTTGATTATGGGTCGAGGCTATGCCTTTACAACTGCGCCTCTTAATCGTAAGAGTTATTTTTAATTGTTAAACTTTTTAATTCTTTTTTCTAATTGTTTCCACATCTTATTTAAGGTCTCTTTTTTTATTTCATTGTGATTTTCTTTACATAGGAATTTTCCAGCAATGTAATTTTCATTTTCTTCATAAGGTTGTTGAAGGCCAATTGATCTAATACGTTCTTCTATGTAAGCAAAACAATATAAAAGAAAATGAAAAATATCCTCTTCTGTATTAACACAAAAAGGACAACCGGTGTTCCTTTTCTGGTGTCTCTTTACTATACTTAGGTGCAATGAGTTGCTCTACAGAGAAGTATCGAACCAAAAGTGTTGTCATAAATTTCTTCATCTTTTATTTCACTTCTCTTCTCTACTTATATATATAATATATATATATATATATATATATATATATATATATATATATATATAGAATATATATATCTATATATATATATATATATATATATATATGTGGTCACTTTATTTTCCATGTTTTATTATTTCCACTTCTCTGTGTCCTAGATTAATATGAGCCTAATATGCCGAACACACAGCAAGAAAAATTAAATAAATAACAAATAATGTTATTTCTTGCGGTTTTCATTTATATAATAAAACTTTTTTTCTTTGATAAAAAGTATGTTGGACACTCAGAAATTTGTTGATAAAATTCACCATTGAATATAAACTTACAATCACAAATGCACAAACTCGTGAATGAAATAATGTAACTTGATCAAGTCATAAAAAACTTCAATAGCATAGTGAAAAGTATCCTTAAAGATAAAACAGAACTACTAGGCAAATTGTTAGTCAAATCTCCTTCGCTACCTTACTTGTACGGATTAGTCAAAACGCACAAAGAAAATAACCCTATGCGGCCTATTATCAGTACTGTTGGTTCAATTTCATATAAACTCTCGAAATATATCATCAAGATCTTGTCCCCGTTACTTGGAACCATCTCCGATTCTCATATATATAATTCTCTAGATTTAGTTGATAAATTAAACAAAATTGCTCTTTGCCCTACTGATAGATTCGTTAGTTTTGATGTATGTTCTCTTTTTACTAAAGTCTCTATAGACTATATTTTAGAATATCTTAGTAATGAACTAACTCAGCATGAATTACCTCTACCTATAAGTCACATTATTTCACTCACGAGTTTGTGCATTTGTGATTGTAAGTTTATATTCAATGGTGAATTTTATCAACAAATTTTTGGCATGGCAATGGGAAATCCTTTATCACCATTACTCTCAAACCTGTATATGGAATTCTTTGAAAAACGCTACTCGCTACTTACCTAATATCATTCATATTCCTGTAAAGTGGTATCGTTACGTTGATGATTGTTTAGCTGTTCTTCCTGTCGGTATTGATGTAAATGATTTACTCTCTAAATTAAATAACCAGGTACCATCGATTAAGTTTACTCTAGAATTAGAAAAAGACAATTGCCTCCCTTTCTTAGACGTTTTGATACATAGAGAACCATTTCAATGTAAATTCAGTATTTATAGGAAATCGACTAACAACTTAACTTATGTTCATTTCTTCTCAGGCCACCATCTTAATATAAAAATATCAATATTTTCCTCTATGTTTTTTACGAGCATTGCGAATTGTCAGTCCACAATATTTGGATCAAGAAATTGAATACATAAGAAAAATAGGGAAAGATTTATGCTATCCTTCACATATATTAGACATTTGTTATAATAAAGCCCACAAAAAGTCTTATACTGTAAATAACACACAGAAAGAAAATTCTAAGAACATTCTCAGTTTGCCTTATTTTACCGGATTTGAAACCATTAAACCATTGTTAAAAAAGCTTTTTAATGTCAACCTTGTTTTTTCCTATAATAACACACTAAAAAGAATGTTAATAAAAAATGGCCCCAGAGAAAGCAACAACATAATATATAAAATTCCATGTATGGATTGTCCCTCATTCTATCTCGGACAGTCTAGCAAAGGCTTAGAAGTAAGGCTAAGCCAGCATAAATATTCTGTAAAAACTGGGCAAAAATCTAATGCATTATTCATTCATTTTTAGTGAAAACAACCACCGAATAAATTGGATGATAGTTCAGTAATTGCAAGGTCAAGAGATGTCTTATCACGAAATCTTTTAGAATCTGCTTTAATACAACTTACTTTTCATTGTAATTTCAATGTTAGTCGTGGTCTTTTTCATTTAGACCCTTGTATCTGTAACATGTTTAAGAATGACCTCAAAGACATAATTACTGACTTAAATAAAAATCAGTTGCCTTAGAGTTATTAATTTTTGTTGTAATGTATGTCTGTCATGTATTGTGAATATGGTTTTGTTTACCAAGTTCTGAATAGCTGTTACCTATAATCCTTTAATTGTCTGGACCTTGTATCTGAGATGATTGTCTTAAACCTTTAATTGCACCCATTGTTTATGCTTGTTTGGGAAAGTTTCTTATCTTCCAGGTGTGTCGGATTCTAGGTACTAATCTCTTTATAATCCCTATCTGTCAGTTATACGAATCTTCTTGTATTGTCTTTTCTCGTATTTATGTCAGTATCTGCTCAGTAAAGGACTTTTAAAGTCGAAAGATCTTGCAGACCTCCTTCGTTTATTTTTCTTTCGTGGCATTTATCTTTATTTATGGATTTATCACGTTCCTAACTTTCGTGATTCAGTTAACATACAAATACATATATATATATATATATATATATATATATATATATATATATATATATATATATATATATAGATATCTATAAGTATATATATATATATATATATATCATATATAATATAATATATATATATATGTTATGGAATGCAAATCACAGTTAGCCTGATCTACCAAGAGGACCTCAGGTTTTTGCATTTACACCAACAGACGTTTGCATGGAAATAATAGTGTTGCGAAGTTATAAATCAAGCCTACAGGGCTGTTCTTTTATTGAGGGTCATGATTGTACCACGAAAATCATCAATGCTTGGTCGGTTGCAGAGATCCTATTGCGTGATACACTGATTTTTCAGCCTTTTCTTAGATTACCATTTACTCTCTTTTTTTTAAATGCTAAAAAGCTGAGAAAAGCATGAAGTTCGTCTGTTAGCACGAAGTAGATGCGTCTAGCCTGGCTGGTTCGCTGTGTTCTCCAGATGTCGTCACGGCCGAGAGGGTTAGGAAGTATTTAGTGCAGGGCTGAAGACCGTCAATGTTTTTCTATAGAACATAAAGAGAGGGAGAGAGAGAAATAGGCGTGTTAACTTTCTGCAAGAAAAGCTTGATGATAAGACTAGAAAAAGATAGACCGAGATAATGTTTTCTCATAACATGGAACAATATTTCACAAGTCTCATGAGATTAACTTGTTTTGGGGGGTTTCATAGCACATGAAATAAAAGAATTTGTCACCTTAATTTCAAATGGTTTCGTAGGCTCATCGAGGGTTAGTGCTCCTTCATCGTCAGCGCTGGTCCACGTTAGGTAGTAGGCGTTGTGCAAGCTTTGTTGGTCTAAAGGAGTGAATATATTTGCCAAGATTAATACCAATGTTATTAGTATCCTGTGCTGTGTGAGCATAGTCTAGTTCCTTCTAATGTCTCTCACTGCGTCTAGAATATTACCTACTGATAATTTTTTTTGCTTTTAGTTGATAAAGCTCAGATGTGTTCAGTGTATCATATTTTTTATATATATATTTTTTTTTTTTTGTTAGCTAGCATGTGTACGGTGGATAATACTTCAAATCTCGTTATGGTAACATTAAAAAAATACTCTGTTCTTCTCTTTCTGCTCCTATAACTGACGTGAATATATATGGTTGTGCGTAGGCTACACCTGTCTTACTTAACATTAAACATAATACGAAAAAGACAAACGTGCTTCAAAAGGTAGGTCTAGCCAGTGGAAAAACTTAAATCTGTTTATACTATTGACCAAAGCTATCATTCGCCGGTTAGATGTGTGTAACAGTTCTGCCTACCAAGCAAAATTTATGTCAGTGTCTCATACCGCGTGTAACAGAAGCACTACATATACTCACCCGAGGAGCGAACCAAAGCAAGCTTATAGACCTCTCCGTCGTCCCTTCGACTTGGAGTTCCTGTGGGGCCGACGGGATGGCGACGGAGGTCGTGAAGTTGGTGCCAACTTCTCCGCTGACATACCCAGAGATCGTCACGACGGACATGTAGACTCCGTAGTTTGTGCAGGCATCCAGTCCAGTGATGACTTTCCTCGGACGTTCCGGCCGACGGCGCTGCTTGTTTGGATGTAGCCTGGAAATATTATGTAACTGGATTGTATTTTGCCCGAGTAATAGGCCTATGTTCGACTTTCCTAATCTTCGACGTGTTCGATCTTAACTTTCGGCGAGTTTATGAATGGGGGTTTGAAATCCAAGATGTATATGTAGCTGAAACTGAAAATAGTAGGCCCAAATCACTTTGAATACTAAATGCCGATTACATGGTAAGTGATGTCTTAGTTTCCGTACAGGTTCTAATTACATTCTAGAAATTCTAATTCCTCTAAGCATCTTTCAAAGACTTCCTTACCCCTCCAGCAACGAAGATTTCATCAAGGTTGACGTGCCTGATGTCGTACTCGTGAACACACTGAGGATTTTCCAAAGGAGGTCCGTATATGATGACTGCCGAATGGGGGTCTACCTTCTTAGCCCCTAATCCTGTCGGCGGACTTGTAGCTGTAGAAAAAGGGAGGAGACGATAAAATAAGCCGTATTTCTCAAAGTTGTCTATTGTTTCCATGCATTTCTTTTATAGGAATGTAAGAACGTTACCATGAAAGCAGCAACCAAGGTTGATATAAGCACGGTCTAGGTATATAAATACGCAGAAGTTGGTTCACCGCCAACCTCTGCGCATCCAAGGTACACTATATACCTTGTGCGCATCTACGTCACTCAAACCGTTGGCTTGAACTCACCCACGTCCTTCGTGGTAGCAAAAGTATCCTTCTTGTCGCTCAGGAAACCGCTTGGTGACGCTGCTGTTACAGAGATCTGGTACCGGACACAAGGATCGAGGTCCTGCAGAAAACGAAGGAGGTTTCTGAAGCCCAAATAAAATTTTGGAAACAATGGTAACGACAAAATGATAGGAAACATTTCCGACGTTCGTTTGATTTCCTTTTTAGACTGTTTGGTTTATCTTGAATTGAGATGAAGAGATTAGGATGAACAGTAAGTCTAAAAGTTTGCAAATCATTTCCCTATGAACACAGCGGAACTAGGTATTCAGGAAAACTGTAAACTACAAATGGAAAATAAATTTGAACTGCTAATAGACTTCATGGGCCGACATTGTACAACCTCTTTTACTATCCGTGACAAAACACAACTGCCTTTTGAACTTCACCTCTAAAATCAAAACTACGAAGTTCTAACATAACTCAGTAATTTCAAAATGGCACTCCCTTTCAGTGGGAAAACTCATTCGTACCTTGAATGTCCTTTGAGTGTCCATCGTATCAAAGCAATCTATGGCTGCCGAATGTGTGTTGATCAAGCAGACTTCGTAGTGGTGGAAGCAAGCTAGGGACTAGAGCAGGGGACCAATTGGCATCAATGCTTGTTGGACTTAAGGCCTTCGTGTCTAGGGACTGAACTTCTCTTGGGCCTGCAGGAGTAAATAAAGGATAAGATGATTATTATTAAATATCCCAGGAGGATTTTCCTTACAATTACATATGGAATACTGGAGGATGTATAGAAAGGTGAAAGTAGGTGCAAAGCAAAAATGAAATAAATTAGACCGATGTAAAAATAAAAAAAATATGTACTGAGGACAAGGCAAAAATGGTAGATATTTAAACAAAGTATTAAACAGGAAACGGGATCCTGGTAAAGTTTGAGAAGTGGGACAATTTACGGGTCGTTAGGCTGAGGGGAATGTATGAAAAAATAAAAGGTTGAGGGTACTGTAAGCGTGGATTGAAGGTGGAGGCTTGTAAAGAATAAGACATCAACTGGAAAGTGAATATCTTCATCGGTAGGGTTATTGTCTGGGTCGATAAACTGCAGAGGGCATTGGCACAAAACCGAAGAGTTTGAGCACTTGCGATATCTGCAGTACAAAACTAAGAAGTTTCTGGCAAAGACTCGTTCAGCAGGAAGTTCCTGTTACTGCTTCC
Source organism: Macrobrachium nipponense (assembly GCF_015104395.2). Taxonomy (NCBI): domain Eukaryota; kingdom Metazoa; phylum Arthropoda; class Malacostraca; order Decapoda; family Palaemonidae; genus Macrobrachium; species Macrobrachium nipponense. The sequence goes on along the minus strand of NC_087215.1, from coordinate 67,781,938 downwards.
GTGAATAATGCAATCATCTTTCTAAACTTATCTGAAGTAGATGTACCTTTCAACGAAGGCAAAAAATGGCCAACAAAATTTCAATTTTACTTTATTTTCTGTGAGTTGTCGTTCTAGACCAACCCCCCCTTGTGCTGGCGCGGGTTCAAGCTCTCGGGTAGCCATTGTCATATTTCTTTAGATACAAACATTTCCCCCCCTCATTTCTTACTGGTTTCTTCAGTCTCGTCGTATATCATAGCCGAGCCTCCAGGGAGATCTGACGGGGAGACGGCTGAAACGGTGTATTCGTAGAGATTACACCCGAGGAGGTCGTCGAACGTGAAGTAGGTGGTGTTGGTCTCGGCTGAATTGGTCAGAGACCTCCAAGCAGCTGACAGGTTGAGAGGTTTGTGGGTGACAATCCACCTGGGGATAAGTAATTGGCTTTTTATGTTTGGGAGATTGGACGTTAATGCTGTATTGACATTGGAATATAAAATTTAGACCGAAGACCAAGTGCTAGGGCCTATGAGGTCATTCAGAGCTGAAAGGGAAAATGAGAGCGAAGAAGGTTTGAAAGGCATAACAGGAGGAACACCTCGCAGTTGCACAATGAAACAACCGTTTGGAGAAGGTGGAAAGTAAGAAGGGAGAAAGAGAATAGAGAATACGAAAGGAAATACAGTAAAAGAAATGAAAGGGGTTGCAGCCAGGGACCGAAGGAACGCTGCAGAGAACCTTGAGTACTGTAATACCTACAGTGAACTGCGTGAGGTGCACTGACGGCCCATTAGTGCTTTACTGAATGAATGGTAATACTGCACTGCTGCAAATGAATGAGTGACACTCAGTTGGCTCTATACGAAAAGAATGTTGTGGTGTTGAATGGTAATACTGTTGTGGCAAATGAGTGAATTAATTGGGAACATATCCAAATATGAAGAAAACAGAGGAGAAGAAGATGGATGTAGCAGAAATGAGAATGTTGAGATGGATGTCGGGAGTAACAAGGGAACATAGGATTAGAAATGAGTATATAAGAGGATCGACAAAGGTATTTGAAATATAAAAAAAAAAATACAGGAGGGAAGGCTTCGATGGTATGGACACCTGTTACGAAGAGAGGAACATCATGTTGGAAGACACACGATGGAAATGGGAGTGCGGAGTAGAACGAAGAAGGGAAGACCAAGAAAGAGATGGCGTGATTGTGTAGGGGAAGACATGTTATGGAAAGGCATTAATGAGAACGATGCACAGGGTGAAATCGAGGGAGACGACTCATTCACAACGGCGATCTCATTAAAAAATGGGTTAAAGCTGGGAAGAAGAAGAAGATGATAACCAATCTACTAGGACACTGTGGTCACGCAACGTTTTTTTTTTTTTTTGAGCTGATAGGTAAGATGGGTGAAAGAAGAGTGAGGGCAGTTAGCTAGCTAACCGTGGTAGGGAATAGTTTGGAGAGTTAAGTATTAGTAAGAGTAATGTAAAGTGTGGTTTATCCACAATTTTATTTTGGTAAGGGTACAATTTTCTAACTAATCTTAACATAATACAATAATGATTCATACATTACATTGACTGGCGAATTGGTACAGGTTTTACATATTTTGAATTTTTATTACATAATATAATCATATTTAATAAAGTTCCAATTTTCTAACTTTAAACTTAATTTTATTATCATAATGATTTTGCATCATATCTTATAGTAAATTCTACAAATTACTTTTTCACAAGACATTTCTTAATAGTATAATGGTCGAGGTTCGTCGCGATGAATATATGAAGATACTCTTCTCCACCATCTGTGGTCTGTGTTGTTTGGGTCAAGGTTTCTCTCTTCTGCTTCTGATTCGTCTGCTAATTCACTATTGTATTGAACTAGTTTCCTCCATATATTGGTTGCCAGTCTGTATAATCTCTGATTAATTGGTTCTACTTTGTATTTTTTATGTATTTTGTTCTATTTTCAGATCGTCATCTTCTTGATTGTTTTCTCACTGCAGACCTTAGTATTTTATTTTGGAATTTTTGTAATGCACTTATATTGGAAGTCGATGCTAAGCACGTGGGTATTAGTGGATATTCCATTACTGGTCTGATTAGGCTTTTGTAGAAATGGATTTTGATAGGTGTGTTCATATTCCTAAACCTTTTCAGCTTTGTATTTTGTGTTCTTGCTATCTTTAGCCTTTCTCTCACATGTCTTGATATTACTCTTTGTCCGAATTGCATTCCTAATATTCTTGTACTTTTAGTAAAATTCACTGGTTGTTGGTCTAACGTTATTTGTGCAGGTTTGTATGCAGACACCGATACTAGTTGGAATTTGGATTTATTTGTCTTTATCTTCGACTTCTTTTCAAATTGATTTATTCTTTCAATTTGGTTCATTGTTTTTTTGTGGTACTTGTCTTTAAAAAGTTGGGTCCCTTCTCTTTATACGTTTTTCTGGGTGTATAACTATTTGAGTTATATCATCTGCAAAGCAGGCATCAGTATAGTACTCTGGTGGTGGAGTCACATCTGATGTATATAATATGAATAATGTTGGACTGAGTACAGATCCTTGTGGGACTCCACTTAGTAACGGGAATGGATTCCCTATGTAATTTTGTGACTTGATTGCTGCTGTTCGATCTTTGATGAAGTTGCATAGTATTTTCTCAAAATTCCCTGGAAGGTTGAGATGTAATATTTTGTATTGAAGACCTTGTATCCATACTTTGTCAAATGCCTTGGTTATATCTCTACATACTAGGTTGCATAGGTATCTTCTTCTTTGTGACAGTGCAATGCTCTCATATATTGTTGCTATTGCAATCTGGGTTCCTCTTCCTTTTCTAAATCCATACTGATTTTTATTGTGTAGCTGATTAGGTACCTTCCAGGAACAACACTAGTCTGTTGTTAATTATTTTTTCAAATATTTTGCCAGGTATTTCTAGTAGTGATATTGGTCTAAAATTCTCTACCTGGCACGTATCTTTTCCTGGTTTGGGTATCAAAATCATTATTGCATTCTTGAATATAATGGGAAAATATCCCATTGAGAGAGCCCAATTGTATATTTCTCTTAATTTTTCAAGTGCAATATCTGGTAAATTAAATTGAATTATGACCTTGTCAATTCCACTTCTCCCTGGTGCCTTGTGTTTAAAATTTTTTATTATTATTATTTGATTTCCCATAATTCTATTTTCCTTGTCAGAGGGCAGTCTTCATTGAGTCTGTTAATGTCAGCTGCTGCATGATGCGGATTCGTTCTGTGTTATGTTGTTCAATGAATTCATTGACTATTGTCTCATGTTGGTTGTCGAAATTTTGGTTATCCTCCTGTGTTATCTGGAATATTTCCTGCCACTAGGCCTTGTGCAGTACTTCTTTCTCTTGGTCATCATATATTTTCTCATTCCTATGCTTTATGTATGGCGATGTATTAGTTTTGCTTGCCATCAGTCTTGCAACGGAGTTCCAGAAATGTGGGTATTGTAAGTCTTCCAAATTTTGATGATATAATCTTGAGTGTTCTTGTATACTGTTCTTGTAATGATACATATGTTCTCATTAATGGGTTGTTCACAGCAACACTAGTATCAGTGATGACAACACTGCGTCCAAAAACCTGATAATGCAATGGAATGGATGTGTGAGGAATATAGTAGTAAGAGAACGAAAGGCGAAATTTGATTGAACGAAACATTTAAAGAATATATAAAGTTATACGCAAATGATGACTTTTGCGAAAGCTGAAGATATCTTCAGCAAATAAAATAAAATTAAAGAAGTAAAACATTGGGTACAGGCAGGCTGGAACAACTGGAGAGCGGCCTCTGGAGTTCTTTATGACAAAAGAGTACTGCTGATGTTAAAAGGAAAATTTCACAAGACAGTGGTAAGAACAGCAATGCTGCATGGTACGGAAACAGCAAGCATGAGAAAGACAGAGGAGAAGATGTGGCAGAAATGAGAATGCTTAGGTGGATGTCTGGGGTGCCGAGAGAGGATAGGATCACGAAATGACTACATAGGGGGTCGACTAAGGTGGTGGAAGTATCAAAGAAAGTGCAGGAGGGGAGACTGAGATGGTATGGACACCTGTTGAGGAGAGATAAGGACCACGCTAGGAGACATACTATGTGGATGGAGGATCAAGGAAGAAGAAGAAGAAGGAGATGGATGGACTGTGTGAGAGGAGACTTACATGAGAAGGGAATAGATGAGGCAGAAGTGCAGGGTAGAAATAGATGGAAATGGCTCATCCGAAACGGCGACCCCATTTAAATAAATGGAAGAAGAGGAAGATTCTAAGAAAGTATGCGTAAAGGGGAAACGCCATCGTCTTCAAAATTTGTCGTAACTGACGTTCAGAATGAAGGAGAAAGCAATATACAAATTAAAAGAGAGACCTTGAGAGAATATGGCAAACGAATGATCGTAACTTACTTGTTTACACAAGATGGGTGTTCGAGCGGGTCGTCCCAAGCGATCTCGGAGAAGCGGCCCGACTGACTAACCAAGTGGAGGTTGACTGGTCTACCTGGAGCTGTTTGGATAGATCGATAGACAAGACGATAAACAAACTTAGATAACTGACCTACCTAACTTCATTTCTACTATGAAAATTAACTGTATTCAAGAGCCACATATCTTAGTTTTAGACGTTTCTACGACAAACATATCTGGTTCATAACCGCTCAGTTCACAAACACAGTTCCGGGCAAACTAGTACACTGTTCGTGTGCGATTTTTCTCTTTCGATAGATGTTTTGGTTTTCTTCTTCTTCTTATTCTGTTGTTGGAATCGTCTATTTTAAGCCCTCCACTAACGATCAGTTATGCCTGCACAGTTATAACTGCACCGTCCAACTGTGCAGGCATAACTGAACGTTAGTGGCGGACTTAAGGCCGAGATCGGAAGTGTTTATTTCTGATTAGAATTGATCATATTCACTGATTTGATCTCCTGATATCGTAACCCAATTTGTTCGTTGATTACAGAGGTTTAGACCACAAAAGAGTTAGGAAAAGTTGCACTGCCTCATTTCATATAATAATAATAATAATAATAATAATAATAATAATAATAATAATAATAATAATAATAATAATAATAATAATAATAATAATAATAATAAACCAGTTTACATACTACTGTATGTAAATGAGCTGCTAAAAAAGATCGAAGAACCCATCAATAACGTTCAAAACGACACAACGGATACTTATCCTAATTCGCAATACAGAACGTTACCAGCTTCGTCAGTGAGCGTGGTATATTTCAGAGGCTCGCTGACGAGTCCGTTGATGGTGAGGGTCCTGATGGTGATCATGTACATGGTGCAGGCTTCCAAGTGCTTCAGGAGGAGGACGGACGTTGCATTGGAGGGGGGTTGGAGCAGTGCTCACGAAGACTGTCGTATCTACGGTAACAGATCTTGTGGAGAGTGAGCTATGATTAACTTTCAAAATTCTTCTTCTTCTTCTTCTTCTTCTTATTATTATTATTATTATTATTATTATTATTATTATTATTATTATTATTATTATTATTATTATTATTATTATTATTATTATTATTATACAGAACGAATATTTCAACAACACGAAGAACTAACGAAGACCAACCTGGCTTTGAATTTACCTGCTCAAAGATTAGTACTAATCAATAGTAAACAGATAAATGAACACGCAAGTACATAGAACAAGGCTCCAGGAAGGAGAGAGAGAGGTCAGAAGAACTCTTCTTTAGACTCAAAGCAGAAATTCAGATGGAAGAAGTTGCAGAACCTGACGAAGAGGAAGAGGAAGAGGAAGACTGACACATTATGAGCTGAGAGAAAGCGGAGAAAGGATGTAGTATGAAGGTGTGCAAGAAACTGAAAAAAAAACTCTCTGCAGTGATTTGGTACTACGATAATATCACAGCAAAGAGACATCATCGCTGTCAAAAGCGCAGGAGGAGAGAGAGAGGAGAGAGAGAGAGAGGAGAGAGAGAGAGAGAACAGGAGAGAGAGGAGCGAGATATGACTATTGACTTACGAGAACCGAGGAGAAAGGTTTTGCCAATCCTCAAGAACCCACAAGAGAGCGCCCTTCAAGAGCCAAGACACACAGGAGGAGGAGGACGAACGAAACGAACACACTGTCTCCGTCTGTTTTCCAAGGAAGGAGGAAGACTTCGAAATCCAGAACCAGAAGAGAAGAATCGAAGCTTCCGACAGATTCCCAAACCAAGCGTCTCTGACTCACTCAGCCTATCGACAAGAGAGTCCGCCCCCAAACAAAAGAAGGAACAAAAACAGAACAGATACAAGATATCTAAATTCTATATATATAGTATATATATAATATATATATATATATATATATATATATATTCAGAAATTTCTGAATAAATATAAATTTAAGAGTTGGAGCAATAAAAGACTTGACTGTTCTTGGTTTGGTGAGCAGCGCAATGAGCGAAGGAAAGGCGATTCATTGCTGGTTCAACAAAACTCCTCTACAATGATATGGCTAAGGTGATGACACCCCAGCAGTGAGGAATCATTGCCGTCAAAAGCGCAAGAGGAGAGAGAGAGAGAGAGAGAGAGAGAGAGAGAGAGAGAGAGAGAGAAGAGAGAGTTAGAGAGAGAGAGAGAGAGCTAAGAACAATTTCAGAAGCAGATGGAGGATCCAGCTAGGCTACTTGTGCAGGAGAAAGACAGAGTACTTTTGGAAGCGTTAAAAAAACACTATGTAACAAAGGAAGACAGTAGTAAACTAAGGATTTTCATTCGGTGTAACACGTCATAAAGTCAATCTTAAAATGAAAACGAACCAGTACATAGAAAAAAATATTAGGCCTTACATGTCAACTTTGAAATGAAATCAAACGATTACGAACTTAATTTATCTTT
>NC_087215.1:67757548-67770048 GCF_015104395.2 Macrobrachium nipponense | reverse complement strand
GCTCTGTGGTCTGGTTAGACTAAGATAGACTTAAATTACAATAAAATCAGTAAAGAAAATTCATACAATATTCTTAAGAGGTCTTCTGAACAGAATCAGTGAAGAGTGCTCTTCTATTCTAAGATTTGTGGCTTAAAGATTATTGTACCAATTTTATGAAGAGTATTCTCATAATATCCACCTCTCAAGATCATTTGCAACAAATTAACGAAAAATATTTACAAAATAGTGTTGGGTGAAAGGTCAATTATACCAAATTAGTGGTGTGTCTAAAGAATATGTATTTACAACTTGAAGGAACGGTCTGGTATCAAACGAAAGCTATTTCTTTTAATATCAATTCACTGAATTCCAACAATTCCGTGTTTTGTTCACGAACGTAAACATAAATACATTATCCCTCCATTCTCTTGTGGTCCACTCATCCATTCCCTCACTTACACGGAAAATGATGATAATGAACACCATATACTCACATCGGTACTGAAATCATCATTGACGATAATTGTGTACTTGCTAAGGTCTTCCCTGACGTCACTGACTGTCCATTCTAGGTAGGCCCAAGTCTCGCCCACTGACACCACCACGAAATGGAGAACAGCGCCACCTGCGGTAATATAGGCCTATAAAGATTAGCCCTCAATGATGGCTTGATAATAGTTTTTAGTCTGTGTAACGTCTCTCTCTCTCTCTCTCTCTCTCTCTCTCTCTCTCTCTCTCTCTCTCTCTCTCTCTCTCTCTTCTGAAGGGTTCTGGGTTAACGTTTAGCTTTCCTCCAATATCCCAAAAAAGTTTAGCAAGCGTGCCTGGGTTTGTGCTCTTCAGATGCCAACGAAAAATTCTAAGGGAGCCTTCTACTATTCAGGGTGCCAAGTCTTTTAAAAGCAACATGCATACATAAAAAAAGAACGAATTATCATCAATGCTTCTGTTAATATTCCCTATGTACTGCCTCTGATAATTGATCACAAGTAACGTTGCTGATAAAAGGACAAAAGTAGCCGAGGAAAGTAGTACCAATTACCTCCTGCACTGGATATGTTCCATTCACATCGGCCTACGTTTCCCTGCCCGTCGACGCCCAGGATTACGGCCTCCGTAACGCAGCAGGTGTTCAGAAGAGTGGCCGTTACGGGGTCCTTTGTGCCCTCTGAGAACTCGTCGACTGTCAGAATCTCCGAGGGCGTCGAGGAGATCCGGGACAAGCCTGGGAAGGACACAGGTTCAAGGATTCAGTATAGTGCGACTACAAGTTGTCACACACGGAACATCTGAACTGTGAAGAATACCACTTCGAAAATTTGGAGATTATAAGAATAATTAGGAGCAAGGAAAGTTTTATATAGAAAGGAAAAATGCAGTAATGTTAACCAGAATAAATTCTTCCATTTGCAAATGAGGAGGCATCGAATTAATCAAGACAGAACAGAAACAGTGAATCTGGCGTGACAAATACAGCACTTTGCTGATGTCGCAAGTTGAAAGCTCCCACTAGCACATTAAAAGATCATTTTTTTATGTAAGACAGAACAAAAAAGATCACGAGTAAGCTCGGAGTTTTATGTTTATATCTTTCCAACCAATTTTTATCAGTTGTTTGAGCAGCTTCATATCGTCTTTCTTTAAGCTAGACCGATAGACCTATAGTTTTGTGCGTCCTCTCTCTCTCTCTCTCTCTCTCTCTCTCTCTCTCTCTCTCTCTCTCTCTCTCTCTCTCTCTCTCTCTCTCTCTCACTTTGCATGATATTTGTACACCAAACCTGATTTTGTGTCTTGCAAGATAGCCGTGACAGTCCAGTTCCTGCTCTCACACACTGCCTCCGTGTCGAATCCAGTGCAATCCGGTTCGTCGTTCGTTGTGCAAATTGGAGACTCATAGTCTGTCTCCTGTAATAGAACAAGTAAAAAAAAAATGCCAATGAACTTCAGCGCAATAGAATTTACTGTACAGCGCATAATCTAGGCCACTTTAACCTACGCCCGATGGTGGCCTGTGCCACAACGTTGCCAACGTACGATTATGGCTAACTTTAATGACAAAACGTTGTGGAATTATGTTAGTCCTAAACTTCCGGCAATAATGGTGTGTATGTACGTAATCTGACCCTAAGTAATATGGAGAATTTTATTTATTATTATTAATTATTATTATATTCTAATTATTGTCGTTAATCTTCCCCTCTGGCTAATAAGGTGAGATATCATTTTAATCTTACCTAAGGTAATAAAGAGAATATAAAATAGTTTTAATTCTCCCACAAGCTTATTAAGAGAGAGAGAGAGAGAGAGGGTGATTTTGACATATGCATACCAGATGGCGAAACAAAAATGAAATAGGAGAAACATTATCAAATAGAGAGAGAGAGAGAGAGAGAGAGAGAGAGAGAGAGAGAGAGAGAGAGAATTTAGCATTTGCATATGAGACATTGAGACAAAAAAGGAGAAACGAGAGAGAGAGAGAGAGAGAGAGAGAGAGAGAGAGAGAGAGAGAGAGAGAGAGAGAGAGAGAGAGAGAGAGAGAGAGAGAGAGAGAGAGAGAGAGACTCCCCTCCATACAATCTATATCCATACCTCGGGCAGCACGGAAAAATACGTGATGGCCGAATTCACGTTGTCGACGTCGACCACCGACGACGCCGTCACCGTTACGGTACTGACGGTGCCCGGTACGGCGTTCGACGGTACTCGGAAAGTCACGGCGATGTCGGCGTAGCCGCCAGAGTCCCCCAGCGTCGATCTGGTTCAACGTCGTGGAGGAATTGAAGCGTTAAAGAATGATAATTGTGACCGTAGGAGGCTACGTAAGTTTGTCTTCTGTGTGTCTCAGAGAGAGAGAGAGAGAGAGAGAGAGAGAGAGAGAGAGAAAGAGACACTCACTCTCCCCTCACGTCGTTTAAAGAAAATGGACTGCAGTCGGCTATAATAGCGAAATCTCTAAAACCAAGCGAGCTCAGCGAAGGCTTAAGAGATTACCTTAAAAGCAGAGAGAGAGAGAGAGAGAGAAAAAATCTTCAGAATGTAACGCAAACTGGAGTGATCGAAGGGGTATCAGAAAAATCTACATGCTCTTCTTGATGCCCGTTAAAGTGACTTTAAACACTTCTTTTGGACCAATTACGAAGTGAGAGAACTCGATCGCTGAACACGAGAGATTCAGTTTCTGCGGCTTGGCTGCTCTGCTAGACCTATACGGTTGGTTATGAAGAAAGCAAACGTACTAATACTCATATATATTTATGTTTTATCGAGTGTCACCAACTCTCTCTCTCTCTCTCTCTCTCTCTCTCTTCAGGTTCATGAACATTCACTGCTTACTGGGACTAGAAAATAAGGCAAAGAGAAAGAGCGGATAGGTAAAGCTGCAATGATACGAGACTGACAGAGTTCGACGGAAACTCGAGATTGTTTTTGCTAGCGAAATAAGGAGGGTTATATATGCTAGATGAAGACTGGAGAGGGTCCATAATGGGATTACCAGCGAGATGCTACATGGGGTACGTCGGCTGTAATATATAATCACCTCGGTGGGTGACAAGAGCCTGTAAGTTAGGCCTGGATAAGGGAAAGGCTTTATATAAGAATGGGTGAGAAGAATGACTAATTTTCACATCAGAGACAGGTTGGAAACTGTAGGCGCAACATTCCTTGGGACAAAAGAAAGTAAGTTTTTGACTGATATATATATATATATATATATTATATATATATATATATATATATATATGTATGTATATATATATATTTGTGTGTGTGTGTGTGTGAAGATAAAAGGCCTATAAAAACACTATTTTAACGTTGCAACCATATATTTCGAGCACTTCCTTCTGTGCTCCTGATATTTTACCAGTGATCAGGAGCACAGAAGGAAGTGCTCGAAATATGTGGTTGCAACGTTAAAACAATGTTTTATGGGCCTTTTTATCTTCATATTTTACTGATGTATTACAGTAAAAAGACACACACACACACACACACACACACACACACACACACACATATATATATATATATATATATATATATATATATATATATATATATAATACGTATATATGCGGGTATGACTCTTAGACATTTTCACTTCTTGAATTATATATGCTTATAATTGTACGACTCCATAAGTAGACAGCATTTTCATATACCCCCCTCAATTTCACTCTTATTTCGAAAGTGACATATTTACGCCATGCATGAACGTTGTGTCTACTTATACGTACTTCCTAGGAGTCCACTGCGTTATGTACAACTGCTGGTCGCGTGCGTAGAAGCTGAATTCAGCCGCTGGTCCGTAGTTGGTCGCCCGGAAGTAGCTCCGTCCATGGCTGTCTCGCCCGCCTTAGCAGCTAGGGTCGAGTTCTCCAGCAGGAGTTCCACGGAGCACCTCACGGGCACCACCATCGTAGGGCAGATGCGACTGAAGGGAGTCCCTTGGAGAGGTGAAAAGGAAGAATGAAAGTATTAAAAAGAAGGGGAAAAAAGGACGAAAGCAAAGGGGGAAGTGGTAGAAAGAAGAGCACAAAGGAAAAGAAGAATTCTCGACTTGGAAGTCAGGGATCACCCGAAGATTAGCCTACAGTTCTCTAGTCTTCGCAGACAGTGTGAAGTTTGATTTGCGAAAGGCAAGGCGAAGGATGGGTAGGGAAAGGAGAAGCGGTAAGGGAAAGAAAGGGGGAAGAGAAAGAATTGCTTAATAGAGACGACAGCAAGTTGGGAAATATCATGAGTCTAGAGAAGCATCACCGCAACGTTTACAAATGTCTGACCGAGTCTAGACGCAACTGGATTATGTTTAAGCATCTTCATAATATATATATATATATATATATATATATGATATATATATATATATATATATATTGTTCTATTGTTTTTCATTTCTAACCGGATAAAAGATTTCCTTTTTTATTTATTTAATGTTCTGCATTCTTGAAATACTCTTACTACTTTTAATATACACTTTTATTCCGAAATTCGTTCAACTGACCTGTTTCGAGGAAGCCATCCACCTGGATGTAGAAAGGCTTTGAAGGCAGCTCCTCGGAGCGGATGAAGAAGTGGTCATCCACTTCGCCGAGGTAATCCACGTGGGAGAGCAGCTTTCCTTGCTGGAATGATTGCAATCGGAGGAGAAGTATTACACTGAAGAGAGAGAGAGAGAGAGAGAGAGAGAGAGAGAGAGAGAGAGAGTATAGTCTGTTTTGGCAGACAAATAATAGATGAAGTTTGATGTATATGTACACTCGGCAAGGAAAGTTAAGATAGTTTTTTTAAATCTTCGGACATATATTGTTCAATAATGCCACACCTGGCAACTCTTGAAAGGGGGCGGAGCTTCAAAATCATAGTGTTTGTTGTTTTCTAGATTTCCATCAACTTTACACCATAAAGATTCTGTTGAGGTCCTATTATCATTTATACTTGAATGTTGAAACAGGCTCTATATTATTCGTTAATGTTGGTTTGGTAACGTCAGTTCAGGGTAGAATATCGATCATCCTTTTTTAAAACCTGCTGTGAAACCTTATTTATAAGGAATGTTTGACACTTAACTGACGTAAAATTCATACGTAATTAAAGATGGATCTTAAACAACGAGAGAAAGGGTTTTAAAATTTGGGCAGTACTTGTGGAAATCGTGAGGAACAATACAGTGAAGAGTGAAATATTATGACGATAGAGAGAGCGCGCGCAAGCATAGGCCTATCTATAGAGATACTTGATTCGTCATATTTACTTTGAGAGATTGAGTGATAATATTTTTTCAAGTGTGTTTTAAAGTTTTAAAAGGGGGGGGTGGGGGGCGGGGGGGGGGAGAGAGAGAGAGAGAGAGAGAGAGGGAGGCAAAATAAAATTCTGGCTCATGTGACGAAACCTTAGGCCTATTTATAACTATTTAATTTTTAGTTAGATTATTTTCAATTGGGAGATTGAGTGGTAATAATAATAATTTTTAAAGTATTTTTTAGAAGGAGGAGAGAGAGAGAGAGAGGAGGAAGGAAGGAGAGAGAGAGAAGAGAGAAAATTATAGTACAGGTGACGGACTTGTGACGGGGGAAAGGCAGAAGAAAATATAATGAATTAAGTATCTCTATCGATAGGCCTATGCTTGCGGGATATGATATGACTGCCAAGATCGTGCTGCACTATGCTAGATAAAATTTGAAGGATCATAATATTCAAGTTAATTCTCTAAAAATTCATACCCTAATCTTGATTACATTCGACAGTTGCCGTAACATTCAAAGACTGTAAAAAGACGTGGGAAATTTTAGACACTGCCCGGTCATTCTTGCTCTTGATATAGTCTTTACTTTTGAAAATCGGGTTTCATCCACAAACCATTCACGAAAAAAGCTGTGTTAAGTAAAAATATTTATTACTCAATATGTATTGCACAGGCAATTAAAGTTTTATATCGTGGGAGATCTTTCAGCCTCGCGGCAAAGAAATGCAGTCGTGTAGAGCTGTAGGCTACTACGAACTGCTTTGTAATGGGAGCATTTAGCCAGAAAATCTTTGGCTGACATGCTACTTTAACCTTGATTAAGATTTATGTTTAAAAACAGTAGCTTTGTAAACAGCAACTAGCATTCGATCCATGTCAACGTCAAAGTAATCAAAGTGCGAAATCCTTTACGTTAGCCAGTATCCAGTGACTTGCGCTTTCCCGCTCGAAGTTCTAGGGCTCCTCCTCACATCATAGAAAACGCTCTTGCGGATGCAACTAGATTTGTTCAACCTACCTTAGCCGTCGCAACATTTAAGAGCCATTGACGTCAGCTAACTTTAATCGCTTTGGAATACAAACATAAGTTTGTAGAAACTAAAATAATTGCATTCACCATTTACGATGATGCAATATATCCCCGTTCATGAAGCAAAACGAGTAAATATTGTCGTCGTGATACATAGTAGTACTAAAATCAGAAATTCACATTCTATCTACCAGATCTCTATGAACGAATCCATCTGAGAAATTCCAATTACTTCGGACATATATTGTGTTTTTAAGTATCTGAATGGTTTTATTTTGCAGTTTTAACTTACATGATATAATTTGCAGTATATTTTCATATTCAAGAGTAAATTTAGCGATATTATGTCTTTTCAGTAAAAACAAATGGGAAATTGGATGAACGAAAGCTAATGAAAACTGTATCTTCAGTTTTCTTGTCGAGTGTACATATATATATATATATATATATATATATATATATATATATATATATATTGATATATATATATGTATGTATGTATGTATGCATGTAGAGAGAGAGAGAGAGAGTATAGTCTTTCTTGACAGACAAATGATAGATGTAGTATGATATATATATATATATATATATATATATATATATATATATATATATATATATGTATATATATACATATATATACATATATACATATACACATATATATATACATATACATATATATATAATATATATATACATATATATAAATATATATATATATATATATATAATATATATATATATATATATATCATATATATATATATATAGAGAGAGAGAGAGAGAGAAGAGAGAGAGAGAGAGAGAGAAGAGAGAGAGAGAGAGAGAGAGAGAGCCTTAATAATAATACATTCTTGGTACATAGCCCACAGCTTATACTGTATATATATATAAATATATGTATATATATATATATATATATATATATATATATATATATAATATATACATATATATAAATATATATATATATATATATATATATTAGATAATAAAATGAATTAAAATAAATACCGAGGTACATTTCCATATAAAGAAATACTATGAAACAATCTCAAAACTTCTAGAAACCGAGTGACATCACAATCTAATATAAAAACGACTTAGTGTTCTAGCATGACATCCCATAGTAGATTCACATCAACCGTGCATCTGATGTCTCGGCCAGTCCCTTACGACGCTCCAGATTGGCTGTTGATAAGAGGTGGAACATTCATACATCCAGTGAAGAGTTTCCAGCCCTGTGATTGACTTATCAACAGCAGCGAATCAGGAGCGTCGTAAGGGACTGGCCTACACATCAGATGCACGGTTGATGTGAATCTAATATAGGATTGTGATTAGATAAAGATTTATTTTGTATTTCTGTCACGCGAACCAATCAGCGAATAGACCAATCTCCCGCTGCAGATTTTGATCAACCGGTTAAGCAGTTATTGGCGTAATGAAAGAATAGAAGTACTATTACCTCGTCAACTAATTCCATGGACGTCACCTTCTTAACTGCGCTGTCAACGTAGCCCACGAGTGTGATCTCGACGTAATAGATTTCGCCTGTTCGAAATAAGCAATTAATTTATGTATGTATGTATAAGACGCATATAATATCTAATATATATATATATATATATATATATATATATATATATATAATAAATAATATATGATATAATATATATACATTACAGACATACAGATTTCGCCTGTTCAAAATGATCAGTTAATTATGTATGATGTATGTAAATACGTATATATATATATATATAATGTATATATATATATATATATATATATATATATATATATATATACTATATTATATATATCATTACATACATAGATAAATACACGATGGTGAAAATTGTCTTGCATTTTGAAAGCGCAGAACGAATCAGTTATCGGAAACACATTTCTCTCTCACTTCTCTCTCTCTCTCTCTCTCTCTCATCTCTCTCTCATCGTCATAATTCTGTTTACCTATGAGAGGTCGACCTCGGATGACCTTATTATACCCAGGCCTGCGGAGGGGCGAAGATCGAGGTCGGTGAACTCGGTCAGTAATCCAAGGCTCGACAACGCGCTGATCGAAGCGCTGAATTCGGCCGCCGCCCCGTTAACCTAAAAAAAAAATTATATATATATATATATATATATATATATATATATATATATATATATATATATATATATATATGCAAACAAATAAATAAAATATACTAATATAAAATAGAAATAAATTGATAGACATAAAAAATAAATATGAATAAATAAAAATAAATGAATAAATAATAGAGATAGATAGATAGATAGGTAGATAGATAGATAGATAGATCGCCCTCCCAACCGTTGACCTAAAATATATATATATGTATATATTATGCAAACAAATAAATGAAATATACTAATGTAAAATGAAAATAAATTGATGGAAATAAAAATTGAATATGAATAAATAAAAAAAAATGAATAAATAATAGAGATAGATAGATAGATAGATAGATAGATAGATAGATAGATAGATAGATAGATAGATAGATAGACAGATAGATAGATATAGATGTATAGATAGGTAGATAGATGGATAGATAAATACATGAATTAATTAATGAAAGAATGAATATACAAGTGAATAAATAAATAAATAAATAAATAAACAAACAAACAAAAATATGTAAAAAATAGAAAATAAAAAACAAAAATAAAAATAGAATAAATGAATAAATACATAAACAGAAAGATGAATGAATGAATAATAATTAAGTAAAGAAATAAAATACAAAAAGTTCAAACTGATTTATGCAAGATTTCAGTTTGACTTCGGCTTCTATAAGAGGTTTAGATAAACTCTGAAAATATCGGTGCAACAAAATCACCTGTAAATACATTTAATGGTAAATATCGAACTTAAACATAATGAATTTACACAGATTTCACAAACCATTAAACACTCGCGCACACACAAACACATTTACGTAGACTAACGTAAGTTCACACAGGCGTATTTCGGTACTCATTTACTGTAATAATAATAATAATAATAATAATAATAATAATAATAATAATAATAATAATAATAATAATAATTGAGTTTGGAATAGAAAAATGCGCCTTAGTCAACGTACAAAAAGGCAAAGTAACGAGAACTGAAGAAATAAAGCTACCAGATGGGAGCAACATCAAACACATAGATGAGACCGGATACAAATACCTGGGAATAATGGAAGGAGGGGATATAAAACACCAAGACATGAAGGACACGATCAGGAAAGAATATAAGCAGAGACTCAAGGTGATACTCAAGTCAAAACTCAACGCCGGAAATATGATAAAAGCCATAAACACATGGGCAGTGCCAGTAATCAGATACAGTGCAGGAATAGTGGAATGGACGAAGGCAGAACTCCGCAGCATAGATCAGAAAACTAGGAAACATATGACAATACACAAAGCACTACACCCAAGAGCAAATACATACAGACTATACATAACACGAAAGGAAGGAGGGAGAGAACTACTAAGTATAGAGGACTGCGTCAACATCGAGAACAGAGCACTGGGGCAATATCTGAAAACCAGTGAAGACGAGTGGCTAAAGAGTGCATGGGAAGAAGGACTAATAAAAGTAGACGAAGACCCAGAAATATACAGAGACAGGAGAATGACAAACAGAACAGAGGACTGGCACAACAAACCACTGCACGGACAATACATGAGACAGACTAAAGAGCTAGCCAGCGATGACACATGGCAATGGCTACAGAGGGGAGAGCTAAAGAAGGAAACTGAAGGAATGATAACAGCGGCACAAGATCAGGCCCTAAGAACCAGATATGTTCAAAGAACGATAGACGGAAATAACATCTCTCCCATATGTAGGAAGTGCAATACGAAAAATGAAACCATAAACCACATAGCAAGCGAATGTCCGGCACTTGCGCAGAACCAGTACAAAAAGAGGCATGATTCAGTTGCAAAAGCCCTCCACTGGAGCCTGTGCAAGAAACATCAGCTACCTTGCAGTAATAAGTGGTACGAGCACCAACCTGAGGGAGTGATAGAAAACGATCAGGCAAAGATTCTCTGGGACTATGGTATCAGAACGGATAGGGTGATACGTGCAAATAGACCAGACGTGACGTTGATTGACAAAGTCAAGAGAAAGTATCACTCATTGATGTCGCAATACCATGGGACACCAGAGTTGAAGAGAAAGAGAGGGAAAAAATGGATAAGTATCAAGATCTGAAAATAGAAATAAGAAGAATATGGGATATGCCAGTGGAAATCGTACCCATAATCATAGGAGCACTAGGCACGATCCAAAGATCCCTGAAAAGGAATATAGAAAAACTAGAGGCTGAAGTAGCTCCAGGACTCATGCAGAAGAGTGTGATCCTAGAAACGTCGCACATAGTAAGAAAAGTGATGGACTCCTATGGAGGCAGGATGCAATCCGGAACCCCACACTATAAATACCACCCAGTCGAATTGGAGGACTGTGATAGAGCAAAAAAAAAAAAAAAATAATAATGATAATAATAATAATAATAAAAAATTATTATAATTATATTATTATATATTATTTATTATGGATTATTATTATTATTATTATTATTATTATTATTATTATTATTTCGGAAGGAGACCCTCTCGTAGGAATGTTTTGTTAAAAAATGACTGCTGCTTCAGCACTATTAATCTTGTAAAGAGTCTTCTCTATCTTTCTGATGGACGGCTTTCTCGTTGTTGTTTAGACTGGCGAGCAACGCACCAGAGGGCATGGTAAAATTCGGTTGAGTCATTTGATTTATTATGACTTATACAACCGAATTTTACCATGCCCTTTGGTGCGTTGCTCGCCAGTCTAAGCAACAACGAGAAAGCCGTCAGCAGAAAGATAGAGAAGACTCTTTACAAGATTAATAGTGCTGAAGCAGCAGTCATTTTTAACAAAACCGTGTTATTATTATTATTATTATTATTATTATTATTATTATTATTATTATTATTATTATATTATTATTATTATTTATCTTATTCAGAGGATGAACCCTATTCATATGGAACAAGCCCCAGGGGCCAGTAACTTGAAATTCAAGCTGTGATGTTCATTACAAGGAATTAAAAGGCAATGGAAAATGCAGAAAGAGGAGATCACTGATCAAAAAATTAAAAACAAGTTAATATGAAAAAAAACCCGGTAAATGATCAAAACATAAGAACTGTTATTAGGGGAGCAATGTATTACATCCTCAGGGAGATTGTTTCACTGTTCCACTGTCCATCGGTGTGAGGTATAAAGGACCTCTGTAACTGAGAAAGAAGTACTTCCCCTAAGGCACACTTGCGGCACACTTGCTGCAAAATGATAGTACTGGTTTTCAGCGGATCTGGTGGTTATCCTTACGAAAGGACAAATCTACTCACCTCCAAGTCCCACATTCCAATAGTCATGTTGGCGAACTTGATAGACTTCAAGGAAGTAGAATGGCTGACGACCTCGACGCCATCTCGTTCTTCCAGGGATGCCTTGTCCATGAGGTCGAAGGTAAGGTCTGGAAAGGAAGTGAGCTGGTTAGAAATTGGTAATAAACGGCAACAGTCTCCTTGAGACGTAAATAATTTCTGGAATTCCTTACATATTTATGTTTCCAGGGCAGTTCTGGAATTATCTATATATTTGTCTTTCCGGACATGTTCTGGAATTATATGTCAATTTGTGTCTCCAAAGAGATTCTGGAA
>NC_087215.1:67745048-67752548 GCF_015104395.2 Macrobrachium nipponense | reverse complement strand
GAGCGCGGTTGTGGTTAACTTTAACCTTAAATAAAATGAAAACTACTGAGGCTAGATGGCTGCAATTCGGTATTAGTTGATGACTGGAGGGTGGATGATCAACGTATCAATTTGCAGCCCTCTAGCCTCCGTAGTTTTTAAGATCTGAGGACTGACGGTCGGACAAAGCCGACACAATAGTCTCCTTCAACACATCTACGTACCGTGCTTTCCTCGACGACGTCCTCCAGAATTCCTATGATCTCGTCGATGTCGAACTTGTCGATTTCGATGAAGAGACCCCCAGTCTCGGCCGCCAGTCTCTTGTACTCGTCCACGCCGCTGAGGATGTACTTGTCTTCCGGGCAGGAGATGTCCTTCGAGGGCTCCTGAGAGACCTTTTTGGTCTGGTCAAAGCTGTAGATGACGGTCACCTGCAGGGGGTGGGGGGAGAATGTTTCGAGATGCGTCTTCAGGGGCGCCGAATATAAGTAAATCTATATAAATAAACGACTTCACAATGGTCAAGACACTCTCGGTTACTGTGTGGATGATGACAGACGACCTGAACTAGCTGTGAGGCCACAAGTCTTCGGGCTGAGAGAATCGATAATTTACGTGATGTAATGGCCATTGTGAGCTAATGGTTCCTCCTATGCCATTTTGATGATTAGAATCACATCCTGCGTGTTTATTTGAACATTTGGGCTCAAAAATGCTATTGCATACAAATGCTCGTATGTGCGTAGGCAATTAAATATTTCCAGTAGCTTTTGACCTTTCATTCGATTTGATTTTATGGTACTTAGGTTGTCAAGCCAAGCACTGGGGCACTTTCAGCCAGTTAGATGTTTAAGACAGTGAAAAGAGGGAGTTGGGGTTCGTGGAGGTAGCTAGACAGTTAGATAAAGATATCCAGGAAATAAAATTGAAGTACTGGGTTCTAATGAGTGTAGGGAGCAGGAAAGGATACACAGTGGAAAGCTAAAAACTAGATGCAGCTAGGAGCCACAGGGAAGCTTAAGACACACTATTGCCTACAGTGCACCCCGTGAGGTGCACTTACGGCACTATTCACCTGAGGGGATCTTTGGACCTTCTCTGAGGTAATTATTAGCTTTTTATTTATTTTTTTTTTTTTTTTTTTCACCAAGACATTTTCCACTGATTTTGTCATCTGATGCAATTGTGTCACTGGCAGTACCAACACAGTTCCCATCCTTAAACATTTGA
This sequence comes from Macrobrachium nipponense, assembly GCF_015104395.2. Lineage (NCBI taxonomy): Eukaryota > Metazoa > Arthropoda > Malacostraca > Decapoda > Palaemonidae > Macrobrachium > Macrobrachium nipponense. Next base: position 67,751,336 of record NC_087215.1, on the reverse strand, counting down.
AATAAATGTAGGGTGCCGTATTTTATTAATATATCTTAGCTGTACAAGTAACAACAATGACATTAAACAGCAAATCTATATACTACACAATGCTCTCAAACCTAACATGATCCAGAACCACATCTGAAACGGAGAATCTTGAGCAGCAGACCCTGAGAAGTCTATTAGACCAGAGCTGGTTACCTGGCAATGTTAGACCAGAGCTGCTTACCTGGCAATGTTAGACCAGAGCTGCTTACCTGGCAATGTTAGACCAGCGCTGGTTACCTGGCAATGTTAGACCAAAGCTGCTTACCTGGCAATGTTAGACCAGAGCTGCTTACCTGGCAATGTTAGACCAGAGCTGCTTACCTGGCAATGTTTGGCAGTTGCCAAGGCAATGCTCCCTTCCATGAGTTGCTTGTCGTTGCCTCCAGCGTCTGTGAAGCAAAACACGCTGGAATAGTCGGGAGTGTTCGCCAGAGCAAGTTCCAGAGCCGCCCAGAAATTCTCTTCCGTACAGCAGCAGCCACCGTAAGCGTCCAGCTTGTTCAGGTCCGCCAAGAAGATGTCTGCTTCCGAGGTGGCGGTAACTGGACCAAGATCTGATAAAAAAAGGGGAAAAAAAGTCGTTTACATTTCGTTAGTGCTGACTTTTGGTTTGTAATATTGTACTTCTGCATCAGTCATCCATTAATTGTTGGTCTGTGGATATATTTGCACGTTTTGAATTTCCTTTCAAGTTTTTACAAGCAGTGGAATATGCAGCTTTTAACCAATTTATTACTGAGTCTAACTTTTTCCTCTTCAGTTTCTGTGATACGGTTTTTTTTTGTGGGACCTTGAAGTTTACAGCGTTCTGTATTCTGTCGTTAGTATCTACAGGTGTGTAAACTAAAATAAATAAATCAATAAATAAATAATCAGTAGACCAATAGAGCATGACAGGTAAACCACATCAAATAAATTCGCATCTTTAGGTGACCAGAATACGCCTAGTACCAACACCGTATAGTTAAAAAGGACAGGAACGAAGAGAATTTGAGAGCTTCGAGATGACAGAGAGAGAGAGAGAGAGAGAGAGAGAGAAGTTTCTTCGCACTCCGTACCTGGGTCCTTGTATGGAGTGAGGACGTAAAACGCCGGGTGCGTTCTCTCCACGATCAGCTTGGACTCTGCTTTGACCGCCTTGATCTCTTGCGTCATCGAACCTGTCGTGTCGATCATGATCGACAGAGCGGAGCCCGGGTACAGGTCGAACAGGTGGCGAAAGTAATCGTTCCCGATGGCCTCTCGGAGGACAGAGAGGTAGTATTCGGTGGCCTTCATTCAAATGAGGAGGAGGAGGAGGCAACTGTGTTTATGTCATGCGAGTGAGAACCCGCAACTGGTTGTAGGGAAGACTATAGGCCTAACTTGATATGTCTGAGAGGTTAAACTTAGAGGAGAAACTCTCTTTGTACTCATAGTTATACAGATGAAGACTGAACCGAATGGAACTTGTGACAAGTGGTATAGCTCGTGTCCATAGCATATGAACAAGAACTCACAACTGCACGTAGAGAATACTAGGCCTAACTTACAATGTCTGTGATATCAAACTTAGGCTAATAACTCTATATTGGTCGTTATAAACGTGAATACTGAACTAAACGGAAAGTGTGGTACTGCATATTAAGAAGGTAAACCTCAAGTTGGTATCGTCAGCAATAACGTAAAAGTTAGACCGAAGCAGTAATACAGTTACTGGAAAGACGGTCGTAAAACAGCACTAATCAGTTTCTTTGTTCACCAAAAAAAAAAAAAGAAAGCTATGCACCATCGCTGCCTCTTCAATCTCCGGTGCGCAAACTCCTTCCAAGTGATATGATAAACCCCAAGTTTATAACAACAGGCAGTGACCAAGTTAAGGACATATATACTCACGGAGATGGCTAAATCGACCGCTGTCTTATGCAGGTCGTGATGAGGGGAAAAACAAGGAGAGGCCGTTTCTTTGTTGATGCCACCGACCGGAGCCTTCGAGGCGGAGTTGTCCATAGTACCACCGTGGCTGCATTTGCCTGTTGGCCAAAGAGAGGAGCTAAGTTTTGGGGTAATTTTTGCTGATGTTTTCGATTGCTTGTGTGTGGCTTTTAGTATTGAAATAAGGATAGTCCTTTAATCACTGATCATTCTAACGATTGACAGGAATTTTTTGCTAATGCTTGAATTACTGACTGATATAGCCTTTGCTTTGTATATGGCAGTTTCTTTATCGAAGTGTAACCCTGAGTGATGGACATGGAACTAAATAAATATACATAGTATATATATATATATATATATATATATATATATATATATATATATATATGATACGAGTATTAAACTACAAATATCCTTTAATATCTAATTCCCTCTACCTCGCAATGAATATATTTTCGCATATGTTAACCGAAGGGGAATTCTTTCAGTTGATAAGAAATTCGTCGGCTCGTGGACTACGAAACCACAGATTTCCCAAGAATTCGAGACGTAGTGCTGCAGTGACGCGCTTTAACCCACACGACAATCGAGAGAGGTTTAAGCAGGTCACTGTACTTCCTGAATTCTTGGTTCCCGTGGTTCGAGTCCACGAGCCGCCAAATTTCTTATCAACTGAAAAATTCCCCTTGGGTTAACATATTCGAAAATATATTCATCCCGAGGAAGAGCTCAATTAGAGGACATTTGTAGCTTAAGCTCATGGTATATATATATATATATATATATATATATATATATATATATATATATATATATATACATATATATATATATATATATATATATATATATATATATATATATAGATATACATAATCAATACGGCCGTTACTGTTGCACCATTTTAACACGAATTCTTCTCAGACTTATTGACAAAAAATAAATAGATAAATAAATAAATAAATAAAAGCTTCAAGAATATTCAGTACCATCTACCACTTCTTGAAAGGAGGGAATTCAACAAACCTGCGTCCGTGGGTTTTGGAACGACAAATGCTGCTGATCCTGGAACGTTGTATTCGTAATACCCGCTGGAAAGCTTGGCTCTAGCGATCACGTTGTCTTTGCACTCTCCCTGGAAGAGGCAAACTTGGTGATATATATACATACATATATATGTATATATATATATATATATATATATATACTATATATATATATATTAGGTAATTTTTTGGGTGTGTCTATCACAGTCCTCCACTTCGACTGGGTGGTATTTATAGTGTGGGGTTCCGGTTGCATCCTGCCTCCCTAGGAGTCCATCACTTTTCCCACTATGTGCGCGCCGTTTCTAGGATCACACTCTTCTGCACGAGTCCTGGAGCTACTCCTGTCTCTGGTTTTTACAGATTCCTTTTCAGGGATCTTGGGATCGTGCCTCCTAGTGTTCCTATGAGTATGGGTAGAATTTCATCTGGCATATCCCATATCCTTCTTATTTCTGTTTTCAGGTCTTGATTTTCATTATTATTATTATTATTATTATTATTATTATTATTATTATTATTATTATTATTATTATTATTAGCAACTCTCAAGGAAACCAGAACAGCCATCACATAAATGGCAGTTCAACAAGAGGAAGTTCCAGAAGACTGCTGGGCCTTGACCCAGGATGACAACCTACACATCTCTTGAAAATGGGCCACAGATATATGGCCTGAACGTACTCGAGTGCTCGAGTGTGGAGTAAAATAAAATGTAAATACTTATAAGTAAACACGCTATACACAATGATTTGTGAGTTTCTTTTTCAATCAATTATTATTATTATTATTATTATTATTATTATTATTATTATTATTATTATTATTATTATTATTATTATTATTATTATTATTATTATTATTATTATTATTATTAAACTAATACCTGAATCTCTGCCACTGCTCACCTTAGGATCAGAGCACTCAGTGCAGGTAGATTCACCTGGAGCAGCTACGGCAGGTATGTCCTGGCCGGGAAAGCCTAGCTCCTTCAGGATGTCGGTGTAGCCTAATTCCACCCACGTCGTTTGCGAGTAGAAGTCCTGGAAGAGAGAGAGAGAGAGAGAGAGAGAGAGAGAGAGAGAGAGAGAGAGAGTGGTAGCAGTAGTAATACCTAGTAGTTGCAGATTATTCTTAGAGCTGGTCATCGTATTTCAATTCATCTCTGGCTGTTCTATGATATATATATACATGTAAATATACGTAAATATACTTATAATACATATATACCATAAATACACAAAGTATTTTACTTGTATAGTATTGAGCGACGTCCCCAAGAGCTCCCTGGCGAAGGGGTAGGCGTCGTCGGCGACGATCGTAGAAATCAGCTGCTGGTAGCGCCCTTGCAGGAGGGTATGCCCCTCCGATATCTTCTCCCCGTCCATGTGGTGGGCGGCGTTGAAACGTATTTGGCCGCTAGCCTCCGTCATGGCGTTGGCCCAGGTGATGCTGTTGACTGCCTGAGGATTTGGAAAATGTTCAGTAATACTTAGGTCTTCAAAGCCATAACACTGGTTAAGTAGGTGATGTTTTAATTTTAGAGGTGTCTATCTTTTAAATCGAAAAAAAAAGAAAAGAAAAAATGTGGTTGACTTTTACACTGAAGAGCACCTTTCTTGTATTTGGTTAAATCTATGATATCTGAATCACAACGTCCCTTTTAAATCTGATGAAAAAAAGTAGAGACATTTAAATCACGTTTCAAATCTAAAAATGCGGTTGCTTCTCCGTCCGACCACTTTTCAGTCTGAAATAATTTCTTTGGTGGGCCTTGGAAGGCATCCTATTAATGGTAACAGTGGAAAGCAGATACCTTGGTAATGGTAACAGTGGGAAGTGGTTTATTTTTCATATGGAAAGTACTTTCAGATTTGTGATATTTTCTTTGGTGGAAACTTGAAAGGTCGTCCTAGTGATAGTAGTAGTAGTAGTAGTAGTAGTAGTAGTAGTAGTAGTAGTAGTAGTAGTAACAGTAGTGATAACGCTTTCAGAGGTTATAATTTGGATTAAATTTATAATGTTTGAACTATGTGTCTCTTTTAAAGCTAAGAAAGTGGTGATGTTTTAATCACAGTAAAGTCCCCTTAAATCTCGAAAAGTGACTGATTTTTCAGCCTGGAAACAACTTTCCAGTTTGCAGTATTTTCTCTGGTGGGCCTTAAAATCCTGTAATATTAGTAATAATAAGTCGTTCAACCTACCTTGATAAATCTCGCAGGCGACGCCGTAGGCCCATAGTAGTACCTGAAGATCTGAGACAGGGTGGCGTCTTCTGGAATGCTGAAGGTGTCGTTGGTCGGCGGAGGCAGATCCAGGAAGAATCGGCGGATTTCTCTTCTGATGCCTTCGCGAGTAATGGCCTGGAAGGGAGAAACAGGAAGCCTTTGATAATTTACAACTTGTGTACAGGGACTTGGGTCCTGGAAACGACCGTAGCTTGTAGGGACAAATATGGGACTAGAAGCTTTTGACAATTTACAACTTGGGTCCTGGAACGGCCGTAGCTTGTGGGGACAAATATAAAACTGGAAGCCTTTGACAATTAATGACTTGGGTCCTGGAATGGCCGTAGCTTGTAGGGACAAATATAGAACTGAAAGCCTTTGACAATTTATGACTTGGGTCCTGGAATGGCCGTAGCTTGTAGGGACAAATATAGAACTGGAAGCCTTTGACAATTGATGACTTGGGTCCTGGAAACGACCGTAGCTTGTAGGGACAAATATGTAACTGGAAGCCTTTGACAATAGACAACTTGGGTCCTGGAACGGCCGTAGCTTGTAGGGACAAATATGGAACTGGAAGCCTTTGACAATTGACAACTTGAGTCCTGGAATGGCCGTAGCTTGTAGGAACAAATATGGAACTGGAAGCTTTTGACCATTTACGACTTGGGTCCTGGATCGGCCGTAGCTTGTAGGGACAAATATAGAACTGGAAGACTTTGACAATTGACAACTTGGGTCCTGGAATGGCCGTAGCTTGTAGGGACAAATATAGAACTGGAAACCTTTGACAATTGACAACTTGAGTCCTGGAATGGCCGTAGCTTGTAGGAACAAATATGGAACTGGAAGCTTTTGACCATTTACGACTTGGGTCCTGGATCGGCCGTAGCTTGTAGGGACAAATATAGAACTGGAAGACTTGACAATTAACGGCTTGGGTCCTGGAACGGCCATAGCTTGTAGGGACAAATATAGAATTGGAACTAGGATATAGAATTTAGGACAAAAGTCGAGCGCTGGGACCTACGAGGTCATTCAGCGCTGGAAGGGAAATTGAACGCAAA
>NC_087215.1:67740048-67742548 GCF_015104395.2 Macrobrachium nipponense | reverse complement strand
TTTTTTTTTGTGGGGGGGGGGGGGAGGGGGGGGGGGGAGCGGTTGGGTTTGGGGGTTTCGAAGGGGGTGATGAGGGTGGGGGAGGGTAAAAGCTCTTTTAAATCCCGCCCCCGTCATCATTCATATCCTTTAATCTTATGCTAAGTAAGCATATAATATGTCTTTGAAAATGTAACGAATATTATTGATAACTACTAAAGTCTACCCTTGGTAGACATCATACCCTATAATCTCCGCGTTGACGCTCGTAAGAATCATCACTAAATGTTAATTTTTCGTTATCTTCTTCCGTCATGTGTATTGTTTCTCAGGCGCCGCCTCTGTAGAGCGACTGACAAACAATGGAAACTCGTTGTGCGATTCTACGTTCGTGAAGCGTTGTTCCCACGAAATAGTGGAGATTGTTTTAAAAGCTCAGGTGTCAATTACTACCTTTTTTTTTCAGTTTTCCGCGAAAGAAGACTATAGTACCTGCTTTGTCTGTCCGTCCGCCCTCAGATCTTAAAAACCACTGAGGCTAGAGCGCTGCAAATTGGTACTTCGATCATCCACCCTCCGACCATCAAACATACCAAATTCAGCAGCGTCCTACCCAACCCTCAGTAGTTTTTATTTTTATTTCCAAAAGTTAAAGTTAGCCATAATCCTGCGTCTGGTAACGGCATGGGACAGGCCACCACCCGGCAGTGGTTAAAGTTTCATGGGGCGCGGTTCACACAGCATTGGACCGAGAACGCCGAAAGAGAGATCTATTTTCGATAAGTCTTGATTATGATTATGTGCTACAGAAAACTCGATTGAGCCGAAGAAACTTCGCAAACTGATTTAAAAAAATTAATTTTGACGGCAACGTTGACTGTTCGCAGGTTAACAAGATAATAGACGAAGACAGGAAATAAGATACGACATACCAGAGACAAGATATGTTAAAAAGAAAAAAAATTATATAACCCGTTGTATGAATTATATAAATCCGGCTGGTGATTCCTTACGTAAGCCATCACTGGTATACGTTGAACGTCGCGGGAGACATCACTCAATAATTATGCGCAGTCTAACAATTATTTTTGTTTTATTTATTTATTATTATTTTTTAAATCTCAGGCGAGTTCAGCTTTCTCGTGATTCAATTTCGAAACTTAAGAGCTTAAACTCGGGCTAATCCCAAATCCTGCGCTTAAACGCTGGCTAGTAGATTTTCCAGGAGACGAGACTTTAACACGAAAGGAAATAAAAAAAATAATAAAAAAACTAAAGAATAAAGAAAATCCGAAGTAAGAACTACAACAACATAAAATCAAATAAAGAGAGTCCTGTGACAAAGCGTTTTGAGATAGTAATTCTCGACGGTTGGAAGCAAAAATGTCAAGTCAAATGTTGCAGCTGCTAATTCCGAAAATGAAGACATGAGAAAAATAAATGAAATAAAAAATTTTAAAAACTTGAAAATTCAAAACGTATAAAAAAGAAAAGAAAAGAAAAAAGACCTGTGACAATCCGTATTGCAATAATTGTTACAGTTGATGATAATTCCAGTTTATTACAAATTCTAAAAAAAAAAAAAAAATTAATCTAAAAGAAATTAAAAAGAAATTAAATAAAAAAAAATAAAAAAAATAAAAAAAAAAAAAAAAGTTCTGTAACAATCCATATTGCGACAATTCCCGACGCAAGGATATGGCGTGGAGACTTTAAAAAAATTAAAAATATTAAAGAATTTTCAAAATAAAAATGAAAAAAAATTTAAAAATAAAAATGAAATAAAATTTAAAAATAAAAAAAGGCCTGTAACAATCCATATTGTGACAATTCCCGACGGAAGGAAATGGCGTGGAGACTTAAAAAAAAAAATAAAAAAATAATAAAAAATTTGAAAAATAAAAAAATATAAAAATAAAAACCTTTAATTTAATTATATGACTCCTGTACGTTTAACGAGTTTATATGAAGTCCCGCACTATTCCACGAGTCTCCGTTGTTGATTGGTGGTGTGGTAGGCCTTATGCCAGCACGGGCTCTTGCTCCTGAATCAGTTCATCAGCTCGAGTCTCTTTGCAGAAGCCTTTTCTAGTTCAGGAGGTACCTATAGATACTAAATCCAGGTTTATTTGATGAGATTATTTTTACTTCTCTTTCTTACTTCCTTTTTTCTTCTTTTCTTTCCTGCTTTCTCTCTCTCTTTTTATTTATTTATTTATTTATTTATTTACATTTTTTTATTTATTTATTTATTCATTTATTATTTTTTTATTTTTTTATTTATCTATTTATTTAGTAGTACTTTATTTATTTATTTATTTTATTTATTTATTTCGATTTATTATTTATCTATTTATTCATTTAATTTTCTAAATTATTATTTATTTATTCTTTATTTATTTATTTATTTACTTTATTTAGTTTATTTATTTATTTATTTATTTATTTATTTATTATTTATCTTATTTATATCTAAATCTTCAACTGAGCACCCTTATGGACAAATCAACAAACAATATAA
>NC_087215.1:67725461-67739548 GCF_015104395.2 Macrobrachium nipponense | reverse complement strand
CCAGGGTCTAGGGTCGGTCCATAGTTCTCCAGAGGATCCAGGGGTATAGGGTCTAGAGCCCAGGGTACCAGGGGGACGCGAATTGATGTCTTTTGGAACAGAGCAAACACACCCCAGGCGGCTCAAACTGAACCCCCTTGTTGGTCGATATCCCGGAGTTCGGCGCTCACGCCCACTTAAACCCCTACGCCCACAATGCTTCTCGGCCCACCCACCACAAAGACCCTTATGGGTGGCCTTTTTTTAGGAGTCTAAGTGAAGGTGGACAAGCGCCGTGTTCGTTATGATTCGTGGCTTTATTCCGTGAGTGTGAGTGCGTGTGTGTGTGTTTTTTTATGGTAAAAATATATGAATTGTTCATTTATAGATTTTATGAACTTCGTAAATTCATTTACATTTGAAATAACAAAATATTCATACGAAAGTTTGTACGGTAGAATCAACTTCAAATGCACCATAAAAATCAAGAAATAGCGGGAAATTTTGTTTTTTAAAAAACCATATAAATTATTTATCTAAAAATCATTAAAAGAAAATATGAATACTACAATAAAACATTTAATAGAAAATCAAGTATTATATATATATATATATATATATATATATATATATATATATATATATATATATATATATATATATATATTTATATTCTTAACAAAAAAAGATAAAAAAAAGAAAGTGTTAAAAAAAGATTCATGTAAAAATAAGAAAAACAATTAATATTATGAACATCGTCATGAAACATTCAAAATAAAATCAGTTACATATTCAAATTGATTTCGCAAATACTAACCGTGACAGGAAAAAGAAGAAACATTCGAATAATAAAGTTACTGAATTACGAAAAGCAGAAAACAAGTTAGGTCCGAGATAAAAATCAATTGTAAATTCAAATTTGATTTTGCAAACGAACCCTCACCAGTAAATGGAGGAATATTAAACATTAATAAAATTGAATTATGGAAAACCCGAACTCAAGATAAAAGGGTGGTGTGGTGGAAACCAATTATACATTTAAATTTGATTTGACAAACGAAACTTTAGCGAAAAAATGTAAATGACAAAATAGGAAATCGACTTATGAAAACGGAAAGCAAGAAAATGAATACTTGAAAAATAAAAAATCAAATAAAAATAAAAAATTTGATCATGAAAGCCATAAAGATATATGGGGGGGGGGGGGTGGGGGGAGCGGAGCCACATCGAAGGCTGACAACAAAATCCTCACAAATTAATTATTTCTGACCGCAAAGTGAAGGAAAGAATACTAAAGAAAAAAAATAGTAATAATAAAAAATGCAGAATTGAATTAAGGAAAATATTTTATAAACGAATCCCGACCAGAAAGTGAAGAAATGCTAAAAAAAAAATTAATTAAAAACAAACGAATAAATACAGACACTGAATTAAGAAAATATTTTACAAAGGAATCCTGACCACAAAATGAATACTAAAACAATAAATTTTTAACGTAGAAACTGAATAATTAAGGAAAATATTAAACAAAAAAAGTGCGTGGAAATGTTTATTTTACAAATAAATCCTGACCAGAAAAGGAAGAAATATAAAAAAAAAAAATAAAAAAAAAAACATAAACAGAAAAATGAATTAAGAAAAACGAAAGCCAAAAATGAGCAGAGCGGAAGTTTTTTTTATTTTGCAAACGAATCCTGACAAAAAAAAAAAAAATGAAAAAAAATATTAAAACAAAGTGAAAACAAAGAAAAAGAAAACAAGAGAAATGGTGTGTGTTGGGGGGAGGGGAGGGGAGCTGGGGAAGGCCCCCCACCATCGGGGACTGACGACACAAAATCGCGCAGCAAAAACACAGATGGGATCAGATTCGTGGACGGGTTTACAGCTGGGGATTACAAGGCGATTAATAGTGGTTAATCCTTGATGCCCGAAACTCTGGCGTGGAGGTGGGATTCACAGCCATTTGCATAATCCGGGGATCGGGGGAGAGGGGAGGGGGGGGGGGTTGTTGTTGTTGAATGGAGGAGTGGGGAGAGAGAGGACTGGATAATGGCTGACAGGAAGGACGGAAAGGAGAGGAAGAGAAGAGGTTACAGGAAGAATAGTGTGGTTAAGGATTTGACGATTTGTACGTCTATATACACATTCGCGTCGAGACTGATACGATCTGGAAGCTGAGGTCATCAAAAGGAAACGAGGGAGAGAGAGAGAGAGACGAGAGAGAGAGAAGAGAGAGGATCACGTGTGGTAGAGAGAAAAAACGTAAAATATTAGAACAATGAGATAAGCTATAGAGACAGAGAGAGAGAAGACTGCAATAAGAGAAAGAAAATCATGTGTGGTAGAGAGAAAAAACTTAAAATATATAGACTTGAAGGGAAGACCACAAAGAGGATAAGTTAGAGAGAGAGAGAGAGAGAGAGAGAGAGAGAGAGAGAGAGAGAAACATGTACATGAGAAAGCCAATCACGTGGTGGAAAGAGAGAAGAAAACGTAAAAATATAGAATTGAATGAGAGAGAGAGAGAGATAGACGTTTAAAAGAATGATAGCAGCATGTTTTAGTATAGTGATAATAGCATATATATAATATATATATATATATATATATATATATATATATATATATATATATATATATATATATATATTGTGTATGTATACACGTAGGTATATTTATCTAGATATATATGTAAATATAGACATAAACACTACGGCTGTTCCTATACCTGCTCTCGATTCATTCCTATCGTAAACCGTAGAACTTCTATTTAGTTGCAATCCTCAAAATCACTCTCGTCAAGTGTCGAAGAAGAAGAAGAAGAAGAAGAAGAAGAAGAAGAAGAAGAAGAAGAAGAAGAAGGACATTTCTTCCGAGCAAGAAACGAAGAAGTGACAAAAGGTTAACCCATCCCGGAATTAAGAGCCCTCGACATCTATTCATGTCTTTAACATTCCCTGGATGGTGGATGATGGATTTTGGGAAGGGAGGGAGGGTTGGTGGGTGGATGGGTGGTCCTCCATCCCCTCGCTCTCCTCCTCCTCCTCCTCCTCCTCCCTCTTTCTCTCTGCCTCCCTCCTCCTTCTTTCTCAGGAATGTCCAGCAGAGAGGAAGGGAAAGGAAAAAGAAAGGAAGAAGAACAACAAAAATTCCTAGGATAACTTTTCATACCCTGTAATCTGGTGGTTACCTTAAGGTTTCTAAGGATTTTTCTGGGTAAGTTGTCGCTAATGAACTCACATAGGCGACTGCGAGAGGTTTAAACTTTGAGTGGCATTCCGACGCCCGGTGTGGTCTTGCTTTTTTTTTCTTTTGCGTGCTTGCGTGCGTGAATGCATTCGCGCGTGAGTGAGTGCGCGCATATAGCTTGTCTCAGCGGCCGCTGTATGCATTACCTTCGAAGGTATAAAGATATCATATAAAAATGTGGATTTTGTTTTTATTTTTTTAGGGTCTAGTTTATATTATATATATTATATATATATATATATATATATAATATATAATATATATATATATATATATACATACTATATATATATAATATCATTCGTGTCGTGTACCGCATGATGATGATTTGCGCGTATATTATCATATCTCTCTCTCTCTCTCTCTCTCTCTCTCTCTCTCTCTCTCTCTCTCTCTCTCTCTCTATATATATATATATATATATATATATATATATATATATATATATATATATATATATATATATAACACATAGATATGTAGTGTGTGTGTGTGTGTGTGTGTGTGTCTTGTGTTTGTGTGTGGCTCTACATGTCTGTCCCGTCCCTGTGTGTGTGTGTGTATACTCAGGGGATCAATCAGGCGAGAGCATATAATCTCTCTTCGCTTTTCCCTTTTTATTCTTGGCAACAAAAAGGTCGAGGCGAGTGCCAGACGCCGCCAGATGGAATTTTTCCATTTCTCGAAATCTTTCGTCTGTCTTTCAGAGCCACGACTAGATATGCACAAGTAGTTTAAATATAAACTCCAGGGTGTATCATTTCTAAAGGTTTAAATTCAGAGTTCATGGAAAGGAATTCGTTGGTAAAACGTTAAAACTATATATATGACGATTTTGAAGCCCCCGAACCTCCCAGCCACCCCACAAATAATATGGCCCCGGGGTGGTCTAACAGGAGCCGTGTTTGCTATCCCAATTATATCGCGTAATGATGGACCTCCAACAACGCCCGCCCCCCCCCCCCTCACCCTTCCCCCCTCCCCTTATCTCCCTCCCTCTTCCCCCCCCCTCCCCCCCTCTCTCTCCTCCCTCTCTCTCGCTCAGGGCCAACTCCCCTAAACAAGATGGTTCCTTGTCCAGCTAAAATTTTATCTCTCTCTCTCTCTCTCTTCTCTCTCTCTGCTCCATCATCCAGCATGCTCGGCGTTCTGGCATATGGATGACGCAATTGCACCCGGATGGATGACATCTTTGGGCTATCGGTGTGGAGGTTCACCTGTCACCCACAATTATGTTTTGTTCACAATGGTCTTCGTCGACCAAGTGATCAGATTCCATTATTATTATTATTATTATTATTATTATTATTATTATTATTATTATTATTATTATTCCAGCTCAAGGCCATACATACGACAGAGTCAATACAGAATATTTGTAAAATGAAATAAAAAGGGAAGAATGGACAGCTACATTTTAAAAATTTATTATAGTCGAATAAATCACAATGATATCATGCAATTCTAAGCCCAAAAAGCCACTGTACAAATTATACTTGTGGCAATTGTAATTATAACAATAAACTTTAAATGGCAGTGATTGGTTACCTCAGGTCACGATAAAAGCTCACCGTAGGAGACAGTTGAAAACGAAATAATAATACTTAAAAGTAATGAAACCTCACCGTAGGACACGTGGAAACGAGATAATAATACTTAAAAGTAATGAAACCTACCTCGCCGTAGGAGACACTTGGAAACGAGATAATAATCACTTATAAGAATAATGAAACCTCACCGTAGGAGACACTTGGAAACGAGATAATAATACTTAAAAGTAATGAAACCTCACCGTAGGAGACACTTGGAAACGAGATAATAATACTTAAAAGTAATGAAACCTCACCGTAGGAGACACTTGGAAACGAGATAATAATACTTAAAAGTTAAGGAAACCTACCGTAAGGAGACCACTTGGAAACGAGAATAATAACCTTATAAGTAATGACCTCACCGTAGGGAACACTTGGAAAACGAGATAAATAATACTTAAATGTAATAAAAACCTCAAGTAGGAAGAAACACCTTGGGAAACGAAGATAATAATTACTTAAAAGTAATGAAACCTCACCGTAGGGACGTTGAAAACGAGATAATAATATTAAAAGTAATGAAACCTTCACCGGTAAAGAGGACATTGGAAATGAGGATAATAATACTTAAAAGTAATGAAACCTCACCGTAGGAGACACTTGGAAACGAGATAATAATACTTAAAAGTAATGAAACCTCACCGTAGGAGACAGTTGAAAACGAGATAAAATAATTAAATAAAAGAAATGAAACCTCACCGTAAAGAGACCAGTGGAAATGAGATAATAATTAACTTAAAAGTAATGAAACCTCACCGTGGAGACACTTGGAAACGAGATAAATAATACTAAAAGTTGATGAAACTCACCGTAGGACAGTTTGGGAAACGATGAAAATTGAAAGCAGTATGAAAAAAACAACAGAATACACAAGAACACAGATATCATTTCCGATTTGTGACCAAGTGACTAATGATATTATCGTTTATAGCACTATATATTCGTTACAGCAACCTATTTACTTTCTTATTTAGAAAAAAATTATAGTATAGTATATATATATATATATATATATATCATATTAGTATATTATATAATATATAAATGCGTATTTCTTGTAATACATATCAGTTTCCTTATTCTAAATCTGTAAGGAGAAATATATTTCAAGATATTACTTTCCGTTAAGTTAGACTGGAGTGGAATATAGAACTCAGGCCAATGGCCAAGCGCTGGGACCTATGAGGTCATTCAGCGCTGACATGAAAATTAAAAGTAAACATTTTACGAAGGTGTAACCTGGTTATTATACTATGAAGCAATTGTTAGGCGACTGTGAGAAGAATGATGGAAGAAAGAGAATGCTCACGGCGGTACAGTAAAAGCGATGAAAGGGGTTGTAGTTATACGGGCCATATAGGAACGCCACAAAGACCCTTAAGCAATGCCTACAGTGCACCGCTTGAACGCACCGCTTGAACTCGCACTGGCTCTTACTCCAGAGAGCAAAGATGATCAGCTCAACACTATTCGATCGCGATTTCAAAATTCACATTTTACGGTCAAAACCTACGAAATTTGCGGATGGCTCTCTCATGCCCAAATCAATATATGTCTACATGCCTTTTTTTTTTTTTTTACCGAGTTCCGGATCTACATAAATCTATAGATTGTTACATGGTAAGACTAATCTTTCTATAAATCTCCACTAGCAAATATACATTTTTCATAACCAACACTGACAGATCTGTAGTATATCCCTTTTACCGAGGGAGAGGATGTATAAATCTATAGATTATTGTATAGATTATTACCTAAGATTCATACTTCGATAAATACCCTTTCTATCACGAACATTTATGGAACTAAATATTGATTTCTTTTATTCTCCAGATCTGTAAAGCCAGAGTATTTTCGGAAAATTCAAATAAATCTAATACATTTCTTTCCTATTTTCCTTAGTGTCACTCGCATCGTCTGCCAGAACGATGATGATGATGATGATGAGGAAGATTGTTATTATTATTATTATTATTACTTTCTATCTCAGTCATCCTATTCGACTGGGTGGTATTTATAGTGTTGGGTTCCGGGTTGCATCCTGCCTCCTAAGGAGTCCATCACTTTTCTCACTATGTGCGCTGTTTCTAGGATCACACTCTTCTGCATGAGTCCTGGAGCTACTTCGGTATCTAGTTCTTCCAGATTCCTTTTCAAGAACTTTGGGATCGTGCCTAGTGTCCCTATGATTAAGGGTACAACTTCCAGTGACATATCCCACATCCTGCTTATGTCTATTTTCAGGTCTTGATACTCATCCATATTTTCTCTTTCTTTCTCATATACTCAATGGGTGATACTTTCTGCTAGATTTTGTCAATCAACGTCACGTCTGGTCTATTGGCACGTATCATCTTATCAGTTCTGATACCATCGTCCCAGAGGATCTTTGCCTGATCGTTTTCTGTCACGCCCTCAGGTTGGCGATCGTAGCCACCACTTATTACTGCAAGCTATAGCTGACGTTTCTTGCACAGGCTCCAGTGGAGGGCTTTTGCCACTGAATCGTGCCTCTTTTTGTACTGGTTCTGTGCAAGCGCCGGACATTCGCTTGCTATGTGGTTTATGGACTCGTATATGATATATAGGCATTTGACCCTCTTTCAAACATTTAGTGTAGTATGCTACTGCGGCGTCAGCTGCATTCAATTTACATAGGGTTTGATGATGCAGTAGCCCTGAAAAATCAGTTATTGGAGGGGTAGCGAAAACTCTATATGAACTGAATGCAGCGATGCAAAAATAATATTCAGCATAACACATCTTATTATTATTATTATTATTATTATTATTATTATTATTATTATTATTATTATTATTATTATAAAAAATCTCAGAATGGGCACGGGTCACTATAATATAAAGAATCCACAATGGTATCATATAGATGTAAATATATATTTTTAGAAATATGTATATATATATATATATATATATATATATATATATATATATATATATTTCTTAAAATATATATTACATCTACGCCACTGTGGATTCTCCACCATAATAATTATTATATCATTATTTTATTATTATTATTATTATTATTATTATTATTATTATTATTATTATTAAATTATTATTATTATTATTATTATTATTGAAAAAGAAACCCACAAAATCACTGGTGTATAACGTGCATTTTATCCTTTACTGAAGTCCCAACTCTATAAAAAGTACTTTTTTACATTTTATTTTACTAACAAACTAAAAAATAAATATGTAAATACTTATAATGTAAACACGTAATACACAATGATTTATGGGTTTCTTTTTCAATCTTTAGAAGAAAACTGAAAGAAGTTTTTTGTTTGGTTCCTTATTATTATTATTAAAATATATTAATATCCCCCGAAAAAGGAAGACTTAAGCGTAAGAGGGGAAGATCCACTAAAAAAAAAAAGATTCCAAACATTATAGTAAATGAATCTAAAGGAAGAATCAGTTCAGATTCAAAAGAAGAAGAAGAAGAAGAATAAGAAGAAGAAGAAAAGAGGGAAAAGAATTCAGTTAAGATCCAGAGACACCTTAAAAGCTTGCATACACATGCCAAGATATGCAGCAACGGATCATAGCGGCACTATCAGTAAATGGAGATTGCTGGGTGGTATACCCAGTGGGGCAGGGGGCGTTGGATTGGGTGGGCATGGGGCGGGTACTGCAGGGTAAGGAAGCTGAGCCAAGGATAAACGAAAAGATTGGTTGTTGGGGAGGGTGAGCCGGGGGGGGGGGGGGGTGAAAAGGAGAGATCATAAATGAAGGATTTTCTTGATAGAGAGAGAGAGAGAAGAGAGAGAGAGAGAGATGGAAAGAATGATTGTGTGGGGTTAGGGCGAATGGGAATGGGGGACGGGAGGGGGCGTTATTTGGGGCAGGGGGGAGGGTAGGGGGAAGGAGTGCAAGGCAATGAAGACCACCTGGTTGGTTTTGCTACCGGTAACCTGCAGCAGGCTGTTGCTTTGGAGCAAGAAGGGCACAAGACGTTTTTTTTTTCTTTTATAGCTTCATCGCACTGGCTATGGCAGATAGTCAAGTTTGCACGGTCTCTTTCCTTGTTATTATAATTTCAAATATACGTTAAATGAAGCTATTTCACAATTAGAAGCATTCTCTCTCTCTCTCTCTCTCTCTCTCTTCTCTCTCTCTCTCTCAGATCGTTTGATTGGTTGTCAAAGCCACTGGTTGGTGGTCTCTCAGAAGAGGCGAACCTCACACGGAGGGAGTGTTGCCATCGCTTGAGGCCTGCATTTAAAAATGACTTCGAAATCCCCCAAATATAATAAATGTCCATGCATCACGCACTAACGATCCAGAGGCCGTATCGTAACTCCATCCTCCTCTGAAAGGAATAAACGTGCTATTAATCAACTCTATCCTCCTCGGAAGGGAGAAAGTAGTATATAGCATATTCCCGCCAGAAAACCCGAACCTGCAACTCTAGCCAGCGCAGCAGCGGCGGCCGGCCGAGTCCAAAACAATGCGGTGACGGGCTTTGGAAGGTAAAGGCGCCTTCTCAACACGCTTCCTATAAACGGGCCCACGGGACGTATAATATACGTCCATGAATAAGCCGATTCGGCGAACACCAAAGAAAGGTGGGATAAAGGAAGCATTAACCAAATTTGTCCCGGAAGATAGTATATGGATTAGCTTGGTTTGGAGACCTCTCCCGATCTCCGTGTGGTCGATATAGGGCATTAGGAGACGCTCACCGGACGGGGTACACAACCCCCCCCCCCCTTCAAGTCCCTGTCTGGTGGTCGGGGGAGGGGAGGGGGAGGGGGTGTTAGGATGGTGTGGGGTGTGTTGTACCAGTAATAGTGACCAGCGCGAGCGATGGTGAGGAACCATTATTGTATAGTGATGTGAGAATTTTATTGTGACTGATAATAATAGTTTATTAGACACATGGACTATGGAATACAAACCGTTATTCTGATAATACCTTGTATGAATTGCTTTATATACTTATGCTTACTACACACACACACACGCATTTATATACATAACCTGATTATTTCTACATGTCTGTCTCTGCCTACACATATGAATTAGATTGACGTAACTTGATTATTTTTACATGTATGTCTCTACCTACACATATGAATTACATTGACGTAACTTTATTTTTACATGTATGTCTCTGCCTACACGTATGAATTACAATGACGTAACTTGATTATTTTTACATGTATATCTAGCGCCACGATGCTTCAAAATGCTGAAATAACAATAAATATTCCTTGGATGATTTCTACTCGTGACCAACAACTGACTATGAATTAATAACTCATTTTAATACACTCTTTGGGTCACATTTCGACAGCTAATACTACTGCAAAACTACAACTGTAACTTCCATCACCAATCATAATAATAATAATAATAATAATAATAATAATATTTTGGTAGAAGACCCTCTTTTAGGCAAATGCTGTTAAAAAGGATGGCAGAATTAAGCGAGTTAATTTTATTATATATTGTTTTTCTATTTTCCTTCACAGGCAAATTTTGGAAGGAAAATAGAAAAAAACAATATATAAAATCAACTCGCTTAATTCTGCCATCCTTTATAACAGAATAATAATAATAATAATAATAATAATAATAATAATAACTAATAATAATAATAATAATAATAATAATAATAATAATAATAATTGGTAGATATGAAATGCATTTGCGAATATGTCATGCATAAACACTACGGATGTATATATATATATATATATATATATATATATATATATATATATATATAATATATATATATATATAGATATATATGTATATATATATCTATATATATATATATATATATATATATATATATATATATATATATAATGTTTATAAGTACCTATATGTAAAATTTTTTATCATTTTTATGACACACACACACAACACACACACACACTATTTATAAATATTTAAGCAAAACTTAGCAACGCATTCAAGAAAGCATCTTAAGAGCGCGCGCATTCCGTTAATTAATCCACCGTGATGTTGATGATGATCATTTATAATCCCTCGCTGGGGCGCGCAATCCCCCTGGGCCCTCATCAATTCCACTGTAATAATACTCCTCCACGGCATCGTCTTAAAACCCTCTGATTATCAGATCGGAAATGATCGGCCAATCCCAAAAGTCGCCACTTCTCATTTTCCACTCCTAATCTCCTAATCCGTTCGCGCGAGATCGAAACTGATTTTGGACGACCCGAGGACGGTTTCGGAAGCGGGCATGGAATCATAGGTCTTTTTTGGGGGGGGTGGGGGGGGGGTTTTTTGGGAGTGGGGGGGAGGGGTGGTTGTCGTTCTGGGTCACTGTGGATAGTTTAAAAGGCGCTGGGATGATTATAAAAATAGACAGTAGGGTTTCGCAAAGGACTTCGAAAACCATGCCACTTATAAGGCAGGTATAAGGATAGGTATTATTCATTTTTTTTTTCTTTTTCTTTTTTTTTGGGGGGGGGTGGTTTGGTTATCACATGGGAGTTCTTTGAAAATCTAAGCTCGATATGATTATATCCGACGAATGTTGAAGTATACCGCCGTATAGTAATCTACCTCAGTTGCTGTTGCTGGAGATTAAGCTAGCCTTATGCCAGCACGGCCTCTTGCTCATAGAGCAGACCGTAATGCCTCAGTTCCGCTCGAGTTTGGAGCGACAATAGGACGAAATGAAACGGCGGGAAAAAACTATAGGCCTATTGAGGGCATCAAATCAAAGGACTTTCGCTCATTCTCTGACATTGTCCGTAGGTTAAAAGGCACTGCTGAGGATTTACGGAGGGGGGATTGGGGGCAAATGAAACGGCGGGAAAAACTCTAGACCTATTGAAAGAGGGCAGGCCAGGGGCAGATATGGAGGCTTCCATTCTGGCCGAAGATTTGGATTGTCTTTATATGCTTGTACACCTCCGAAATCCTCTGTTTACCCACTAATATGGGCATTGTGCCCGGTTGAGCAGAAGAATGGGAGCTCCTGCACTCAAAGGCTCGGATATGCCCCAAATGTAAGCTGAACTATAAATGGTCTCTCTCCATCTCTCTCTCTCTCTGTTTAGACGCAGTGTTTAAGAGTTAGCCGTAAATTGAACTGCTTTGTAAGCCTTACTATATATCTTGTCTCTTCTGTTTAGACGCAGCATTTAAGTACTACGTCGTAAATTGAAGTATATTGTAAAACTTGGACAAAGGCAACGAGGGCATTTTGTGCTTGAGTGTTTGGGCATAAGACTTCAGAGTGGGGGTACGGGCGCAAATTTTTTTTAAGCGGTATTTTCAATAATGGTTACTATTAGTATTAATTCAGAAGATGAACCCTATTCATATGAAGCAAACCCACCAAAGGGGCCATTGGCTTTAAATTCAGTACAGAGAATAGGGTGCCCAATTCAAGTACAGGACCAGAAGGCAATGGGAAACACCGAGAGCAGAGATCGCTGATTGGAAAAGAGAAATCAACAATACATAAATCGGCCAAATATATAAGTAGAGTAGCATACTATACAGAGAGTATAGTCTTCAGAGTCGTAAATGAAGGACTGCATCTTCGCTTTCGCTTCTGGAGTTGCCATTCCACGGTCATCCTCAGGGAGGCAGTTCCACAGTCCAGCAGTGCGAGGATTGATTGACTGATTGATTGTGAGTTTTCTGGCGTCACATCTACCAGGGTCAGTGTGAGGAATTAAGGACCTCTGGAACGAAGGAGTTCGACAGCGAGGCAAATAACAAGAAACAAAAATAGATGACGCCTTCTTAAAAGTGGAAGTCACACCTACCTCAACGGAGCACCGACAATTCCGCGCAGGACAATTCAGCTTAGAGACAATTCAGCGCATGACATTTCAGCTTAGAGACAATTCCGCGCATGACATTTCAGCTTAGAGACAATTCAGCGCATGACAATTCAGCTTAGAGACAATTCTGCTCATGACGATTCAGGGCAAGGACTATTCAGCACAAAGACATTTTGCGAAATAAATATGGAAACGAAGAAAACAGTCATCAAATTAATTTTTTATTTGTAACATATTGAATTTTAAAAAGTAGACAAAAATATTTATTGAAATGACATGCTATAAAATATTCTTGTACAAAAATATCCATACTAATTTATTTCTGCAATTCATGAGGTAGCTTATATTTTGTAAACATTCCAATTTGTTTGCTCGATTCCCATATTTACTAACTGGCGTTTTTATTGCTTTAGCTGCTCTCTGATAATTTTTTTTTTTTTCTGGAATCGTCGTGTCCAGCTCTGATTCTCAGTATCCTTTTCTCTGAGTTGTTTTGCTCCAATTTCAAAAAACTCCACATAAGTATGGGTCATAACTTATTCCCATGAACTTTCATTAACATTAATTCGACCTCTGTATGTGTCTTGTGTACAACGCCAAGATTCCTTTTCATTACGAAGTTTTCTATGTAAACGATAGTAAAATCCATTTAATAGAATGTGATCACGACCATTCTCTGCTAAAATCCGCTCCATGGTGCTTTTTTTGTTTTGTATTTGTTTTAGCTCAGCAAATGTTTGCAAAAAAAACTTAGCTCCAGAAAAGGAAATACACATCCAGTCCGAGTTTAGAAGAATACCAGTAACTATTATTCGCTTGTTGTTATAGCATAAATAACAACCGTCAATTGTTCGATGGTTGAAAGTGTAAACAATCTTAGATTATTACCAATATTTTTTAACTGACTGCAAGTAGTTAGCTTTGTTTTCTGTCGCCAAATCAGAAATAAATTAGCATAATTTTCAATATCTTATTTCAATAAACATCATATATCACTTTTTGAATCTCAAAAATAATTTACAAATAAAAACTAATTTAATAATTGTTTTCTTAATTTTCCATGCTTTAGCTTTATTTCGCCAAATTGTCTCAGCGCTGAATAGTCCTTGTGCTGAATCGTCATGCGCTGAATTGTCTCTAAGCTGAATTGTCATGTGCTGAATTGTCCTGCGCGGAATTGTCGGCCCACGTACCTAAACATAATCGGAAATGCGGCCACTCTTAAAAAAAAAAAAAAATACCGATTGCTTTATTGTACTGGCGCCAAACGACAACATATGTAACATCCGTAAGTCTTAAAATCGTCCAGAAATTTGCACCTTCTGGTCGGAATGAAGTTCAAGACGGGTTAAACTGCAATTATTGGACATTTGTGAAAAAGCTTACAATAGGCCACTGTTCCGTGAATTCTTGCCAAAAGTCTACTTGTACGATAGCGCAAATTCAGTTTGGCTATCTA
>NC_087215.1:67695461-67720461 GCF_015104395.2 Macrobrachium nipponense | reverse complement strand
GCTGAATGACCTCGTAGGTTCCAGCACTTGTCCTAAATTTTATATTCCAGCACCAATTCAGAGGACTATTTAGACCTATGACTATGTATAAGAAAGAATTATTGACTCGAATATAGAATTTAGGCCAAAGGCCAAGCGCTGGGACCTGTGAGGTCGCTCAGCGCTGAAACGGAAATTGAGAGTAGGAGGTTTGAAGGGTGTAACAGGAAGAAAACTTCAAATTGCGTACAGTGCACCGCATGAGGTATATATACGCGCAAGCATAGAAAAAAAAAGTTTAAAGTTATATAAAAAGACCCCCAACTACCTTTTTTTCACCTTTTTTATTTAGTTGTTCAATTTATTTATTCCCTTTATTTATTTCAATTTATCTGTCTTTCAACAAGGCAGTTTTTCATTTGACGATGACAATGGTTTACAAAAGATTAATAATTGGTCGCGTCTCTGTATATATACTACAGGATATATGTAGCATGTGTATACATTATATACATAATGTGTTTATATATATGTAAATATATGTATACGTATAATTATATTTACATATGTATGTGTATATATACATGTATAACAATACATATATAATACATATACACAAGAGTATACATGCATATTATATATATATATATATATATATATATATATATATATATATATATATATATATATATATATATATATATATATATATATATATATATATATATATATATATATATATATATATATAATATATATATATATTAGATATATATATATATATATATATATAATATATATATATATATATATATATATATATATATATATATATATATATATATATATATATATATATATATATATATATATATATATATATATGTGTGTGTGTGTGTGGTGTGTGGTGTGTTCGCACACACGTGTGGTAATTAACAGTATAATCAACGTATACTTTCTAGACTCATTCCTCCTTCTCCTCCTCACCGTCCGGCAGGTGAGATATATAGTCGCTACACGTATTCACGTCGCAGAGCCTTTCTTTAATCAACAAAATGATTAATTTCTTAAATCCCAGATTTTTTCGATTCGGGGTTTGGTGAATCCATCAAAAAAAACCCAAATCCCCCAGGCGCGGGGGGGAATTAACTTCCTCCGGAGACCGCCGAAGGAGTAGTGGTGGATGAGAGAGAGAGAGAGGAGAGAGAGAGAGAGAGAGAGAGAGAGAGAGAGTGGGGCTGAGAGGACGATGGGTGGGGGTTAGGGGGAAGGGTTCCATCCCCCCCCCCCCCAATGATGTGTAGACTCTGTAAGAGCGTATGGGAACGGTGTTCTCTGCACTGATTGTTCAAACACTGACCTACAAAGTTCATGATTGGTTATGGCACAATTACAATATGTTGTAAGGTATGATTAGCTACTCCCCCCCCCCCCCCCCCCCTTACCCCCCCCCCCCCCCCCGCCGCACCCAACAACCTATAGTACAACTCGCAGTTCATAGTCGCTGCTTTACGAAACGGTCGAGTTTCAAAAAACATGAAATGAAGAAGAAGAAGGAGAAACATTTCCAGTGCGCCAAAGTACAATAGTCTTTTCATCCTGTTAACAGAGAGAGAGATTCGTTTCGAAACGGAGAATGAGGAAGATTACTGGCTCAACCGAAGGCGGGAGAGAGGGAGGGAGAGAGGATTGGTCTAAGGATTGGTCCGTCAAATCTCGGGATGATCATCGGCGCACGGAACTACCCGTGAATCAAAGCAGATTGGGAATCTATAATTCCTTGACTGGATGACCGCTTCATCCGATTTGCCGTAATGCCGAGAAAATGGAATTGGCTGACCCGGGTTCTGGAAGATGAGACTATATAAAAGAGGAGCCGACTGTTCTGGGTTGGGTGTACGAGCGCTGGCTAAACAAACCGGTTTTGCTGTCATTTGACAAGTGCATATTCATCTCAAATTGGAGCTTGTAAGTGAGACTTTCTTAATTTATATCTAAACTAATAACAGACCTCATTATTAGCAATAATTTGAATGTATAAATAAAGATCACAAAAATGAGAGCTGCGACATTAGCGGGGGAAAACTTTGTACTAAAAAACAAAACACAAACAGCAAAATTTTTATCCAAAAACAGCAGCACCCTGTGTCACAATTCATTTATAGCCTCCTCCACCTCGCCGAATTCCAAGACCTTCGTCGTTGCACCGCCTTCAGGTTAGAGTTATAGCAACCAAAACCAATCAATAATTTCACCAAGTTTGCCATCCATCTTCGCAGGCTCGTTCCCAGCTGGAAGCTCCACCAACTTGGCGCGCAAACGAAGCCTGACGGCTGACGGCTGACGGCTGACGTCTGTCTGTCTGTCTGCTGTCTGGTTGGTTGGTTGGTTCCCTCCCTTCTCGATACATCCACAATCCATGATCCTGTTAAGCCGGGCGGTCTCATTTTTAAGAGTGGACTCAAATCCCCTTCCGATGGCTCCCAGCGATGCTCGGGCACAAGATCTCCAGGTTTAGAAGCGGATTTGCTGGCTTAAGAGTCATCAACTAATGTGGATTTACTAGCTTCGAGTGCAGTACCTGACAGAACGAGAGAGAGAGAGACCTTACCTTACCTTACCTTACAGTTCGTTCGGGTTGCCCCAGGTCCTCAGTGTAGGCGCCATCTAATGTCTACCAGAGAGTTGCTAGTACATCTTCCGGTATATTTTGCATCTTCCAATCTTGGATGGTCTGGGATGCAGTTTAGATATTTGTCGAGCTTATTCTTAAACACATCTACGCTCACTCCTGATATATTCCTCAGATGAGCTGGCAACGCATTGAATAGACGCTGCATTATCGATGCTGGTGCGTAGTGGATTAATGTCCTGTGTGCTTTCCTTATTTTTCCTGTATAGTAGTTTTGGGCACTATTAATCTACCTCTGCTTGCTCTTTCTGATATTTTTAGTTCCATGATATTTTCTGTTATTCCTTCTATCTGTTTCCATGCCTGAATTATCATGTAGCGTTCTCTTCTCCTTTCTAGACTATATAATTTTAAGGATAGTCTTTCCCAGTAGTCTAGGTCCTTAACTTCTTCTATTCTAGCTGTAAAGGACCTTTGTACACTCTCTATTTGTGCAATATCCTTTTGATAGTGTGGGTACCATATCATATTGCAATATTCAAGTGGACTACGAACATATGTTTTATAAAGCATAATCATGTGTTCAGCTTTTCTTGTTTTGAAGTGCCGTAACAACATTCCCATTTTTTGCTTTACATTTTGCCAACAGAATTGCTATTTGATCATTGCATAACATGTTCCTATTCATCATCACACCAAGGTCTTTAACTGCTTCCTTATTTGTGATTGTCTCATTATTAGGTCCCCTATATGCATATAGCTTTCCTTCTCTGTCTCCATAATTTATTGATTCAAATTTATCAGAGTTAAATACCATCCTATTTACCTCTGCCCAATCATATACTTTGTTAAGGTCTCTTTGTAGAGCGTTCCTATCTTCATCACAAGTAATTTCTCTACTTATTCTTGTGTCATCAGCGAAACTACTCACTACCGAATCCTTAACATTACTGTCTATGTCTTCAATCATAATAACAAACAATATTGCAGCTAGCACCGTACCTTGTGGCACACCGGATATTACCTTGGTTTCATCCGATTTCTCATCGTTTGCAATAACTATCTGTTTTCTGTTGTGTAAAAATTCTTTTAACCATCTTCCTACTTTATCTACGATATTGTGTTTTCTAATTTTCTTTGCTAATATATTATGGTCTACTTTGTCAAAAGCTTTTGCAAAGTCTAGATAAACCACATCTGTTTCATTTCCGCTTTTCATATTTTTTAATATGTTCTCACGGTGGACTAACAGTTGGGTTTGTGTACTTTTTCCGGGTACGAAACCGTGTTGTCCTATATTAAACAAATTATTTTTTATTAAATGTTTCATAATATTTTTCTTCATTACCCTTTCATACACTTTCATAATATGTGATGTTAGACTCACAGGCCTATAATTACTTGCCTCTAGTCTTGATCCACTTTTGAAAGTAGGGGTGATATATGCTAATTTGTGCTCATCATAAATCTTGCCTGTATCTACACTTTGTCTTAATAGAGAGAGAGAGAGAGAGAGGGCTCTAAATACAGAGAGAGAGAGAGAGAGAGCTCAAGACTAAGAGAGAGAGAGAGAGAGAGAGAGAGAGAGAGCTCTAGACTAAGAGAGAGAGAGAGAGAGAGAGAGAGGGGGGGGCTCTAAATACAGAGAGAGAGAGCTCAAGACTAAGAGAGAGAGAGAGAGAGAGAGAAAGAGCTCTAGACCGAGAGAGAAAGAGAGTACTCTAGACCGAGAGAGACAAAGAGAGCTCAAGACCGGGAGAGAGAGACAAGTCTAGACCGAGAGAGAGAGAGAGAGAGAGAGAGCTCTAGACCGAGAGAGAAAGAGAGCACTCTAGACCGGGAGAGACAAAGAGAGCTCAAGACCGAGAGTGAGAGACAAGTCTAGATCGAGAGAGCAAAAGAGAGATGAGAGTGAGAGAGAGAGAGAGAGAGAGACGCTAGACCGGGAGAGAGAGAGAGCACTCTAAACAGGAGAGAAAGAGAGCACTCTAGACCGAGAGCGAAAGAGAGAACTCTAGACCGAGATAAAGAGAGAGAGAGGTGGGGGGCGTTCTAGACACAGAGAGAGAGAGAGAGAGAGAGAGAGGGGGGGGGTGGGGGGGAGGGCGAGTGGGTCTCTAGACCGAGATAGAAAGAGAGAGTTCTAGACCGAGAGAGAGAAAGAGAGAGTTCTAGACCGAGAGAGAGAGAGAGATTAGTAGATTTAGATCTTGAAGATTAATTTCATCCTTCTCGGAGGAGAGAGAGAGAGAGAGAGAGGAGAGAGAGAGAGAGAGAGAGAGAGAGAGAGAGAAGGCTGAGGAGATGAAATTGAAGGAAGAACTATAACTCCTTTTCCACTTTGATGAGAAACGCTCATCCAGCCTCTGGGAGTACTTAAAAACCTCCGCACCTTTTACGTACTCTTATTTTTCAAAAGGGGGTCGGGGGTGAGGGAGATGGGGGTTCGGGGGAGGGGGGGGGGGGGTTGCAACTTACGATCAAATTATGGTAAGTGGCGTCTTATGTAGTATACTCGCTGTTGGAATTGCCTGTTTTTATTTTCTTTTTCTTGGCAAGACAATCCTTCTCTCTCTCTCTCTCTCTCTCTCTCTCTCTCTCTCTCTCTCTCTCTCTCTCTCTCTCTCTCTCCAATATATATAACCACATATATATATTTTTTCCAGAAGTAAGCAACACAATATCACGTACATATCTAAATGGTCGCAAGCAGCCATTTGCAAAAAAGAAAAAAAAAATCTCTCCAGACTATAGCACGCATAACCAAGAGTAAAAATTAAAATAAAAAAAACCTCGAAATATAATTAACTCGTACGATGAAGCTGCCATATTGTAAGTCAATCATCAAATTAAATCACTTTATAACAACTCCTCCTTGAGTTTCCCCCCGCCACAAACTTCCGCCTCTCCGTGACGTCCTGCGTAGGATGGGAAAAGATGAAGAGGGAGTGAGGAGGAGGAGGAGGAGGAGGTGGAGGAGGGAGGTATACGTATTTAGCCCCAAGGAAGTGAGGACCACTCTAAGGTTTGACAGGTAACCAACCACGCACAAAACTGATTAAAGGTCCAACGGTGAGATTTTCCAAGGAGAAGTGTTACGTTACCAATAATCTCGAGTGCCTGTGATTGAGAGAAGCCTTAACGGGATGGTCGTGCGTATACTCTCTCTCTCTCTCTCTCTCTCTCTCTCTCTCTCTCTCTCTCTCTCTCTGTTACGGGGGCTAGGAATCAATTGCTTCCATCGATCTGTTGATGTTACTAGTGTGGTTAAGAACAATCTTCGGGTAAAAAAAAGCAAATTATTATCAGCTAAAAAATTCCCCTTCGGTTTACATAGATGGAAATAGTATGAATTTCGAGGTAGGGCGAATTGGATATTAAAAGGACATTTGCAACTAGAATAATTGATATGAATCATGGTGATGTGATGATATTCTTATATATATATATATATATATATATATATATATATATATATATATATATATATATATATATATATATATATATATATATATATATATATATATATATATATATATATATATATATATATATATATATATATATATATCGAAAGCAATGCACCATTTAACGATAGCTCAAACAGTTACTGAAATGTAGGGTCTATGATTATTATTATTATTATCATTATTATTAATTAATTAATTAAAATAGTTTTACCAGACCACTGAGCTGATTATCATCATCAGCTCTCACAGGTCGGCCGGTAAGGTTATTTTTTATTTTTTTTTTTTTTACTTACACCGTGTTCAAAATCGGATGGTTACGGGCTGCTCTACGAGCAAGAGCCCGTGCTGGTGTTAAGGCCAGCTCAATCAGAAATAAGCGTCCTCAGTAACACGACACTAGACGCGGAAGGACATACTATACAGATTCACCTCAACCGTGCATCTGATGTCTAGGCCAGTCCCTTACAACGCTCCTGATTGGCTGCTGTCGATAAGCCAATCACTGGGGCTGGAAACTCTCCTCAGTCTCATCTCTCGAGAGTTCACGTGGGGTAGGATCTACTATGTTCCACCTCTCCTGAGGTATACTTTTGAAAGACGTATCCCTCAGGAGAGGTGGAGAACGTACATCCTGCCTATTTGAACTCTCTCGAGAGACTGGGGAGAGTTTCCAGCCCTGTGATTGGCTTATCAACTGTCAATCGGGAGCGTCGTAAGGGACTGGGCTAGACATCGGATGCACGGGTGATGTGATCTACTATAGTACCATTTTAATCTGGAATATCTCGGTCATACGAGACCCATGGCGATACTCGGCGCATCGGAAGGAAACGAAAGAAGAAGAAAGACGAGGCACGTCCCACGGAGGAGGCGGAAGGAATCCTGGACTCTCTCTCTCTCTCTCTCTCTCTCTCTCCGGCCCCTACGAGTATATAAAGAAGATATTATATCCTCACGCTGATTGATATGACAGGATACGCGATAAACTTTAGTAGGAGAGGTCTGCTCCGAAGGGCTTCTCGCAGGGCGGCTGTAAGGACGGTCTAATTATGAACCTCTTGGAAGGTCTAAGATGACATTCCCACCCACCTTCCACCCCAGGGGCGGGGTGGGGGTGGGGGATCGCATTCCCTCTGGGGTCCCTCCCGTCTTTGCCGGTCAATTGGTCGCAAAAAAGGATATTAACTTTGGGTTCATTTAGAGTGCTTCCTCATCCTTCCACCCTAAACAGGGAAAAAAAAAAAGCGGCAAACGGATGGGAAGGATGAGCCGTTACACGGGCAAATCCATCTTACTACGACTACTATTACTGCTACTAATATTAATAGCCTTGACGAGAAACCCTTGCTAAGAAAGGTATATAGTCTGATATACATATGTATGTATGTATGTTAGTATGTAATGTATGTGGTTATGCCCAGATATATATATATATATAATATATATATATATATAATATTAGTATCATTAATAATATATATATATATTAAAGGGTACATTTCAAAGCAAGAAATTATATTTATATAATATATTAATTATATATATATATATATAATTATAGTATAATATAGGTAAATATAGTATGCACAAAACGCACATAATATATATATATATAATATATATATATATATATATATATATATTATATATAATATATATATAGATATATATATATATATATAATATATATATTAGGGTTAGAATTTCAAGCAAAGTAAATTATATACTATATATATTATATATATATATTATATATCTAAATATATCTAATAAATTACTATGACAGAGCCATATATTATAAATATATATATATATATATATATATATGTATACATATATATATATTATATAAATATCTATATATATATACCATATATATATATATATATATATATTTATATATATATATTAGCAAAGTTAAACACTGTATCCGTGTTCTAATATGTTGTAGGAAGCCCACTGAAATTCGGGGAGAGCACATTCCCTCCCTCTTTCAGAAAGAGAAAAATAAAAGTAAATTATATTTCTCTTTCTGAAAGAGGGAGAGAATGTACTCTCCGAAAGCTTAAGTAAAAAACTTTAAATTTTTTCCTTTTTCCAATTTTAGTGTGGGTTTCCTAAATATATATATAAAATTTTTTATATATATCTATATATATATATATTATATATATATATATATATATATATAACCATCCATTATATTTAATTTGTTGCTTTGAAATGCTACACTAATATCATTCTCTTTGCATTTGAATAAATTTTTTTATCTATTCAATTATTTCTCTCTTTATTTCCCTTTATCTCCTCTTACTTCTTCCTAATGGACATCATATTCTTTGGGGGGTTGAAATTTAACTCAGCAGCCCTTTTGGTGGGCTCGTTTCATATGAATAGGGTTCATCTTCTGAATAATAATAATAATAATAATAATAATAATAATAATAATAATAATAATAATAATTGTATTTCTGAAATGGTGTGAAACGCTCCAGAATTTAACTCTAAAATTACATGACCAAATTACCCCCAGCTGTCTGACACTGGACCTACTATCATCAACCTGTTTAATGTTTTTTAAATGATGCAAAAAATAAGGATTTTTATTAATGACTACATAAAACGAGTAAAAAAATGCTTCGAAGTTTCTTCGGCGCGATCGAGTTTTCTGTACAGTGTATAATTAAAGCCACAGAAAACAAGTAAGATCTATCTTTCGGTGTCTCGGCATAATCCGCCTTGAGCCGCGGCCCATGAAACTCTCAGCCGGCCCGTAGTGGCCTGTGTTGTTGCACTGCCAGAACACGATTAGGGCTAACTTTAACCTTACATAAAATATAAACCACTGAGGCTAGAGGGCTGCAATTTTGTATGGTTGATGACTGGAGGGTGGATGACCAACATACCAATTTGCAGCCCTCTAACCTAGTGGTTTTCAAGATCTGAGGGCGGACAGAACGAGCGCGGACAGAAGAGAGTGCGGACGGACAGACAAAGCCATCTCAATAGTTTTCTTTTACAGAAAACTAAAAACTGATACGAAGATTCGTTTAGAGGAATTTTACTTAAAATACACAAAAAGTGGTGTCGCATGAACATCAATTTTATTTTATGACACGGAAGTCGGTGTCACTTAAAACACCATTTTATGACACTCAACGCAAGGTCACAATTATCGGATGTGCCGCAAAGTCACAATTCAGTGACGATGAAAACGGTGTCACATGAGTGTACGGTTTGACATGTACTGTGGTGTCACGCGAACACATCTTTATGTCCTTGGTGGCAGTTTTAAATCAGTGTGACGATACTAAGGTGGTGTCAGATTCATTTTCTGACACTTAGGGGCTGCCACTTCAATCTTATGAAACTGAGAAGCTGTGTCAAATCAATTTGTTTGACACTAAGGGCAGAGTCGAGTTCCTTGCATGATACCGTCGACGCCGGTGTCAAATTCATTCCGTGACACTGAAGGTAGCGCCTTGATACATTATTATAACACTGAGTGTAGTGCTTTAAGAAACTGTGACACTGACGGTGTCACATACATTACATGACACTGACGGCGGCTGTAAATGCGCTAGTAGGAACTAGAAGCATTGTCAAAATTCCTTCTAAATGTGGCGTCGTATGACACCGAAAGGTTGTGTCATACGAACATGTTTTCTGCTCCTTCGAAGCTTCATTTCTTCAAAACTCCGTGCCAAACGGTCTAATACCTCTAAGGAAATATTAAACAAAGACACAAATGACACGAAAAATAACGTCTGCATGACACTCTCTGATTCCCAGCCAGAGCAGTGTACGAAGAGAGAACAGGAGATAACAAAATAAATATTTTATTTATGCGATAATTAATTATTTTATTTATGCGATTAACTTCACCTTGAAATCTCTTACTTTGTCCATCAAGGTACTCAAGCGACAGGGGTCTATTGTTTGATATTGTCCTATCTGGCGTAACACTCAAAGTGATGTTTTTCAAATGTGATATCTCGGATAATGTAGTGGGTGTTTTACCATTTAACCTTTACATGATCTAGCGCTCCTGTCTGTCTGTACAGAAATATGAAATACTCTAATTTACTCCTTTTCATACTTGTGTTAAATTGCTACAAGAGGGACCGTCATGACACACATGTATGAGTTAATCAATTTATTCATTTTCAAAGTATCTCTGGGAAGTTGTTAAGCGATAACATGAAAGAAGAAAATTACATTTTTTAAAAGAATAATATATAGCGAAGGACATTCGTTTCATCAGTGCGGTTCATCAGTGAAAATAAAAAAAAAAGGGGTGGGGTGGGGGGAAATTCAACTTGTATTCAAACAATAAACATTTATCGTTGCAAATGTGTGTTGAATCGAAATGATTTTAGTGTTATTATGCAGAAGGTCACTTGATTTTTCACGCCACCCCTTGAACTAGTGTAAAACAGAATTCATGAGATTTAGAATATCCAGCCCCATCGAGGGGGGCGCTCGTCACCCCCTTGGACCCGCCTTCGCCAACTTCTGTGTTACCTGGAGAGGGCGTCCAGTCATCATCTTTCCTTCCTTGACGTCCTTGTTACAAGGTAATTATTATTATTATTATTATTATTATTATTATTATTATTATTATTATTATTATTATTATTATTATTAAAAGTAATGGCATACTTCAGCAGCGTTACACTTGTAGAGATTCTTCTCTATTTTACGAATAGCGGCTTTTTCCGTGATACTTAAACAGGCTGACCTCTATAGGCGCTCTACTAGCACGGAAAAAGCCGCTATTCGTAAAATAGAGAAGAATCTCTACAAGTGTAACGCTGCTGAAGTATCCCATTACTTTTGATAAAGTATGCTTGAGAGAGGGTCTGCTCCCTAAGTATTATTATTATTATTATTCTTAGTATTATTGTCCCAGTAGACGAAAGCTATTCACAGGGAACAAGGTCACCAAAAAGGGACCACTGACTCGAAATTCGAGCTTCCAATGAATGCCAGTTCGAACCTCCCGCCGCTGGAGACCCTACACGGCAGCAGTAACTGATCGCGATGTTTTCATCGCCCGTGATTTGTTTTCATCGCCCTGGGAGAGACACAAACCCGCGAATTCTGAGCGGCAACGTCACGACGCTAGCCACCATACCAGCGGACCAGCAGATGGTTCTTTTAGCGCTCCTGTTTTTTATTCTTAAAACTGAATTCTACTTCCACGTTATTCCGCAGAGCTTGACGACTTACTTCTAAGTGAGGCATGTTTCATGGGAATGACATAGAATCTTAGAAAATGATTTTGTAAAACAACGATACAAGTTAAACCTCATTCCCGAACATCCCTTAAACCATTCGCTCTCTGCTGTTTGGTTTCCAGGATCTTCTGTAGCCTTTCGTGTCTTCTTGTGTTGCATGCATCAATATACTTGCCCCAGGTGTCACTCAGGGACTTACATGGGATCCACACGGTTCCTTAGCCTGTCCGAAAACTCACGGAACCCGGAACACCAAGAGCTCACACTCAAAGCTGTCAAACACACGTTGAAAACGAAGCTTTTCAAATCATCGGACAAACGTCCAACACCATAGAATTACCAACTTAAGAGTCCTTTCGGACCAAACAACCGGTTCCCGCCAATAAGCACGCAGCTGACAGCCACGCCCCCTTTTCTTGTATTGTTTTTTTATAATCTATTTTCGAGCCCCTGAAAATGTAATTCTATAAGAAAATGACGAAACGTCGGAAAATGAATATGAACAAGAGAGACGAATGTTATTTTGTCCATCAGCAAACGTGATTTGTGTAGTATATATATATATATATATATATATATATATATATATATATATATATATATATATATATATATATATATAGGCTTAAAAATCACAGTAGATGCACATGACTTCATTAAATAAGCAGAATACCAACAGGAAACATTGATAGGCCTATCATTTTCTGTGGTATTCGCATAAAACAACACACACACACACCACACACCGACACCACGTCAATATATATATATAATCTATATTATATTATATATATATTATAGTTATATATCTAATATAAATATATTATAAATTCTATTAACATATACATAATACTGGTAATCTTCACAACGCGAAAATATGTTAATTCAATCGTATTCCACATTGGAAGAAATTGAAAAAAGTTTTTCTTAGAAAATGGCCAACGATTTCGTCCGCCAATAGACCCCTTCTTGGAGCGTTTATTAAGGAAATTGAATATATATATATTATATATATATATATATATATTATATATATATATATATATATATATATATATATATATGTATATGTATATGTATATATATATAAAATGGCCGCCTGTATTAAACTAAATTACTCACTCATTCATCGTTACTGATGAACTGAACATTTTCTAAAAAGGGGAATGAAAAAAACAAAAACAAATGACATTCTCCTCCGCGCTAAACACTAAATTCATTTCGATTCAACAGACATTTGCAACGATGGATATTTTTTCCCTATTACTATTTCCAGTGATGAACCGCGCTGATGAAATGGACGTAATTTGCTGTGTGTGTTATTTTTTTTAATTGTAACTTATCCCCTTTTTACGGAATCTCTTGAGAGCTTCCTAATGATACTGCAGAAATAAGTAACTAGGTGAACTTTGAACATGAATAATGAAAGGTGTCAAATATGAATGTTATGTCGATAATAGACTATGTCATATATATATATATATATATATATATATATATATATATATATATAATGAAAGGAGCCCATAAAAAACGTAGAGAGTAAATATACTATATTTCTAAGACCAAACTCCTTCGTCAGGCAGGGGACGGGTGGAAAAAGTTACAGCAAAAACTGTATTTATATACATTCATACACATCCATATGTACACACACACACACACACACACACACACATATATATATATATATATATATATATATATATCTTATAATATATATATATATATGTGTGTGTGTGTGTGTGTGTGTGTGTGTGTGTGTGTGTAACTTGCTTATCTCTCTCTCTCTCTCTCTCTCTCTCTCGTGTGAATGAACAGTAAAACCTGCTCGTAGAGATAAGCGAGCACACGACGATGTCTCCTCTAAGGACGGACTAATAAGTCTTTGGAGACATCCTAAACCTTGTTACTCCTTTGTAACTCTCTCCATTAAGAAGCGAGACCCCAGCTAATCACCGCCGTCGTGGGCCACACGACACTTCACACCCTTCGGCGGGTATACGTAATGCCCCCGATGCCCCTTCCGTCGATCAGTCATCGGAAGTGTAAGCGGAGATTGAATCTCCTCCTCCTCCTCCTCCTCCTCTGTCTTCCCCGGCTCACTGGCTCGCCTCATGGTCAGCGTATCTCGTTCCATTACTAACCGATGGAGCGTGTGTGGGCATGGTTATTTTGGGAAGGTATGTATGTATGTATGTATGTATGTATGCAGGATTAATAGAGTACAGGGTTGGACCTTTCCATCGTTACTGCGCATATTTGTGACGTCATTGGTAGGTGGCCATAAAAGAAAACCAAGAAAACAATTAAATCGAGGGTCACTGTGGGAATAATTGTTTTCCCACACCCATGACCTATCTCTTTCGTGACCTTGTGTGAAAGAGGTCCCCGTTAATCTCCAGACTCAGAGTCCAGGTACTGGAAGGTAGTTTCCTTGTTCTTTACTCTGGCAGATCAGCCACGTGACGTCACGGTCGAGATTGTCCTATTTTGGTCAGAAGCGGTATAACCCAGTACTCTATTAATTCTGGTATGTATGTATGTATGTTAGTATGTATGTATGTATGTATGTATTGTTATTATTATTATTATTATTATTATTATTATTATTATTATTATTATTATTATGAAGGCGAACCCTATTTATACAGAAATATGCCCATTGACTTGAAATTCAAGCTTCCAAAGACTAAGGTGTATGTATGTATGTATTCATAAGAATATAACATTTAGAATAAACAAGTAAAATATAAAATTCTTGAAGATAACAATTTACATAAAATATAAAAATCGTGAAAGTGTAAAATTTTCAAAATAAACATACAGAAAATTAAGACGCACAAAAATACAAAATTTGAAATAGATAAAATATGAAATTTGAAATAAATCAAATATAGAATTCGAAAAAAAAAAATTAATATACAAATGAAACATATAATTCGCGAAAACTTAAGATGAAAATAAACAGAAAGTTAAAATTCGAGAAAAAAAGACTATATGAAAAAGAGATGACTTCAAAACAATCTAATCTTTTATTATTCTTCATCGACACTGAGAGACGAATATGCTTCAGAAGGATAATAAAAGGATAATAAAAGGTAAAACTGCAGAGGAATGCAAGACGATTGCTTGGAAAAAAAAAGTGGATACTCTTTTACGTGACTTTTACGCGAAAGAAAATTCTTATACTGCACCTTCCCTTGTCAAAAAAAAAAAAAAGTGAGAGAGAAATGAGAAAAACTCTCAAATAAGAAAATTAAAAGCTTTGATCGCGAGAAAAGAAGCGCTAGTCGAGAAAACTCTAGATAAAACTCTAGATAAAAATCTAGATAGTGTCTGAAGACTCGGTTAGAGGTCTGATGCCCCGGCTCTCCGGGATAAAAAAAAATAACAAAAGGAAATTACTTGTCTCCTCTGTTGCAGAATTTGCTACGCTTTTTGTATTTCATTCTTTTTTTTTATCTTTTATTTATTATTCTTTTTCTTAAACCGTTTACGTATATCCTGGCTGGACGGCTGAATGTTCGAAATTCTGTTCGTGTTAAATTGATGCATTAGTTGTTATTATTATATTATTATAAACTATTTAGGGTCTTAGCTTCATATAAGGGATCGTTACATTAAATAATCGATCAAGCACTGTACTGTACCAGATCGTTACAGAAAAAATGTAATCAGTCAAGTATTGTACTGTACTAGATAGCTACAGAAAAAATGTAATCAATCGAGCACTGTACTGCGCTAGATCGTTACCGAAAAAATCTAATCAATCGAGCACTGTAATGCGGTAGATCTTTAAAGAAAAAATGTAATCAATCGAGCACTGTAATGCGCTAGATCGTTACAGAAAAAAATGTAATCAATCGAGCACTGCACTGCGCTAGATCGTTACAGAAAAAATGTAATCAATCGAGCACTGTACTGTGCTAGATCGTTACAGAAAAAATGTAATCAATCGAGCACTGTACTTCACTAGATCGTTACAAAAAAAATGTAATCAATCAAGCACTGTCCTGCACTAGATCGTTACAAAAAAATGTAAACAGTCGAGCACTGTACTGTACTAGATCGTTAAAGAAAAAATGTAATCAATCGAGCACTGTAATGTGCTAGATCGTTACAGAAAAAATGTAATCAATCAAGCACTGTACTGCACTAGATCGTTACAGAAAAAATGTAATCAATCAAGCACTGTACTGTACTAGATCGTTACAGGAAAAAATGTAAACAATCAAGCACTGTACTGTACTAGATCGTTACAGAAAAAATGTAATCAATCAAGCACTGTAATGCGCTAGATCGTTACAGAAAAAATGTAATCAATCAAGCACTGTACTGTACTAGATCGTTACAGAAAAAATGTAATCAATCAAGCACTGTACTGCACTAGATCGTTACAGAAAAAATGTAATCAATCAAGCACTGTACTGTACTAGATCGTTACAGGAAAAAATGTAAACAATCAAGCACTGTACTGTACTAGATCGTTACAGAAAAAATGTAATCAATCGAGCACTGTAATGCGCTAGATCGTTACAGAAAAAATGTAATCGATCGAGCACTGTGCTGCACTAGATCGTTACAGGAAAAAATGTAATCAATCAAGCACTGTACTGTACTAGATCGTTACAGAAAAAATGTAATCAATCAAGCACTGTACTGCACTAGATCGTTACAGAAAAAATGTAATCAATCAAGCACTGTAATGCGCTAGATCGTTACAGAAAAAATGTAATCAATCAAGCACTGTACTGTACTAGATCGTTTCAGGAAAAAATGTAAACAATCAAGCACTGTACTGTACTAGATCGTTACAGAAAAAATGTAATCAATCGAGCACTGTCATGCGCTAGATCGTTACAGAAAAAATGTAATCAATCGAGCACTGTACTGTACTAGATCGTTACAGGAAAAAATGTAAACAATCAAGCACTGTACTGTACTAGATCGTTACAGAAAGAATGTAACCAATCGAACACTGTAATGCGCTAGATCGTTACAGAAAAAATGTAATCAATCAAGCACTGTACTGCACTAGATCGTTACAGAAAAAATGTAATCAATCAAACACTGTACTGTACTAGATAGTTACAGGAAAAAATGTAATCAATCAAGCACTGTACTGTACTAGATCGTTACAGGAAAAAATGTAAACAATCAAGCACTGTACTGCACTAGATCGTTACAGGAAAAAATGTAAACAATCAAACACTGTACTGTACTAGATCGTTTCAGAAAACATGTAATCAATCGAGCACTGTAATGCGCTAGATCGTTACAGAAAAAATGTAATCAATCGAGCACTGTACTGCACTAGATCGTTACAGGAAAAAATGTAAACAATCAAGCATTGTACTGTACTAAGTACAAGTAACGGAAGGGCTCAATACGTATTTTTCGAGTCAAGACGTAACTAAGGCACTTGAAAATGGCAATTTGGGCACAATGACCAAAGAGGGTTCGATTATTTGCTCAAGAATCGAAAACATCAAAGGAAAACATAACGGAATAGTAAAGCAAGTTTTACAGATGTATATTTTTACAGACGGATACTTTTACACATGTACACTCTATTCGATAATTTGCTACGCAGCCCAGGTCGTTATCAAAGAAAACTGTAAAATCGAAGGTAAATCAAATGAGGACTGGAAGTAGACTTGGAAAAAGTACACACACACACACACACACCACACACACACACACACACAACACACACATATATATTATATGATATATATATATATATCTATTTATGTATACTCCATAAATCCACGGTATAAATGCAAGCAAAACAGGGACTTAGAACAGGTACTTTCGTAGCATTAAATTCTACATTATCAAGTCAACGATGTAGAATATACTACGAAAGTACTTGTTCCAAGTCCTTGTTTCACTTATCTCTCTACCGTGGATTGAAGGATGTACTCAAGTACGTGTTTCCTTCGTGCTATATATACATATATATATATATATATATATAGTCATATATATATATATATATATAATATATATATATAATATATATACGTATGTATATCACCTTAATTACGCAAATTGTCTAGAAACATTACTGCCCAACTGTAGACAAACTGATAAAGTGGGTTACAACCCAGACCCAACCAACAACTGCCAGAACGAACATTCGCCAAGCCTTCACAAAAACATACGGATATGTTTAACGATAAAGAGACGCTACAATCTCTCGACAAGGCATCTTCTACAATAACCCGTGCAGATTCTGTAAAATATAGTAGAGGAATGCATTTCTGGTGATTAGAAATTTAATAACCCTACAAACCTCTCCGTGGTTATTCTTGTTTCGGGGGAGTTCCTCTTTGGACGGGTGGTTTCCGCACTCGGCTACCAATCCGGTGGTCCGCCGAAGTTCGATGCTCGGCTCGGCCAACGAAGGATTTATTTCTGGCGATTAGAGATTCATTTCTCGGTAGAATGTGGTTCGGATCCCACAATAAGCTGTAGGTCCCGTTGCTAAGTAACCGATTGGTTCCTACCTACGTAAAAAAAATATATCTAATCCCTCGGGCCAGCCCTAGGAGAGCTGTTAATCAATCGGCTCTGTGGTCTGCTTAAACTATTATTTTATTATTATATTATTATTATTATTATTATTTTATTATTATTATTATTATTATTATTTATTATCCTGGATTACTGCAATTGCAAAGCGCCTCTGCAAAATGTGCATATTTGAAAAGCGGAAAAACTGAGCGAAAGAGCGGTAAAAAAAGAAAAAGAAAAATAAAGCCGTTCAGAAAAAAACAGCCTCAGATAAATTCATGCAAAACATCGCCTTCAGGCAAGCATTAGAGGGGTCAGTCTCAGTCCAGAGATTATTTAATAAATTTATAACGCCCAAAGACGTCAAACAAAGTTACATATTAGCAGTTTACATATTAGCAGTTACATACATTACATCAGAAATCAACAGAAAAAAAAAAAAAAAAAAAAATTACAGCATTGAATCATCGGTATATCAGTTACAAAATAACATATATGAGATCGTATTCTATTATCACAACAACTGCAACAGACAGTTTAGCAGCCACCAGTGAGGTTAAGAAGAGTCAAAATTATGTCTAGGTGGTCATCTTTGAGTAAATATTGGCAGGTTTGAAGTAAATTTTATTTTTGTCCTTGAGGTAACAGATTCCTGACAGTGGGGCAATGAAGGCAGTATGTTCAAGGTTATTGGCATTAGCAAGGTTACACAGTTTACATGAGGTGTAGTGTGGTATATTCTAGTGTCTGTCCAACCTGCCACACAGGGACGATATCCCAACCTTATCCTGGCACTTACAACATTATGCCTACGCACCATGAGTCCACGTCGCCGGTACTTGTGAAGGCTCTGCAGAAAGTTATCATGATGTTGTATGGAAACACTAGTGCCCCTCTCTGCATCCCTACGCTGTACTGTACAGGCAAAAGCGGCTGAATATATTCTATGTTTAAGGCAGCGAAGTGAGGGGCTCAACATTTCTGTCATCAGGTCCAGCGTGCAGGCAGCTTTAGCAAGACTGTCCACCATGTCATTCCCAGCAAGCCCAATATGGGAGGGCATCCTCCCATGAAAGACAAGACAAGCAAGGCATTGTAAGCAGCAACGAGTTGACACAATATGTCTCGCACACACGGCCACAGCTGGGCCTAGAAGATGTCAGTGCCTGGAGTGCAGATTGGAGTCACAGATCACCATCCATTCACATTTCTTCTAACAAGTAGGGTTACTGCATCCAATATACCTTGAAGTTCGCAATAAGTGGAACTGGATGAGTTTGGCAACCTACACCATGCCACCCACCCTCAGGAGATTCTAAATGGGGAGAACATAGC
Organism: Macrobrachium nipponense; assembly: GCF_015104395.2. NCBI lineage: Eukaryota > Metazoa > Arthropoda > Malacostraca > Decapoda > Palaemonidae > Macrobrachium > Macrobrachium nipponense. The sequence continues at coordinate 67,701,280 of NC_087215.1, read as the reverse complement.
ACATGCTGCACTTCCATCTGCCTGTACTGAGCCGTCAACGTAGATGTGGTGTCCTACAGGACTGAACTTGACACTTTGGATATTGTTTCCAAAACCAGCTGCTTCTGTAGACTGGTATGGGCATCTTTAGAGGTTGGTGTGAAATAGACAGCAGGAATAGGAACCTGCCATGGTGGCAAATCTTGGATGACTGCTTGCCTCAGGTACACCGATATCAAGGTGTCGTGAAGATTTTCACATACTACCTAACTAGGTTATGGCCCCATGGCCGGAGTTGAGGTCTTGGTGCATCTTTTCGTCAAGTGATGCTCTGAGGACAGCAGAGAAGTTTGGAGTAAATTGTGGAGAATGTAGACATTTAACAGAAAAACAAAGTTACATTGGCATAAATTCTCTCTATTAATGGAGGTAACATGAGGTTCGGTCTGCATGTTGACTATCCGAGTGGAAGGAGGGCATCCTAGGATAAACCCTCATTACTCTATTTTGGAACAGTTCTAGAGGTAGTTAACGCCTGTCTGGGTAATTGAATTAGAGCAGGAGATAAATAGTCAACAACTGACCTTAGGAAGAGGATATAGAGGGTTTTTGCCACGGGGATAGATATACCTGTTGCCCTGGTTGGCAAGCCACTTGATGGGGAGTAAAGCGAGGCTCCAGTCGATCAAGAAGGTTTTTCACCATGGGGTTGGGATTCGTTGTCGTGCAGGTATAGCAGGGGTGATCCTGACTGGTGCACCTAGATATGTATACTGTGTGCAGTGAGGTATAATATTCCCACCCATAATGAACTCGGCAGTCTCGGAGATTCCGGGCAGAGAAGATTCTGCTTTTTTTCTGGGAGAGTATGAGGCCACGGAGGTACAGGACCTGTAGAAGTCTTGAAGGACACGCTGAAGGTCTCGAGGGGTAGTGGAGTGATGCAGACATCATCAGCATAGCAGGTTACAGTGATTCCAGGGATAGCAGGGAGGAGAGACAGTACACGGTGCATAAGTATATTAAAAAGAAATGGGCTCAATACACCGCCCTGAGGTGTGCCAAAAGCTCAAAATTTTCATAGGAGCTACATGGCACCTTTAAAAAAAAACACGTGATTTTCTGTTACTGAGATAACCGTTTATCCCACTTCAGAAGGTTTTCCTCTGATACCCGCAAAGGTCGACAAGCTGATCAAGAATGATATCCCTGTTGGCTATATCAAAAGCACTTTTGAGGTCAAGGAAGGCAAACTACACTGTTGGAGGACAATCGGGAGTAGAGTTCAGCTAAACAGTGATGAGTATCCTCTGAGGAAGAAAGCCATACAAATGGGGAGAAAGTTTTTCTTGCACCGGTACATTAGCCTGGTTAGTAATATACGCTCAAACACTTTACTAAAACATGAGGTGAGGGAGATAGGCCGATATTTATCAGTTCCAGGCTTTGGGATAGGAATAATTGTGCTAATGGTCCAGCCAGCAGGTACATATCCATGTTGGTAGCAAAGATTATACAATTGTAGAAGAGGATTTCCAGGAACCTTCTGGAGGAGACGAAGCACTTGATAAGTAAGGCCATCATCCCCAGGAGCAGAATTTTTTTTTCCCCATAACAGCACGTCGCAGCTCATCCTCGGTGATTCAGCTCTTTGTCCTCCTTGTCTGATTCCAACAATGCAGCCATCAGACGAAGGTTGCGTAAATTGCTCTGGGAGAAGTGCTTCTTGGATTTGTACAGGGAGATTACTGGACCATGACTGGGTTGACCAAGTAGTGATGAGATCCTGGGCATATGCTTGTGGACGTGATGAAGTGCACATGTGTTTTTTTCTTGACAGTCCTTTTGATGAGATGCCACATGGTCCCAACGCTAGTCTGGTGGTTAATTAGGTCAGTGTATTTATACCATGACTCAGTGTAGACACACTTCTGGAGAGCAACTAAATCATCCCTGGCCTGCTGATACTGAAGTAGATGATTAGGTGTCGGTTGTGTCTGAAAGGCAAGGCCAGCATCAGCTGCAACTCTTTCTGCTTGCATAATGCGTTGATCCAAGGTCCAGGCATGGGCAACAATATGACTTTTAATGTTGAGGTCTGACAATATATGTTGATAGAAGGTCATGGGTACTTTTACCAAAGAATTATACAGGTGTTCTGGAGAGTGTTTATCAAAGGTAGGTAGGACAAGAGGATGTATGAAACATATGTTGTTGGGCAGGTACTTTTGGGTGGAATGGTGATCCGGGTACGATGATAGGGGTCACTTGGATGAGTCTGTATTGTGTACTGTAGGCATAGGCAACATGGTCAGAAAGAGCGAGGGAACAGAATGACAGGAGACATGTGATGCCACGAGCCCAGATGTATGGATATGATCAGAGTGCCCCCCCGGATGTTGTGGTGGCAACACCTATATCCAACGGGTTAAATGGTAAACGATGGATGTAGTTGAGCAGAGGAACTCCACTGCGGTTGGGAATCGGAGAGACATCACCAAGATCTGGGTGTCTGGCATTGAAATCACCCATGTAGATCATGCCAAGGTTTGTAGGTGTAGGAAGTGCCGAGAGGTTAATTAGGCCAGGGGCAGAGTAAACATTGCATAAACGAATATGACCATCACCTATCTTAACCTGAAAAAGTTGGAAGGTCATGTTAATATCTGCTGATGAGGCGAAGGAGTGATGAGGAGAGAAGAGTGGATGTAAGTAATAAGACCATTCCTGACATGATGTACATATGCCATAACCGGAGAGTGTTGGAGCTTCATCACCTGGCTGAGCACCGCCAGGGAAGGCTTCTTGAATAAATATTACTTGTGGGTGATGGCGATAAACATATGTCCTGAGTGCAGTGAGTCTGGAGTATTGTCCGAATTCCAAGGGCATTCCATGAAAGGACATGTAGTTGGCATGAGTCTAGCGAAGTTTACCCTTAACGCTGCGAGAGACAGGTCGAGCATGTACTGGAGAACGCACATGTTAGATGGTGCACCAAGTGTAGGAGGCTGAGCTGGCAGGAGGCCACTGACCCTTTCAAGACAAGAGGCAACAGTATCTAGCTTCTCAGTAAGTGAGGCAACAGAGGTTATGAGAACTTGTTGTGCCTTGGACTAGTGTGTCGAGGTTACTTGCAGTGGTAGCCTGCTGAGCGATCAAGCTATCGAAGCGTACATCAATAGCATCAAAGCGTGTCGTTAGTGCTGTACAGTGCGTTATTCCAAGGCAGCAACAGCCTTACGAAGTTTTGAAATTTCAGCTGATTCAGGAGGCATAACGAGGAGGTTGACACTGGTTGTGGTGGTGGTGTCAGTGGAAGTGACTGCGTGGCAGCGCGCGACCGTCTGGAACATCCATGCCAAACATTAACTCCTGCTTCACCACAACGAGGGTGGCATTTCCAATGCACAGTCTCTGGAGTTGATGATGATTCTGACAATGAGGTGGAAGCATCAGTAACAGGTTTACGGTATGGACAGGTGCGTGTGGAATGGGCTGCAGCACACCAGGCACACTTAGGTGAGGCAGAGCAATATCGGGAGATATGGCCAGTACCCCAGCAGTTGAAACAGTTGGGCTGATCATCCTTCATCCTGCGTAATTCACAAGGAGGGAGGCAAGGGAGGAAGGAAAACTCATAAACAGATGGTGGTGGTTCTAGTAGACTCCATGTGATGACAATGCGATTAATAGGTTTCCCATTTTGAAGAAATCTTCGTGTACTGTATACACCAGGCAGTTCCTTAGCAAGGTTAGGGTCTGCTTCAATAGGGTAGCGAGTAATGAGATATGTTAAATACTTACGGGGTCTGTCCTATTGAATCTTGAATATCCAGGCTTATGGACAGAAATTCACCACCCTTCACCCTGCCAATGATGTCCTCACGCTCCTTGCAATATATACAAATTTAGATGTGATTGCAGACATTTTCACCTCTGCCAGCTCCTTATCAAGATTGAAGGTTCTGTTTACTTCAGTCAGCCACCGTAGTTTCGTGTCAGTGCTCAAATTTTCTTTGAAGACCAACCTAATATATTCATCACGGGAGCAAAAGCTGGGGTAGCAGAGGAAGCAAGTCGTGTAGGGGGTTGAGGCAGAGTGACAACACTCTTTTGTCTAGTGAAAATCTCTTGACATTTGGATGTTTTAGCAGCAGGAGATGTGGAGCACTGCTAGTATCTGACCCTAATCCATTGGGGCGCTTCATGGGGGTATTAGCAACAGTACTGGAGTTCTTGAGGAAAGAGATTGAGTGAGTGGTGGCCAATGAGTCATATCTACATCCTCATCATAAGTCCAGGTGCAGATCATTTTCAACCTCCAGAAACAGAGGCTGGTCCGGAGTAATCCATTATTAGTGAAGCTGCATCACATGCACACTGCGCATGCGCGAACTGAGGCGCAGCCGACCGAGTGGGTATGCCACGGAGAATGATTTTTATATCGTAACTACAGAGTAGTATAAAAAATCCTATACACACTGTTGTTACTAAAATGGTCACTGAGTCTTACTGTAAACTTATATAACACGGTGAAAGGTGTAGTATCCCTAGAACTTGCACAAAAAAAACTCATATATAGAGAGCTCACACAAAGCGTGTTTACAACATAGAGCATTCTTCTTCTTCCCCCCCTCAGTCCCAGGATGAGAGAGAGAGAGAGAGAGAGAGAGAGAGAGAGAGAGAGAGAGAGAGAATTGCAAATCCCAGTGTGGGTGTCTTTTTTTTATGAAGAGAGATCAGAAGCCCGGAGGGGTGGTTGTGAGAGAGAGAGAGAGAGAGAGAGGGGGGTGGGGGTGTTGGGGCGGGAGGTCTGGATACGAGGGGAACACAGAAGAGAATGAGAATACTCGAATACCCGTCGGGTAGGCGGATGACGATATCCGCTTTCGAGAATCCGATTACAATAAAGTGTTCGTTTAGATATTACTCTCTCTCTCTCTCTCTCTCTCTCTCTCTCTCTCTCTCTCTCTCTCTCTCTCCTGGCGTCTTTCCTAGATAGAGATAAATAAATAGATAGATAGATAGGTTGACAGATAAATAGATGGACAGATGAACAGATAAACAGAGATAGATAGTAGATAGATAGATAGATAAGTATATAGAAGATAGACAGACTGATAGATATAGGTGATAGTTTCAAAAAGCGCAAATAAAATTAATCATAAAATCAGCCGATCTAACTTCTCTCTCTCTCTCTCTCCCGATAGGTCTTCTAAGGTAGAGAGATAGCTAATCTCTCTCTCTCTCTCTAATAACATGCCAGCTAAATAAACAATTATCATAATAAACAAATCAAAGAAAAACAGAAAAAATTCTAGCATAAAGGTATCAAAATAATTACGAAAAATAAAAAGTTAATAAAAGTAATGACAAACAAAGTTATCAAAATAATTTTAAACATTAAAAAAGATTATCCAAATAATTACGAAAAAAAATTATCAAAAAAATTACGCAAAATTCAAAAATATTATCAAAATAATTACGAAAAATAAGAAAAAAAAGTTCTCAAAATAATTACGAAAAATAAAAAAAAAAATTACCAAAATAATTACGAAAAAAAATTAACAAAATAATAACGAAAAAATAAAAAAGGTTATCAAAATAATGACCTAAAAAATTATCAAAACAATGACGAAAATAAATAATCAAAATTACGAAAAATAAAAAAATTATGGAAATAATTACGCAAAATAAAAATCGTAGTAGTTTTTGATCTACACTCCGCGGAGCGAAGACCCTTCTCCTTGAGAGTCCGGGAGGAACGAGATAGAATGCCTTCTAATTGAGTAATCCCGGGGAAGGCGTTGACGAGACTTCGTCGTAGCGGAATATAT
>NC_087215.1:67677961-67687961 GCF_015104395.2 Macrobrachium nipponense | reverse complement strand
TTTCAAAAGTGGGCGGAGTCAGGGAGGGGAGGGGAAGGGGGAATGGGGGAAGGGGGTAAGGACGAGACAATGATTTCCAGGGGAAAAATTTGGGAGGGGGGGGGGGTCGGGGAACAACGGGGGGGGGGCAAAAGGAAAAATGACTCGTGGGGGGGTAGGGGCGATGGGGACCTATGATGTTAATGTGAAATTGACTCTTGAACAGTAGCCGTTTTAAAATGAAGCCGAATTCTCTCCTTTTTATTATTATCATTAACATTATTATTATTATTTAAACAAAATATGCATAATTCTCCCTACTTTATATAATTATCTACACATATGACATATCACATAACCAAGCGGGAATTTATCCCTTCTCCATATATGCTGAAATGAGCTACAATCTCTCTCTCTCTCTCTCTCTCTCTCTCTATTATTCTTCCACTAATTAACAAGACAAAGCAGATTCTCCCCCGTGTTGTATAATAACCGCAAATCCCGATAAATGTCACAACAGCCAATTTGCAAGTACCACACAAAAGTCAAAGAGCTGATTTCATTCGTCCCTCTTCAACTATAAAATGACAGGTGTTAATATCCTAATTTGAATACGTCGTCACTCATTTGCCGTGATTACGCTTTTACCTTATTGAACATCAATTACATATCAGGGGAAGGGGGTGGGGCGGAGGTGGGGAGAGTAAGGGTGGGGGGGGGGGGGGCAAGTCGACAACATCCCTTTGCAAAGAACTTGTTTAGATCAGCAATTACGGGGGAGTTTTTTTTATCATATATTACTTTGTTTATCTGTAGATAGACGGACACACAGCGCCTTTTCAATTTGTTTATCTTTAGATGAAATGACTGGCCTACGGTGACTCTACTATTGTTCGCTTTTAGATAAAAATGACTTACAATGGCTTTATTTTTTTCGCTTACTCGGGGAGCAACCTTACAAACTATTTTGTTGTTGTTGTTGTTGTTGTTGTTGTTGCGTAGGTAGGAAAGGTCTATGGAAATCCTAAAAAGGTCTGAAAAGGGTGTTTCGTATTGAGCTATACATACAAGAAGTTTAGTATAGGTTATTTATGATTTAGTAATTAGATGAAAATTTAAAAAATAATGTGCACATTAAGCAGTAAAGAAAAATTATTTCTAATAAAGTATTCCGTACTTATTTTAATTTTCGTTAGTGAAAGAAGGATCTATTTGCCCATAGATTTTAGCACGTTTAAATTTATGAGAAGGATAATGTAAAAAATAAAAAATGTGCGTGTAAACAGTAGAGAAAAATTATTTATAATAAAGTATAGCGTACTTATTTTAATTTTCGTTGGTGAAAGAAGGATCTATTTGCCCATAGATTTTAGCACGTTTAAATTTATGAGAAGGATAATGTAAAAAATAGAAAATGTGCGTGTAAACAGTAGAGAAAAATTATTTCTAATAAAGTATAGCGTACTTATTTTAATTTTCGTTGGTGAAAGAAGGATCAATTTGACCATAGATTTTGGCACGCTTAAAATCTTGCACGCGCCACTTGCAAGCTGGAGGTCGCATCATGCCTTGTTTACCTTTACTTGAGAACTTATGAACTCATGGTAGATTACTTGACAAGTCCAACTAATGAAATCTACGGTCATTTATTTGTGAGTGAAAGACCAAAATGGCCAACCAATTGACATGTTCAAATGACAAATTTTTGACAATTTGACAAGTCAAACAGTTAGTGATTAAAATGTGATCGTCCAGTTACTTGACAAGTCAAACTAACGGAATCTACGATTACTGATCGACTTAACCGATATTCGCAACGTAAGGGACAAACGCGATCAAATCTGACCTGTTACTTGACAGACACAATCTACCGTTAAAATCTATTTATTGCTTGACAGTTTTAACTCATAAATCTCCAAGGTCATAAACTTGAGCTTGTTTTCTTCGTTAATGTCTTAAGAGATTGTTCAGCCACTTGACAAGTCTACCTAGAGTCCTGTCAGTATATTTGATTTCACAGGGAGTTTTTTTTTTTTTTTTTTTTTTTTTTGTTTTTTTTTTTTTTTTTTTTTTTTTCTGTGGTCAGTTGCTTGTCAGGAAATCGATGTGTATGACATCAAGGAATTTTGCAACCGTCTTAAAGGTATTTTTCAACAGTCTTAAATGAAAAGTAATATTCTCAAAGGAATTTTGCAATAGTCATAAAGGAATATATATATATATATATTATATATATATATATATATATATATGTGCAAAATAAAAACACTGTATCGTGCTTCTAATAAATCAATAGAGGGATCCACAGTAATATCCTTGTTTTTATCTATATAATATATTTATACAAAGCTTAAAAGCTTCGTCCATCCTACTGTGGACTTGATCACTAAGCAAATCTTTTGCTTAGTGATCAAGTCCACAGTAGGATGGACGAAAGCTTAAGCTTTGTATAAATATATTATATAGATAAACAAGGATATTACTGTGGATCCCTCTATTGATATATATATGTATGTATGTATGTATGTATGTATGTATGTATGTATGTATGTATGTATGTATAAAGTATTATGACTGTGAAACTATATCTAAAAGCATTTGACGACTTGTGTTATAAAGCCTTAAAATGAAGACTGAGAGACAGATACCAGGATAGTTATAAATGGTACCATGATACCACAGGGGAAAGTGCGGAAGTTCAATTTGTATAATGAGACATAGGATGAAAGGGAGACGAGGATGACACACGGATGAGAGCTACTAGAAGGGGGGAAGTCGGAGGTGAGAGTGGAGATTCGTGGAAGATAAAGCACTGGAAAGAAAAGAATGGCGGAATTCCACAGATGATGATATAATAATAATAATAATAATAATAATAATAATAATAATAATAATAATAATAATAATAATAATAATAATAATAATAATAATAATAATAATACTGAGAATAATTATAATTATAATTAAATGATTATAAAAATAATGATAATTATGACGATTACAATGATGATGATGATGATGATAATCAGGACGATTATCATTGCAGTTTTAATGACGCTGTTGATGATAATGGTATGACATCATAGCTGCGATGACCTCACCCCAGAATGTCTCTTTCACTAGAGTTATAGATTCACAACGCTACAATGAAAACTGCAGATGATGTAATGCGTTTGTGGTTTGAGGAACTGAGTATCCCTTGAATCTACGAGTCAACCCTCGAGAATTCAAGGTCCTACTTACTATAGCCTTAAATTCCATTTTTAAATTAATAACACATGAAAATAACAGAGGACGATGGTGTTGATAAAGGTAAGAATTAAGACAGGAAAGTATCACACTGTAATTAACAATAAGCGCAAGATTACTATAATAATAGCAGTTCGATAATGTTAATGATTGAAAGGGAAAAGAGTCACTGACAGTAATTAACAATAGGTGTAAGATGATAACTATGATAATAGCAGTTCGAAAATGTTAATTATTTAAAAGAAAAGTATCACTGACAGTAATTAACAATAGGTGTAAGATAATAGCCATAATAGTTGCAGTTCGATAATGTTAATGATTTAAAGAGAAAAGTTCACTCACTGTAATTAATAATAAGTGAAAGATAATAACTATTATAATAGCAGTTTAACAATGTTAATGATTAAAACAGAAAAGTATCACTGACTGTGATTAACAGTAAGTGTAAGATAACTAAAATAATGACAGTTCAATAATGTTCATGAGAGAGAAATGTTCACTGACTGTAATTAACAATAAGTGTAAGATATAACTATAATAATAGCAGTTCGAGAATGTTAATGATTTAGACAGAAAAGTATCACTGATTGAGATGTACATTCTGTGTAAGATTATTCCAACAATAACAACAAAAACAGCTAAGGACACCAAAAACCAAAAATCAAGAACTAAAAAAAAATAAAATAAATAAACCACTCGACCCCAAAAATAATAACATAGAGGAAAATAGAAAGATATAATAATTAATAAAGAGAGAGAGAGAGAGAGACGGGGAAAGGGAAAAATGATTGATGCCAAAATATCTATCAATTTTGTGCCTTCCAATTTGTTGGCACATTGAAAAAGTGGGCAGACTCGTTATGCAAGCAATAACCGTTTTGTTACTCTTTATGCCGCCCCTGTCCCCTCTCTCTATCTCTCTCTCTCTCTCTCTCTCTCTCTCTATCCTCTCTCTCTCTCTCTCCTCTCTCTCTCTCTCTCTCCCTCCCGCCCGTGCATGCATGCACACCGAATGCACAGAAATATAAATGAATAGGTATAGGGTGGGAAAAAACCACCGTGAGAGAGAGAGAGAGAGAGAGAGAGAGAGAGAGAAGATGGTCCGACCGCTTTCGAATGAGCATGATTTGCAAGTTGCAGATTGTTGATTTTTGTAGTTAATTATAAGACGATATGTGTGTGTGTGTGTGTGTGAGAGAGAGAGAGAGAGAGAGAGAGAGAGAGAGAGAGAGGTTGCATATTATCAGTTTTTGTAGTTAACGATACGACGATATAAGCGAGAGAGAGAGAGAGAGAGAGAGGTCGCATATTAGTAGTTTTTGTAGTTAACGATACGACGATATAAGAGAGAGAAGCGAGGAGAGAGAGGAGAGAAGAGGAGAGGAAGAGAGAGAGATAACCGAAAGTGATGAACGTAATACGTAATTATCTATCAATATAACGCACTAAGTTAAAGAAGAAATATCTCGTCAGTTCTCTTCGGCAAATGTATTACGCTCCAAGCATGCTACTGTATTTTCTACAACAACAACAATAATAATTAATAATAATAACAATTATCGCAGCCGTCATCATTAGCATACATTATTAAAATTAATATTATTACGAGCGCAATCATAAAACAAAAGCGATCCTATTTCAAATGACTGCTGTATTACTCGACGGAATTCTAGAAATAATGTCAACGCCGTCAATATTGCTATGCCTTTGCGATGTCCAGGATCAAGTTACGGGTATTTATTTGTCAGTTTTTTTTTTTTTTTTTTTTTTTTTTTTTTTTTTTTTTTTTTTTTTTTTTTTTTGTGTCTGTCAACTAGTTAGCTGACTGGTCAGAAGGTTACGTCAATAATTACGACGCGGATTATGTGAGAAACTTTATTCTATCTTTTGCGTAGCTCTGCGGTCTGGGAATGCTCTTGTTGGAATGGTTTGGAATGGAACATAGAACTGAGGCCAAAGGCCTAAGCGCTGGAACCTATGAGGTCAATTCTCAGCACTGAAAGGTTGGGGGAAACAGATAATAAATAGGTCTGGAAAGCATAACAGGAGGAAAGCCTCGCAGCTGCACTCTGAAACTGCTGTCAGATAGGAGAGTTTGGGAAGTTGGAGAGACGGAGAATGTGGACGGAGGCACAGTAAAAGGAATGAAAGGGGCTGCAGCTAGGAGCCATAAGAACGCCGCGCGAAGAACCTCGAGTAATGCATACAAACACGCCGCGTAAGGAGCACTGACGATGCTAGCCACACCGCCACCGCCCCCCCCCCCCCACCCCCCCCCCCCCCGCCCCCCTGCGGGATAAGTGCTCTTGTTCGTCGATGTACACCTCCACAACTTTATTTAACATACTGACTATCTCTCAGGACAACTGCGGGCTACTCTAGGAGCAAGAGCCCGTGCTGGCAGCTTAATTAAGGAAAAAAATCAATGACAACGACTCTCAATACAAAGATTTATTCATGAGACGCAATGTGGACTGGAAAATGCTGTTATAGGACGACGAAGTCAAATCTCGCTACAGTGAAATGAGGAATTTCAAATTATTTAAGCAACAAAACCGATTGGATACTTTGAGACAAATAATGAGGCAGGGAGGAGGAACACGAATCAGCTGTGAAATGTAGCTAGTGATCGCTTTGCGCAACCTGGCACCGCAAAGACTACGGTCATCGGAGCCAGAGGCATGGGCAAAGAATGACGGAAGATTATTATCGGCCACAGCAGAAGAATGCCAGATAAAAAGAATAAGTAAATAAAAATAAAAGCTATTTTGAGCAAGATTTATCAAAATAATAGGATGACGAAACACGATGGTAGCAGATATATAGAATGCATTTGAGAAGAGCAAAAGAGATGCTTAAAATAATTAAATAAATAAATTAATAACAAAGGCTTGCTGAATGAGCCAAGGATTGTCACTAAGATTAAGAGCATCTTCCCGAGTCATTCCCACAAAAATGAGGTCACCAACTTGAGTCCAGAGGGCCACACTGGGGTCTCTTATTTCCCCCCTAACCAACCGAGAGCTGGTTTTAATCTACTATACCGACCTAGATCTTTGAACAAAACGTGAATTACTCAAAGGGTGGTTTCGTGTCATGGTAATAATTTCAATCAAGAATACTGTCATTGCTTTTTTTCATTTGTTTTTTAAGAGTTACGTAATTTCAATTAATTTCTCATTGCCGTGATCAGCGCTAAATAACTCTTACTTCAGTTTGAACGATTAGTTAACATAGCACATATTAATAATGTGTTATTATAGCAAAAAATGCTATACTAACACACTATTAATATGTGCTATGTCACCTAATCGTTCAAACTGAAGTAAGTGTTATTTAGCGTTGATCACGGCAGTGGGAAATTGAATATAAGGATTTTTCACAGAAAGTTGTCAGTAATAAAGTTACAGGAGAAAAAAATTAACAGAAAATTGGTAATAACTTTGGCTAGGAAAAAAAGTAACAGGAGGAAAAAATTAGATAAATTTACAGTCTTTTGTTAAATGTTTTTGCAGTATTCCCCAACGAGCTTGTACTAAACACGCCGGTAAGGTGAATATAGTAGATGAATAATGAATAATGAGTAATGTGTGACTGCAAACGAGATGTGTTGCGGAATACAATATAATAATAATAATTAATGGGGAAGCGTGAATAAATGAAGGAGCAGATGAATAATGAATAGTGTATGACAGCGAACGAGACGTATTGCCGATTACAATGATACAATGAGAATTAATGCGAGGGAAACGTGAATAAAAGAAGGAGCAGATGAATAATGAATAGTGTATTAGAGATATTTAACTGAAGAGATCACACGTATGGGAAAGAATATGAATAAAGTAAACTCTAAAAACTAATAATAATAAAATAAAGGATACGTGAATGAATAAAGGAGCAGATGAATATAAATGAATAATGTATGAGAGACGTTTATCGTGATAAAATATGAGTGAAAAATGAATAAATGAGGGAGCAGATGAATATAAATGAATAATGTATAAGAGACGTACATCGTGATAAAATATGAGTGAAAAATAAATAAATAAAAGAGTAGATAAATATAAATGAATAATGCATGAGAGATGTAGATCATATAATAAAAATAATTGATATATGGCTGAAGAGATCACAATCCCTTCTTAGAGTTGCGTGAATGACTGAGTGCTCATATACTAAAAAGAATAACAGACAATAAACTAAATAAGCGAACGAACAAATTTAGGAATCAAAATACTGATAAATTCATAAGAACGATACAACTAGAATAAGAAGAAAATGAAGGAATAAGGGATCTCAATGAAAAAATACACCTTGCGGAGATGGCTGAGAGAATCCATGTAAAAAAACAACTCACAATCTCACAATCAAGCCCGGATTGTGATCCCTTATTCCTTCATTTTCTTCTTATTCTACTTATCGTTCTTATGAATTCATCAGTATTTTGATTTCTAAATTCGTTCGCTTATTTTGTTTATTGTCTGTTATTCTTTTTAATATATGAGCAGTCAGTCTTTCACAGAACTTTAGGAAGAGATTGTGATCTCTTCAGCCATATATCAATTATCTTTATTATATGATCTACATCTCTCATGCATTATTCATTTATATTTATCTGCGCCTTCATTTATTCATTTTTCACTCATATTTTATCATGATATACATCTCTCGTGCATTATTCATCTATATTCATCTACTCCTTCATTCATTCACGTATCCTTTATTTTATTATTATTAATTTTAAAAGTTTACTTTCTTCATATTCTGCCCCATACGTGTGATCTCTTCAGTTAAGTATCTCTAATACATTATTCATTATTCACCTGCTCCTTCATTTATTCACGTTTCCCTCACATTAATTCTCATTGTATCATTGTAATCGGCAATACATCTCGTTCGTTGTCTCATACATTATTCATTATTCATCTGCTCCTTCATTTATTCACGTTTCCCCATTAATTATCATCATATCATTGCAATTCGCAATAACTTATGTTCGCGGTCATACATTATTCATTATTCATCTGCTCCTTCATTTATTCGCGTTTCCCTTATTAACTGTCATTATGTCATTGTAATCCGCAATAACTTTCGCTCGCCGAACGTCATTTTTTTTTATTATTAATTTTTAACGACCACCGAGCACTCCACCACCGCCGCCGCCGCCGCTGCTGCTGCTGCCGCACAGGAAGCCGGGGCTTTATAGGATGGTCAGGATATTAACACCATTATTAATCCTGCAATTTAGCCTGGCACCAAATGAAAGCTCAAACTACAAATAATCCCTCCTGGATACCGGGAGATTTCGCTGGTAATGTACATGTTAATGAAGGAAAAAATATTTCACTTTTTTTTTTTTTTTTTTTTGAAGTTCGTGCAAAATAAAAAAAGGCTCGTGCAGAATTTATATATATATATATATATATATATATATTATATATATAATATATATATATATATATATATATTTATATGAAGACTCATGGAGAATGTTATATATATATATATATATATATATATATTATATATATATATATATATTATATATATAATATATATAATTTTGAAGTTCGTGCAGAAATAAAAGGCTCGTGCCGAAGTTATATATATATATATATATATATATATAATATATATATATACTATATATATATACATATATATATATATATATATATATATACATACATATATATATATATATATATATATATATATATATATATATATATAATTAGGATACAGAAATATGGTTTGTAAAATAATTGAAGGTTAATGAAGAAGAAAAAACTTTATTTAAGTTCGTGCTGAATTTTTTTTTAATGTACATAAATAGTTTGTAAAGACATGACAAAAAAAAATCAATAAAAAAAAAAAAAAGGTTCTGGCACAAAAATTTAAAACTAAAATCAAGGGTTCGTGCACAAAAAAAAGTGTTCTAAGAATTAAAAATAAAGTTAGTGCAGAATTTTTAAAAATATAATCATAAAAATAAGGTTTGTAATAAAATAATTTAAAAAAGGGTTCGTGCACATAAAAAACAATAAAATAAAAACATGGATTCGTCCACGAATATTTGTTCCGATATTTAAAAATTTGCAGAAATTTTAAAAAATATATTTCTAGAAATGAGGTTTACAAAAATAAAAATAAAAACAAGGATTCGTGGAAAAAAAAAAATTTCTAAGAATTTTTAAAAAATGGTTATGCAGAAATTTATTTATTTGTTAAATGTTCACGCAGACAAATTTTCAAAATGAAGAGAATGGTTCGTGAAGGTAGAATATATATTTAAATTAAAAAAAAATATTCTTGTAGAACAAAATTTGAAAGAAATTAGTGGTGTTCGTGCAGGTTTTATTTTTTTGAAAAGGGTTAGTGGATTAGTGCAGAATTTTTTTTATTAAAATAAAATATAAAAAAAATCATGCTTAAATAAAGATTAAATAAAGATTAACAAGGTTCGTGCATGAAAAAACATTTAAATAATAATTTTAAAAAAAGGTTTCGTGCACAAAAAAAGTTATACAAATATTTAAAAATGATTCGTGCCCTCCACCCCACAAAAAAAGGTTCGTGCAAAAAAAAAAAATTAGATAATAAAAAAAGGTGGGGGGGGGGGGGGGGATAGGTGGGGGGGGGGGGGGATGTTTCGTGCACAAAAAAATTTGAAAACAATTTAGAAATGCTTAATGCAAAAATAAATAAAGTCGAAGGTATACTTCCTCATTTTCCAAGTCCAGATAGATTCCGGATCAAAGTGAAAGCAGGT